>NC_083872.1:64489283-64795883 GCF_032452875.1 Bos javanicus | reverse complement strand
CTAGTACTCTATACTAGTGCACTAGTGTTGATAATAATGTCTACATTAGATCCGTTGATAATAGAGATAAGAAAATATAAAGCCAGACTTTGCAGAACCGAGGCTCATTGTATTCATTTGTTCCCTCCCTTGAGGGCCTAGTATGTGATAGGCCTTTTGAGACACTGGTGATGTAGGTTGAACTGTGATATTTCCCTTGAAGAAACAATCCAGAAAGTGAATAAGTCCATATGGTGTAATGAATGATGCATCTGGCAATGAAAGCAGAGGTAAGGACACCTAAATTAGCTTGCTAAGGAATGGAAGATGGTTTCCTTGAAGAGGGGATGATAGTATATGCTTTCAGGGATGAAAGAGTGAGGCAAATGAAAGAAAGCAAAGTGGGAGAGAAGACTTGCATGAAAGAGATGGTGCCTGGGGGAAAGCTGCATAGTTTCAGGGTCAGGTGAGTGCACCATGTGGTTGAAAACAAGGTTGGAACAGTAATTGTGAGCTTTATATAATTTACAGAAGAACATTAAAACATGTGCTCCCCATCTCAAAATATCAAATTAAACAAAGATAGAGGAAATGATGTGTAGAGCAGAAACCCAAGGGCCATGAAATTAGAGCTTTGGTCTATGCTGGGAATATGTAGACTGAATATGCATTAGGAAAAAAATCCAGCTGTTGACAAGCACTTGATGACTTCCTGTCATTCTGTCCAGAAACAGCCTCTTCCATTTGAGAAAATAAGATTGACTAGGACATCTTTTCACTTTCATGCATTGGAGAAGGAAATGGCAACCTACTCCAGTGTTCTTGCCTGGAGAATCCCAGGGACAGAGGAGCCTGGTGGGCTGCCGTCTATGGGGTCGCACAGAGTCTGACACGACTGAAGCAACTTAGCAGCAGCAGCAGCAGGACATCTTTAGAGGTTCTTGCCAAGATCATAGCAATTCCTCATTCTCAGGAAACTTCCTTCCCACTACTATCTCCCTGCTCTTTTATGGCAACAGGCCCCCAAAAGTCCTTTATATGCTATGGTATTTCCTGTCTCCTCTGACCACTGTTGGATGAATCAAGGATGGGCACCTGCACCGTGCTGAGCCAATCAGATGCCAAATTCTCCTGTAGTTTAACTTTAGAATTGTAAGACTGCTAGTTATCTTGCAGAACCCTGGCCGGGGCGGCGGAGGGGGAGGCGGGGGCGGGTAGGAGAGGGAGTATATTCACATCATGGACTGGAGCTGCAGAGAACACAGGTCTGGCTCAGTGAGAAGAATGAAACACAATGAACCTTTAGTAGGGCAAGGGTATCTGTTTCTAATGGCCTTCCAGTTCCTGTCTGTCCAGACCCAGCTATCCCTTCTACTCTTTGGTTTCTGAAATATCCACACCCTTGTAACCAATTGTCCTCTTTTTAGTTTACTTTAGGTAAGACAGTTTCTGCTCTTCATGGATAAAGAACCTTGACTACATTAGGGACTTCCCTGGTGGTCCAATGGTTAAAACGCCTCCTTCCAGTGCATGTGATGGGGGTTCAATATCTGTTTGGGAAGCTATGGTCCCACATGCCATGGGGTGTGGCCAAACTTTTTTTTTTTAAAAAAAAGGAAAAAAAAGAATCCTGCCTATATCAATTATTTAAAACTCAAATCCCAAATCAAATTTAGAAAGATGGTAACGATAACCCTGTATGCGAGACAGCAAAAGAGACATAGTTGTATAGAACAGTCTTTTGGACTCAGTGGGAGAGCGCGAGGGTGGGATGATTTGGAAGAATGGCAGTGAAACATGTATATTATCATATGTGAAACAAATCGCCAGTCCAGGTTCGATACATGATACAGGATGCTCAGGGCTGGGGCACTGCGATGACCCAGAGGGATGGGATGGGGAGGGAGGTGGGAGAGGGGTTCAGGATGGGGAACACATGTACACCCGTGGTGGATTCACGTCAATGTATGGCAAAACCAATACAATGTTGTAAAGTACTTAGCCTCCAATTAAAATAAATAAATTTATATTAAAATAAATAAATAAAACCCAAATCCTGAAATGCTAATACTGCCTGTATCTAACACCATGAGGGCAAGCTTGACTGTTTAGTTTTATTTTAGGTAGGACTCCAATCTCCCATGGAGAAGGCAATGGCACCCCACTCCAGTACTCTTGCCTGGAAAATCCCATGGACGGAGGAGCCTGGTAGGCTGCAGTCCATGGGGTTGCAAAGAGTCGGACATGACTGAGCGACTTCACTTTGACTTTTCACTTTCATGCATTGGAGAAGAAATGGCAACCCACTCCAGTGTTCTTGCCTGGAGAATCCCAGGGACGGGGGAGCCTGGTGGGCTGCCGTCTATGGGGTCGAATAGAGTCGGATATGACTGAAGCAACTTAGCAGTAGCAGCAGCAGCCAATCTCCCAGCAGCAAAAAAAGTGGGCCTCTTAAGTTGGTTGTTAGTGAAGTCATTTCATTCCAATCTACCTAGACCTCTTCCCCCTAAAAAGTGAACAAATCCCAAACAACTTGAAAATAATATTTATTCAAGAAAATAATTTCATCAAATCAGATCAAAGTGTTAGGTGGAAAATTTTAACCTGGCTCAGAGCTAATGGCCAAATTATTCACCTTTTAGGATAAGAAATTTTATAAAGAAACAGAGGTAATGAAGAAAATTAATCTTCCTGAGATTCCTTCTCTCCTGAATTCTATGGCAGCTTTTTCAGGCCTCATGCTACACCCCAGTTCCACACTGCTCTCCTCTGCTCCCTATAACATACTGATACCAACATAAAACTTTCTGTTAAACAACACTTCTCCCATCCTTTAAAAGTTTGTATATTGTTGATAACTACCATTAGTACTAATCTGAATGTATATAAAACTTGATTTTTTTCACTGTACTCTATTTTTTACATTCTTTTATTAACAGTCTGTTTTACAAAGCACTTTCTAGTATCTTATTTGATTCTCCCAACCACCTATATAACAAGCAGATAGAGAAACCGATGCAATTTTGCCCAAGGTAGCCTGGCAAGTAGAATGTGGAGACTGGGGAGCAGGTGCTTAAATCCATCTCCTGAGCTTGTGTCAGTACAATACACGGTACATTGTGATCCTATAAATCCACTGTGGGTACTAAAGACTGTAACATAACAACTCAGTAAAGATGTGTTGAGAATCCTTGTGTCTTTAAAAAGTCATTGAGCACAGAACTACTGCCTGCCCTCCATATCTATGGATTCTGCATCTGTGGACACAGAGGACTGATAAGGGACTTGAGAGATTTGGACTTGCCAAGATTTTGGCATTCTGCAGGGGATAAGGGTAGGGGGCTGGAACCCCTCCCCCACACAGATATAAAGGGGAGACTGTATAGGTAAGCTTGTGATAGCAAGAGCAATAATTTTAGAAAAAATTTTGAGGTTATATATTAATGTTTGCTTTCCCTAAAATGTTCCATCAAAAAATAGGGCAAACCAACAGTAACATAAAGAGAAATTAACTTAAAACACTGATGTACCAGCCCCTGGATTAAGAGTGCCACCAGCCACCCAAGTCTGATAAGAATCCTTTTCTAAGGGGGAGACTTTTGTTGAGTCACTCAGTCCTGTCTGACTCAGTGACGTCATGGACTGCAGCACACCAGGCTTCCCTGCCCTTCACTATTTCCTGGAGTTTGCTCAAACCCATGCCCATTGGGAACAATGATCTCATTCTGCAGTCAATGCTTCCTCATTTCAAGTCATTGCTGACTTGAATTTCCTGATCTCATTTCATTCTCAAAAAGGAGAATGAAAAACTAGAAATGACAAAGTAGAATGACCAAACAGTTATTATCTCCATGTAACAACAGACTGGTTCCAAATAGGAAAAGGAGTATGTCAAGTCTGTATATTGTCACCCTACTTATTTAATTTATATGCAGAGTACATCATGAGAAATGCTGGGCTGCAGGAAGCACAAGCTGGAATCAAGATGGCCGGGAGAAATATCAATAACCTTAGACATGCAGATGACACCACCCTTATGGCAGAAAGTGAATAAGAACTAAAGAGCCTCTTGATGAAAGTGAAAGAAGAGAGTGAAAAAGTTGGCTTAAAGCTCAACATTCAGAAAACGAAGATCATGGCATCTGGTCCCATCACTTCATGGCAAATAGATGGGGAAACAGTGTCAGACTTTATTTTGGAGGGCTCCAAAATCACTGCAGATGGTGATTGCAGCCATGAAATTAAAAGACTCTTACTCCTTGGAAGGAAAGTTATGAGCAACCTAGATAGCATATTCAAAAGCAGAGAACAAAGGTCCGTCTACAGGCTGTGGTTTTTCCAGTGGTCGTGTATGGATGTGAGAGTTGGACTATAAAGAAAGCTGAGCGCAGAAAAATTTATGGTTTTGAACTGTGATGATGGAGAAGACTCTTGAGAGCCCCTTGGACTGCAAGGAGATCCAACCAGTCCATCCTAAAAGAGATCAGTCCTGGGTGTTCATTGGAAGGACTGATGTTGAAGCTGAAACTCCAATACTTTGGCCACCTGATGCGAAGAGCTAACTCATTGGAAAAGACCCTGATGCTGAGAAAGATTGAGGGCAGGAGGAGAAGGGGATGACAGAGGATGAGATGGTTGGATGGCATCACCAACTCAATGGACATGGGTTTGGGTGGACTCTGGGAGTTGGAGATGGACAGGGAGGCCTGGCATGCTGCGTGCGGTTCATGGGGTTGCAAAGAGTTGGACATGACTGAGCTGAGACTGAGCTGAAACTGAAACCTATCAGGAAACTGAGGCACAAACTCAAGAAGTTACATAGTCACATAGTTTTTGGTTACAAAGATTTTTGGTGGAGCCAGGATTGAAACCAGTTGATTACAAATGCACTCATTATACAGCACTGTTTCCAGTCCACAGTAAAGCATTGTTAGTCTCATTACATTTCAGTCCACTGTGAGCTGGGTACTGGAATTCAATTTATTTGTCTCTATATTCCTAGTAGGAACAAAATTTTATGCCATTATTAAATAAATGTCTCTAAAATTCTTTGCAAACATAAGCCTGCATACATGGAATAGAAACCTATCAAGTTCTATTTTCAGTTCATCAATGTAACTGCTTAAATATTTTCCCCCAATTAATGAAAATTTAAAATTTTCCCAATTAATGGAAAGAATTTCCCAAATTTTTCCTATTTTAATGAAATCTTTAAAGTCAAATAATAAAAATACATAAATACAGGATGTCTTTACACAGCATGAAATTATGAGTATTTTGCATTTTTCATAAAAGAATTTATATAAATTTCTTTTGTTTATAAATACTTTATCTTCATTATTCACTGTTCCTTTGAATTTATATCTACCTAGAGAAATAGGTTGGGCAGACCATTCTACTTTACTGTTGAAACCAACAGGCATGGAGAAGGCAAGTGATGTATTCAGTTCTTTTGTAGTTTGGGGCAGAATTGAAGATGAACTCATACCCATCTATTCATCTGCTGGCTGTCGTTAACTGCCTTTAACAAATTATTAACCCTTGTATCCTGGACAATCCCATTCCCATAGCCCCCGGCACAAGAAACTCAGCGATCAATTTTTGAGTCTGTTCTCTTGCTATAGACCCTGTTCTCCTCCAGGGGATCTTCCTGATCCAGGGATATAACCTGTGTCTTTGGGCTTCCCTTGTGGCTCATCTGGTAAAGAATCCACCTGCAATGCGGGAGACCCAGGTTTGATCCCTAGATTGGGAAGATCCCCTGGAGAAGGGAATGGCAACCCACTCCAGTATTCTTGCGTGGAGAATTTCATGAACTGTATAGCCCATGGTGTCACAAACAGTTGAACATGACTGAGCAGCTTTCACTTTCTTGCTATAAAGATCATTTATTTTTCTTTAATGTGTTACTTCCTACTATATATTGGTATATATTGGCTCAGACAGTCTGAAATCTCTGCATCTAAGTAACGGGAAATACTGGTTCATTTCATCCAGTATTATTACAGTATGGGAAATATGTTCCAGTTTTGCTTTACACACCATGAAAATTGACTTAGAAAAGATTCAAGGATATCTTAGATGGTGTCCCAGATAGAACACGGAAAATTTGATGAATGCATTTGCATAATAATAAAAATGAAACCTGAAAATGTGAGAGGAAGTCAAGATCAGAGAGGATATTTTGGAGGATTTTTCACCACCTTAAGTTTTCTTGAAAGCACAAATGAAATCCAGAGTGTCCAGTTAACTTCAAAACATGAAGTAAAGAACAGGACTCATGTATCTAGGGCATTAAGAATCACGATGGAACAAGCCTACACACCTTCAACAAGTATGTTCTGTGAGGTCCTATCCTCCTCATAGATTCAGTTCTGTCCCAGTGAGGGTTCAAATCTGTACCTGAAGAATAGCCAACATCATGGACCATTATTTGGAAGACAGTGACATCTTCTGGTGGTTTATAGACTAAATTCAATTATGCCAGACAGTTTTTACCACAGAAACCATCCAGTTTATTTTTTGGCCGTGAGCCTTATGGAATCTTTGTTCCCTCACCAGGGATTGAACCCGGACCCCTGACAGTGAAAGCACCAAGTTCTAACCACTGGACTGCCAGGGAATTCCAGAGTCACTGTTTTAAAGTAGATTTATCTATTCAGTATATCTTTATTAAAGTTACAAGTGTGGATTCTCAAATTTCTGAAATGTTCAATGAAATAAATATTAATTTAGAAAATAACAATATACCTCACTTATTTTACTCTTTGAGTTGGTGTCATCTCTGGCTTATTCAGCCAGCATTAATTCCACTTTTCCTCTCAATCAAGTCATAGGACCAGACCTTCCTTAATTCAAGTAATTCTCATATAATTTCAGAATTCAAAAGGGCCTTACCTACTATAATCCTCTCCCTCATATGTCCAGTTTAATTTGGGAAAGTGCAATTCATAAGTAATCATTTGATAGCCTCAAAAACAGTTTTTAAAAGACTGCCCGCAAGGTTGAGCTCAGGCCCCATCTCCTCTGAAGAAGCCTTCCTCACTCCCCCAGTCCAGGCTGGCTGTCCCTCTTATATTAAGAGTTGTCACAGAATATATAGTATGTCCCCTACACTCCAGTACTCTTGCCTGGAAAATCCCATGGATGGAGGAGCCTGGTGGGCTGCAGTCCATGGGGTTGCTAAGAGTCGGACACGACTGAGCGACTTCACTTTCACTTTTCACTTTCATGCATTGGAGAAGGAAATGGCAACCCACTCCAGTGTTCTTGTCTGGAGAATCCCGGGGATGGTGGAGCCTGGTGGGCTGCCGTCTATGGGGTCACACAGAGTTGGACACAACTGAAGCAACTTAGCAGCTTAGCAGCTATAGTAACAACCTTCAAGTTGTGAACTTTCAAGGATGCAAAACAGGTCTTCACATGTTTGGTGTACACTGTCACATGCATGCATCCTCTAAAGTGGTCGTGCTTCTGTGTACTTTATAGTACTGCAGAGAGTGCAGTAGTGTGACCTTTATTTCCAGACCAGGATGTCCAGAAGCAAGTGTAAAAGCAGTAGTGACGTAGCTGGTACTTCTGTACTGTAAGATGAAAATGTTTAATTAAAAAAATTTTTTTATGTATTATTTGTGTGAAAAGTATTATAAACCTATTACAGTACAGTACTACATAGTTAATTCTGTTAGCTGGATATCTAGGCTTGGACTATGAAGAAATTGGACTTGACCAATATGCTTTTGGATTGGAACTTGTTTGTATGTAGGGGACTTACTGTGTACCACACTGTCCTGGAACTGTCAACTTACTCAGCTACCTTTACAACCACAGTGCAAAATTCTTAATGACTAGGCCTATATCTCATTATGGGTTTCCCTGGTGGCTCAGTGGTAAAGAATCCATCCACCCGCCAATGCAGGAGACAGAGGTTCGATCATTCAGTCGGGAAGACGCCTGGAAGAGGAAATGGCAACCCAGTCCAGTATTCCTGCCTGGGAAATCCCATGGATAGAGAGGCCTGGTGGGCTACAGTTCATGTGGGCTACAGTTCATGCAAGAGTTGGAGACGACTTAGCGACCAAACAACATCTCGTTACTACTTGTGTCCCAAGAATCTCACAGCCTATAACCTATTTTTGGCTTATATTCTGAAGAATAAATATATTCAAATAATGCTTGGTGAGGTATCTGTTGTTCATTATTTTAGAGGCTATGTCCGTCATAAACAACGTGGGGGTCTCTACTGAACACTTATAGTATGTCAGGGGCCTTGTTGGGTGCTTCATACACATTGACTTCATTTAATCCTAAGAAGCCTGTAAGACTTGATCCTCATTTTATAGCTGAGAAAACTTATCCCGGTCAGTTAGTGAAAGAGACAAGATTCATTCACTCCACATCTTTATTTACACCTTGTTTCAAAATGAGAATTTCCAAGAACATAATACAAATCTTCTTTTTTTTAATAGAATTCAGAGTAAAGGTGCAGGAAGAATTTAAAAAATCAGATAAAGCCAGAAGGTAAGTACTGAACAATGCATACCATTAATGTCCTATGGACTTGCTACAGGTGGACTGCAAATTTGGCTTAACTTCACATCTGTTAATATGTGACTTGTTCCATTAGTCAGAGACTTTAAAAGATAGTTGCTTAGAAGCACATTTACTCCTAACTGAAACCTGAAGTTTCTCCTGTGGATTCTCAAAGCTATTGTATGTCAGAGTGATCCAGTGTCATCCTTGGCAAAGCTTCGCAATACAGTCTAAATGGAAATTGATGTGTGGCTAATACAAGGCAAGTTGGGGACAAAGGTCTCCACAGTGAGTTTAATTTCATTTGGAATTTCTAAGGAAATGGATGGATTATTCAGCGTTTAGCCTCCTCCATAAAGCTTTCTCAAGAATGAGATTGTGAATGTTGGGCAATAAAGGTTATCTGACAAGTATCTGGGTAGAGATATCATTACTGATTAAGCGCAGGTCCATATGAACAGGGCTTCCCAGGTGGCTCAGCGGTCAAAGAATCCACCTGCTAATGCAGTAGACACAAGAAATTCGGATTTGATCCCTGGTTCGGGAATATCTTCTAGAGGAAGAAATGGCAACCCACCCCAGTATGCTTGCCTGGGGAATCCCTTGGACAGAGACAGTTCATGGGTTCAGAGTCGAACACAACTTAGTGACTGAGCACACACACACACACACCATATGATCAGTAGAGCTGGAGATAGAAATACCAATTCCTTCTGACACTGGAGCAGTTTAATGAGGATCCCACTTCAGTGAGAGGCCTTTCCATCTCTTCTCAAAAGTAATCTTAAGAGCACCCAGTTAGAGACAAGATTTTCCCAAAAACTTTTGGATCTGTTCCAACTGAACAACTATGTAAAGAATCACATTCTGCCTCCATGGAGTATGAATACTATGATTTTAGCCTGGAATTAAAAAAAAATATGCCCCCACCGAGTCCCAACTTTATCTGGCTCCAAAGTACTCCTAATGTGCCCATGGACATGGCCCATATTTGACTTTGGTTTGATCACTGCATTTAGAAAGACTGGCAGGAACCCAGAAGGGGCCTGTATGAATGTTGATTCCTACATTCAAACTTGGGACATTAGACTCTCAATCTCATTTCCTTTTATATGAAAGGCAAACACAGGTTTTCGTCACAACTGAGGCCACCATAAAGAGTGTATGTCTAAAAAACAGGAGGGAAAAAAAAGAAAGTTGGAACTGTATCAAATGGGTATAGAGTAGGTAAATCATATTTCCATTCAAGGCACATTTCAGAAGAATGTTCAGAAAGTTTTAATATAGGCTATGTATATACAATTCCCTATAGCTTTTGTTAGCACCAGTACATATCCTGTGGCCCCATTTTCAAATGGCTTAACAGATTGAGGGATCTTGTCAGTGAAGGTGAGGATAGGAGACAAAAGCAGACATTTAAACAGGGAAATTTTAATGAAATCATTGTTAATTAGTAGAAAGTGGCTATTTTAAGAATTTTAAAAAAAAGAACTCTTAACGAGTTCAAAAGTAGAAGTGGCAAAAAAAAAAGGAACTACCTCTAGGCTGGGAAAAAGGAAAAAGAGAATTAAGGAACTAAAGACTAGGAAAGGCTTTCCTCCCCACTCCGAGCACTCAAGCTGAGCGTAGGACTCTTCAGTGAAGGCGTGGTTTCCACAGGAACATTCAGCAACCACCCCCGCCCCCACCTCTGGTAGTGAAGAAACTGTCAAGAGGGCCAGAGTGGGAGACAGTTGCTTGAGGGAGGGGCTGAAAGCAGCCCACTGGAGCTCCTCCAAAGTGGGACATGTGACTAAGGCACAGCTGGGGCTCTTCTGCTGGGGCTGCTGGGTTCCCGTGGTGACTACAAATGGAGAACCGGAATCCAGAAGGGACTTCATGCTGCTATTGCTTTGCAGCACCACTTTAGGACAGGACCCTCATCAACGAAGCCTAATATTCTGCCAGGCTGGCAAAGGGAGACATGTTTATAGGGTCCAGTATCACAAAGCAGGGTACAGAGGATGGATTTGGAGCTGGGAGTTGATATCAACAGTAAGGTGATAATTGCTATAGTTCACTCTTTTGTCTTTTTACCTTCCACATATACCTACACTAACATAGGAGCTACTAGTCACACGTGGTTGCTGCTAAGGCGCTTCAGTCGTGTCAGACTCTGTGCGACCCCACAGACAGCAGCCCACCAGGCCCCGCCGTCCCTGGGATTCTCCAGCAAGAACACTGGTGTGGGTTGCCATTTCCCGCTCCAGTGCATGAAAGTGAAAGTGAAAGTGAAGTTGCTCAGTCGTGTCCCACTCTTCGGGAGCCCATGGACTGCAGCCTACCAGGCTCCTCTGTCCATGGGATTCTCCAGGCAAGAGTACTGGAGTGGGGTGCCATTGCCTTCTTCAAGTCACACATGGTTACTAAGTACTCAAAATGTGACTAACCTGAATTGAGATGTCCTAAGTGTAAAATACACACTGCCTCTCAAGAGGAGGTACAAAAAATATATATATATCATTAAATTTTCTATCAGTTCATGTTGAAAAGGTATTTTGGTTCTATTAAGTTAAAAAAATATATTACAATTAACTTCATCCATTTTTAGTTTCTAATGTGGTTACTAGGAAATTTTAAATTACTTATGTGCTCTGCATTCCACGTAGTTAAATCCTCTCTGTGAGGCTGGAGCAACTTGGCTGCTTTGGATAAAGCTTTCTATCAATAATACCTGTGTGTGTGCTGTGCTCAGCTCTTCCCAGCTCTTTGTGACCCCATGGACTATAGCCTGCCAGGCTCCTCTGTCCATGGGAGTATCCCAGCAAGAATACTGGAATGGGTTCCCATTTCCTCCACCATCAATAATATCTAACAAGCTCTAGTATGGTAAAATGGCTTTTTCCACCATACTGCTTCCTCCTCAACCAAAACTGTATGCTTTAATTCTATTATTAATACATGTCTGGGTTCTGCAAGCACTGCTGACCTGGCTCCCCCAACCATTCTCATCACAATTCAGAGAAAAAGCCCAAAGGCTGCTTTTGAGCATTTCTATTCTATCACCTTCAGAATGGACTGGTTGGATCTCCTTGCAGTCCAAGGGACTCTCAAGAGTCTTCTCCAACACCACAGTTCAAAAGCATCAATTCTTCGGTGCTCAGCCTTCTTCACAGTCCAACTCTCACATCCATACATGACCACAGGAAAAACCATAGCCTTGACCAGACGAACCTTTGTTGGCAAAGTAATGTCTCTGCTTTTGAATATGCTATCTAGGTTGGTCATAACTTTCCTTCCAAGGAGTAAGCGTCTTTTAATTTCCTGGCTGTAATCACCATCTGCAGTGATTTTGGAGCCCAGAAAAATAAAGTCTGACACTGTTTCCACTGTTTCCCCATCTATTTCCCATGAAGTGATGGGACCAGATGCCATGATCTTCGTTTTCTGAATGTTGAGCTTTAAGCCAATTTTTTCACTTTTCACTTTCACTTTCATCAAGAGGCTTTTTAGTTCCTCTTCACTTTCTGCCATAAGGGTGGTGTCATCTGCATATCTGAGGTTATTGATATTTCTCCCGGCAATCATTGGAAAAGACTCTGATGCTGGGAGGGATTGGGGGCAGGAGGAGAAGGGGACGACAGAGGATGAGATGGCTGGATGGCATCACTGACTCGATGGACGTGAGTCTGAGTGAACTCTGGGAGTTGGTGATGGACAGGGAGGCCTGGCGTGCTGCGATTCATGGGGTCTCAAAGAGTCGGACACAACTGAGCGACTGATCTGATCTGATCTGATTCTATCACCTCCATCTTCCACTTCAACACTAATTTTTCCAACATAAACATATTTATGGTACCAAATAATTCCTGAACACATAACACTCACCATATTTAACCATTTTGACTCCAGAATTCATATAATAAAGGATATAAAGGATGCCACTATGGTAAAAAGCACTGGACTGTAGAATAGAGAAAAAAAGAAAATCTGGCCTCTATTTCTGGCCCTAACCTTCTTGGGTTAGGCCATGTAAATCTCTGATCCTCTGCTCCTACACCTGCTTGGAGAAAAAAAGCAATGAATTATTTCAGTTTTACCCAAACGACATAATGAAATCCTTTTAGGGATTATAACCAGATTTTTTTAAATTAATAGGATAGAATAATAATAATATACTATATGTGTTAAAGGTTTTATGAAACTTTTGTTTCAGATATAAATCTCATATACTGGGTTTGTAATGTAAGCTATATTTCTTACTGTCACAGTAATAGTTTGAGAGCCAGCCATATAATCTCTTAAAACCCTATACTGTTTGAATTCATATAATTTGTTCTGTTCTAAAATTATTTCAAGACCAGTGAATAACAAAGCATGAAATTACAACTTAATATAGAAAGTTTTATAAAAGCTGAAATTTATTTGGTGCATACTCTGTGCTTGCTATCAGGTACTTTCACATATACCTTTTCCTTTAATATGTAAAAGCAACCATGTGAGGTATTTTACAGGTTGAAAAAAAAAGCAAAAACCTATGTCCTTAACTTATTCACATGAAAGGTTATATGTGTCCCCAAATAAAAATAAAATTAAACAAACAAAGCCCAACCAAGTACATAGTCTATTTCCATTTTCTTTTGTGCATCCTCCAAATACACCAGACACTTTAGCATTAGGAGAATAAAGAACCAATTCAAATAAAGGGAATCTTTCTTGTAATTTTTGGAGACAGGTGCTTTTTAACTACCAATTTTCTACTCTATGCACAAGGGACTGAAATGCTGTCGATGTCTTAAATAATTTTAAGGTAATTCAATACTTTGAAAATTTTGTTCACATAGACATACAAGCCTAAAAACAGCACTATTTTTAGAGGCAATTTCACAACAGAAAAAGGCAATGGTAACAGTTCAAGTGATAGAAATGACTTAAACAAAATACCTTCAAGAAAGGAGGAAAAATGTATAGAAAATTTTCTAAAAATATAGCACCATTACCTCAATGAATGAACAAATTTCAAGATGTGGAAATTACCTAACAATCACAAATATTTCTCAAATAATCTGTTTTTATATTTAGACTTTCAAATTATATAGTTATAGTAAATTTTCTTATTAGGAGTTCAACACTGACATAAAGTTATTTTATAAAATAAAAAGCAACTTCCTAAAGAACAGTGACTACTGAATTGTTACTAAGAAAAATTCTTCAACATTATGCAATTTTATTCCTTATGTAAACTTTTCTCAAGATATTATGTTACAAATAAGACACAATCTGGTATGAATGCATTTGCCAAAAACATTTGATCTCCCTAGTGCTTTTCATTTCTTGGTAAGTTTCTTCAGCATTCCTGAGTCCTTTCCTAAAACCATGTAAAAAGTACCACTCGAAGAAAAACCAGACATAAAGCTGACTTTTTATTTTTTTAAATACCTTCTTACTGAATGCTGCCAGCAATATTATCAAATTATATCTTATAATTAAGTAGCATATGTTCAATGTGAGGATATATATTTTTTCAATGAATAAATGTAGTGTCAGCACAGTAAAGTTCATAGGATTTATTTTAAATGATTGCTGGTTTCTGATAATTAAAATCCACAACTCTATGGCAGCAGTTACAATATAATACATTACAGTTCTCTGAAAGATCACTTTAAAGTTATAATGATGGAATATAACTTAACAGAATACAAATGATATCTATGGCATAAGACTCCACAGTTGACTGATCAGCTAATCAAAGAAAAACATCAGAGAAAGGCCTTGAAAAAGAAAGCATGTTTCCTGTTAGAATTTATCCTTTTTTTCCCTAAAAATGGCTAATTATGAACATAGAAATGTTTGAATGAAAGACCCTAAAATTCTGAGAAAAGAACTAAACTTCAGATGTAGTAAGTGATGAGGTCAGACTTAACAAGCTGAAACTTAATCTGTTAGCAGCCAGAAGATGCAAGTGCTCATTTTTAGAGAAGTAAAGTTTATTACATTTGAAACAATACAGCAGAAATCTCAAAAGTTTACTCATTAAATATAGTTTAATTCTTACAAATCTCCTTTTGAAAATGCAATTCATATATGCTGCAACCTCTGAAGTTTCAATTTAAAATGAAGCATGAAGGCAGCAATCAGGAAAAAGCACAGAGACGGCTTCGTCAAATACCTGTACAAATCAGTACATACCTCTTCTGTCTGTGACACAGGAGGGAAAAAAGTGACTCTAAACATATCCAAGTAAACAGAGAAAAATACATTACTACTTGAGGCAGACCATGCTAAAAAATAGTTTACAATGATCAGTTTGCATTTATGGTAGTTAATAATGCCTTTAGTTTGAACCAATGAAATTAAGGTTAAATTAAATTTTGCAGTAGTTTCTCAGTCTTTTGTACTAAACATCAGTTCATCTGAGAAGTAATAAGATTGGAAAAGCAAATGACCTGATCCTTTTCATTATGCGTATCATTTTCTCAGTTGTACTAAATGCAAACAAATCAATACAGCATCAAGATTTTTCACATATTTAAAATGAAGACTAATGACTTGTGAAGGCAGACTGTGTACCATGTAGTATTTAACAGATGAAACTTGCAATTACCATCAACTCAACTTTTAAAATAACACCAAGATATACAAGCCAAAATAAACATTTGATTTAAAAATTCTGCTATTCAAGATACTCAGGTGTCTTTTTGTTCTCATTGAGATTGATATGGGTTGGGTCTTTTAAAAACCTGAAGAGGAGTTGGTAAGAGGAAAAAAATCCTCAATGCTTTAAAAACCTCAACTGTTAGGAGTCCATACAACTACTATGCTGGCATGAAAACAGTTTTTTTTCCCTATCATAGGACCACTTTCCCATAGAAGTACTTCCTCCAAGCCAGCTATATAAAGATGTAAATCAGCTTACCCATGATTAAAACTGAAGTAATCCTTTAAAAATAGGAGCATGACACCTCACCCAAAAAGATCTTTTAAATCATTGCTAGCTGAACTGCTACTGGTCATAGTGGTTGGTGGCTGTGCAAAGTTCTGTGGGTTAAAGAAAGGATTAGCCTGCATTCCAAAGGCAGATTGTCCCATCACGTTCACCTGTGTTCCCATTACTGAACTGCCCATACCTGGAGACCCTTGAGGAGGTACAAACTGATTAAGCCACTGATTTGGTTTCTGTTGTGATAACTGGTTCATGCTAACTTTGGGTTTCTGAGGGCCAAAGAGATTATTAAGAGCAGACATATCTGTGGGTCTTTGCTGAGTCTGCTTTCCACCTGCAGGAGGAACACTCACAGCACTGAAGTTTGGCAAGGTGGAAGGTGTTCCCAGTGCCATCTTGGTCACTCCAGGTGTGCTTGGACTACTGAAGAAGTTCTGGTTTGTATTAACTGGCATGTTGAATCCTGAAGTCTGAAAGCCCATGTTAGCATTTAGGCCATTTGTTAAATTTCTCTTTGTATTGTCAATTGGTGTAGAAAACATCATGCCAAGGCCCGTGGAAGGAACAGAAGTGAAGGAACTTGAAGCAGAAATTTTAGGGGTGCTAACAGAAAGACTGGTCAAAGATGACATGTTATCCATCAACGTGTCTGTCAGGTCCTTAGTCTGAAAAATACAAGGAAATTACTTTATTCCAAATTACTTTAAAATTAGTAAAATGTTTGATAAATTTTATTATAAAGGACAAGTTAAAATTAAGCTTGTCTACACTGAGACAGCAAACTACACAGTTCACAGGCCAAACCCAGTTTGCCACATATTTAAGGCTCTTTAAAGATGAACATTTCCAACAATTTGATGACAGGGAACAAAACTTTGAACTCCAATTAAATGAAATGTTGTCTTCCTCACTGTGCCTCCACCAAAAAGCAGAATTGCATTTTTCTCATTAGATCTGTACTATAGAAAAAGATGTTGTTGCTGTTTAGTCGCTAAGTTGTGTGCCTCTTTTGCGACCCCATGGCCTGTAGCCTGCCTGTGGGATTTCTCAGGCAAGAACAGGGCAGCGGATTGCCATTTCCTTCTCTATGGGATCTTCCCAACACAGGGATAGCACCTGGGTCTCCTGCATGGGCAGGCGGATTCTTTATCAGTGAGCAACCAGGGAAGCCCCACAGAAAAGGATACTTCATTATTTTTGTATTTTGACTTTCATCACAATTGTGTGGAAATTTAGTTTTCTAAATTTATTCTTATATAAGTACATACAAAATATTTTATTTTGCCTCTTGGCCCACAAAGATTCTTCCCAGAGGAAAAAGTTTAATGATTAGGAGACAGAAACTACAAAAAAAATTTAAAGAAAGCTTTTAAGATAAAGTTATTTCTGAAACCAGTAAGAGTGTAAACTTTCTCCAAGCAGAGAACTTAATCACTGTTCTAAAACCAGCACCTAAAACAGTGCCTGTAACACAGAAGGAAATAAATACTGGTCAAGACATATAGGTAAGAATCCCTAAATCAAGTTACAAACATGACTATAACAAAAAAGCCAAAAAATGAAAATTATTTCTTGCTCAAAAATACATAAATGCATGAACATAATATTCCTGATCAATTCAAAGTGAGCAGAGCTGAATTAGTATCACAGACCTAGTATTTTTAAAGAACTGTCCCATTAATCTAGCTTCTTCTATATTGGTTACAAGCACTATCACAAAACATCGTACATTAGGCAGGTTATTGAGGAGGTGCTGGAAAATCCTTTATGCCCATACTTCTTAGAAATTACATATTAAAGTATTTTCTGAAATACGTTTTCATAAAACACTAGTAGGTAGACTAGGTTCTATACTACCTTACTCCTTAAGAGTAGTATAATTACAAAAAAAAATGAACTCTGACCTGCTTGACTGGAGCAATAGGTGTGTGAACTTGAGGTTTAAGAGGCTGCTGGCTTTTCAACTTCTGGGCCTGCTCCTGTTCTTTTGCTAATTTTTGTTTTTCTTCAAGTGTAAGTGATGCCTTAAAACAGCAGCAAAAAAAAGTTAACTGACAACTTTCTTAATTTCATTTGTAAAGCAGAACATGTTTTTTTGTCTGTTTGACAATACCATTTGACAACACTTGACAATACCAAGTAGTTTATGAACTACTGTATTGGTGACTGCCACAACAGTATAACTAAGGTCAGTTATACTTTAGTTTCGTGGGTTTTCTATTTGCTTTTTTTCCTTTTTTAATATATACCTTTCATTTATTTATTTTTTTAATTAGAGGATAATTGCTTTACAATGTTGTATCAGTTTCTGCTGTACAACATGAATAGCCATAAAATTGGGAGATTCTTGTTCAACTGTTTTTATCTTACTCCAAAAAATATTTTAAGAACTCATCAAAAGCTAAGTAAGAATTAAACAACTTAAAAAAAAAAAAATGAACAAACAATATTTTTGATACTAACATCTGCATCAAATTCAGTGTCTTTTTTCTTAGATCTACTTTGCCAACCTTTAAGCCCACAGTATGTCTTCATACAATTTTGTAAACCACAGTGTCTTGGTTCTACACATACAAGTATTCATACATGTTGAATGAATAGAAGAAAACTGCCCTTAGTGAAATTCAAAGTTGATATATTTTTTATATTGGATGCTAACCAATATTTTAGCTGGAAACTATAGTTTTATAGTTTATTATTCAAAATCAGGAGCAAAGAAGAGACACTGTAAAA
The DNA here is from genome assembly GCF_032452875.1 of Bos javanicus. NCBI lineage: Eukaryota > Metazoa > Chordata > Mammalia > Artiodactyla > Bovidae > Bos > Bos javanicus. The sequence goes on along the minus strand of NC_083872.1, from coordinate 64,777,717 downwards.
TTTATCAAGGGATGTGACTGGCAAAGTACAATAGAAAGGACAAGAAGTCAGGCAACCTAGAAACATTACCAATATGAGAGAATGAATAAAAAAGGAAGTTAAAAATATTAAGCATTTTTATTCTCAACATGGTTAGGTCATGATCCACTGATAACTTTTAAATTTCATAAAGATAATTAAAGAGTGTTTCTATTAAGCTAAATAGTACTTCTCAACAAAACAATCTATGGTTTATAGAAGTCATATAATATAAATATGAATGTCAAAAGAACAGTAAAGAAACTTACTCTTTTTTGTTTATTCTGTAACCCATCCTCTTTATTTTCTGATTCACCACCAGTCAGAAGGTCTGCTCCAATGTTGTTAAAGACTTTGTCAATCTGCTGAAACAGAAAAAAATCAACCAGTTGAACAATGTGCAAAACTTTACTACTTAAAGATCAGAAGCTTCTGAAATGGAGTGCAATGTCAAGCACTTCCCGCCCCGCCCCCCCCACACAATTAGAATGATCTAAATATCTTCTTACCTGAGACCCAACATTTGTAACTTTTGTCTCCTCGGAAGCATTCATTTGATTTCCTATATCCAAAGATCTGTAAGAAAGAGCTGAGTTATGACAAAGCTATAAAAAGAAATGTTTTTAAAATACTTCTTAAAAATAGTTTACCCACATAGAAGTTATTACAACCTCAACAAACTGCAACTTATTAAGGAGAGTCATAATCTTTTTCATTATTTACTACTATTAGTGTCTGCTTGCCCCTACAAGTAACATTTGTATACAAGTCTTTTTTTAAAAACTAAACATTTGAGATTTACTGGAGAATTTACTCAGGGTGTCATAAAATCATGCAAGGATGGTTCTTACCATACGAGAGTTCAGAGCTCACTGAGAGACAAGATACAATATGGGAACTTAACATGATTAAGTTCAGAATCTATGATTCTAACAATAAATTCTATAATCACTGAATGAAAGATGTGGGCAAGATCTATGCCTTGAAAAATAGGTAACATTTATTTAGATAGGAAGAAAAAAAAGAGAAGGTTCACTTACACCTCAAGTATAAATACTAGATAGAAAATTTCTCTGTTGTAATTTTTAAAGATTTTCAGGGTTCCTATGCTAACATAGTCAATTCATTAATAGCATATATATATATATATATATATATATATATATATATACACACACACATACATATATATATACATGTATGTATAGACATATATATCTCACAGAATATTTAGCATACACAAATGGCTATTTCATGTCATTCTACGCCTTGTGTATTTACTTCCATAAAGCCTTTACCTTACACTGGAACAAGACCAAAAAAGCTTCTTTTGGAGGACTTGGCTCGTGACTAGTATCAATTTTACTGATTTTCAGATGTTTTTGGCTCAGGGTTAAACATTAACAGGCATTCTACACTCATGTATTTTTCTTTGGAGCAAAGAATATAGTGAAGATTTGATTATAAAAACTGGCATTTTCTGTTGAATAATTTTCATCTTTCCCCTCATCCTTTGTACACTAATATTTTGCAAATAATTTAGAAAATCCTCTCTATAAGACACACACACACAAAAGGTGGATGCTGTGGTACTACATACGGAATGAATTCTCTGTAAATGTTTCAAAGGTTAGATAAAAGAGAAAAGGAGAAATCAAACACAAGGATTTCACAGATCTGAAAAAAAACTTTTAAGTGGTGCTCTTGGTGATCAGCATCCTGACTTTACAATGCTGGTGGCTAATATGACAAGAGAAACAGAATTCTCTTTATGTAGAGAAAACATTAAGATTATATCATGTTATGCTTTTGTATTTAGAAATAACATCAGATTTTCAACAACATTCTACTTAAACTCAGTTTAACTTAATCTGCTGGAAAATTTTTATAGGCTTTCAGTTCAGTTGCTCAGTCATGTCTGACTCTTTGCGACCCCATGAATTGCAGCACACCAGGCCTCCCTGTCCATCACCAACTCCCGGAGTTCACCCAGACTCAAGTCCATCGAGTCAGTGATGCCATCCAGCCATCTCATCCTCTGTTGTCCCCTTCTCCTCCTGACCCCAATCACTCCCAGTATCAGGGTCTTTTCCATGTAGTCAAATTGAAATCCTTCAAGTTTTCTCATCCATATTCTAGGAAATCAACCATGACATAACTTTAATGTCACTCCTGGACCATGTGCAATTCATATTCAACCTACTTACTTCTGCTGTTCTTGCATTATATGAAGTTGCTCCAGTTTAGTTTTATGTTCTGACTCCAATCTATTAAGCATCTCTTTTATGACGGAAATGAAAGAATTGAACTGGTACAATAAGAAATTGATATAGTTAGGATGTTTCAAGTTAGCAACAAAGTAATCGAATAAAAAAATTCAACGTTATTCATAATATTCTCTATTTTTACCAGAATATGACCCATAGGTCTGATGACACAAGAATAGATTATACATATTTTAGCTCAGAATATCATAGCAAGCTTTTAAAGTATCTTTGTACAGTGGTGGTATTTTAAGTTCCAGAAAACATGTCTCAGTAAGTTTTATATTCTGAGCTAACAGCTATTACTCAGGAGTCTTAAATAAATTCAACTCCACCAGTTATTACACATTGATTTTTTTTTTAGACTAATCCAAAACTGACCACCTAATATGTGCATATCTAAACACAATCTGTTTGCATGCGTGCGTGCCTGCTGAGTCACTTCAGTCATGTCCGACTCTTTGTAACCCCACAGACTCGCCAGCTCCTTTGTCCACAGAATTCTACAGGCAAATATACTGCAGTGGGTTCCCATGCCCTCCTTCAGGGCACCTTCCCAACCTAGGGATTAAACCCGCATCTCTTGTGTCTCCTGCTTGGCAAACGGGTTCTTTACCATTAGCACCACCTGGGAAGCCCACAATCTGTTTAATGATGAATAAAAAATTACCCTTTATTCGATCATTATAAAAGTGACATGTTTGGCTAAAATAAACCTTGTTTTCTAAAAAGCTAGTAGAAATATTAAATATACATAATCTAACTTTCAAATAATTAAAGTTTATAAGAATACCCAACTCAATGTCTAAACATAGTTCAAGTTTTAGTTAAATAATTCTTATGGTACTTCAGAAACAATTTATTTCAGTAATACCACATATTACAGGAAGACTCTAGAAACTTTCTTCCTTCCCCAAATCCAGTAGTCATATACAAATGTAAGAGCTGGACCATAAAGAAAGCTGAAAGCCAAAGATTTGATGTTTTTGAACTGTGGTGTTGGAGAAGACTCTTGAGAGTCCCGTGGACTGCAAGGAGATCCAACCAGTCCATCCTAAAGGAAATCAGTCCTGAATATTCACTGGAAGGGCTTATGTTGAAGCTGAAACTCCAATACTTTGGCCACCTGATGCGAAGAGCTGACTCATTGGAAAAGACTCTGACTCTGGGAAAGACTGAAGACAGGAGAGGAAGGGGACAAGGAACTGACTCATTGGAAAAGACCCTGATGCTGGGAAAGACTCAAGGCAGGAGAGGAAGCAGACAACAGAGGACTAGATGGTTGGATGGCATCACTGACTCAATGGACATGAGTTTGAGCAAGTTCCAGAGTTGGTGATGGACAGGGAAGCCTGGCGTGCTGCAGTTCATGGGGTCACAAAGAGTTGGACACAACTGAGTGACTTAACAGACTGACTGAACAAGGCTTTCAATAATCCCTCTTTCTAACTCTCATACTCCTTACTTTGAATATAAAAAGCACTTTCTTCATTTACCTCTTCAACATATTTTTCCTTGTTTTATCAATGTTTATATGTAATATATTTATACATTCAATGCCGAGAAAAGAGTAAGCTGAATAAATTGAATAAAGCACAAAAGTTTCCTACCTGATTGAGATTAAGATTGTTTTCAATACTCAGGGGAATCAGATGAGGCAATACTTTTCCAGCCAGCTGCTCTTTGGTGATTCCCAACTTCTTATGGGTAAATGTACATTTGTAAATACCTGATTTAAAAAAAAGAATGTTATAATTCAATACTACAAAATTAATAGAAATCAGAAAAACAATGTATCTATATAAAATCTCTTGATAATCAGTACAGTTACAAATTTTTCCTTATAAATGCTTTAAGAAGAATGTTCTTACATATGTATCAGAATGATTTCAGCTTTACTGTCGGTTTAGATTTAACATACCATGACACACTTATCCCATATTCTTTGGCTAAAAATAGTGTAACTGTAAAAGCCTGTATTTTTTTGGGTAGATATACACATCTGAACGCAGAATTCCAAAGCATAGCAAAGAGAAATAAGAAAGCCTTCCTATGTGAACAATGCAAAGAAACAGAGGAAAACAACAGAATGGGAAAGACTAGAGATCTCTTCAAGAAAATTAGAGATACCAAGGGAACATTTCATGCAAAGATGGGCACAATAAAGGACAGAAATGGTATGGACCTAACAAAAGCAGAAGATATTAAGAAGAGGTGGCAAGAATACACAGAAGAACTATACAAAAGACCTTAATGACCCAGTAACCACAATGGTGTGATCACTCACCTAGGGCCAGACATCTTGGAGTGTGAAGTCAAGTGGGCCTTTGGAAGCATTACTGCAAACAAAGCTAGTGGAGGTGATAGAATTCCAGCTGAGCTATTTCAAATCCTATAAGATGATGCTGTGAAAGTGCTGCACTCAATATGCCAGCAAATTTGGAAACCTCAGCAGTGGCCACAGGGCTGGAAAAGTTCAGTTTTCATTCCAATCCCAAAGAAGAGCAATGCCAAAGAATGTTCAAACTACCACACCACTGCACTCATTTTACAGGCTACCAAAGTAATGCTCAAAATTCTCCAAGCTAGGCTTCAACAGTAAGTGAACTGAGAACTTCCAGATGTTCAAGCTGGATTTAGAAAAGGGAGAGGAACCAGTGATCAAGTTGCCAACATCTACTGGATCACAGAAAAAGCAAGAGAATTCCAGAAAAATACTTCTGCTTCACTAACTACGCTAAAGCCTTTGATTGTGTGGATCACAATAAACTGTGGAAAATTCTTCAAGAAATGGGAATACCAGATCACCTTACCTGCCTCCTGAGAAATCTGCATGCAGGTCAAGAAGCAACAGTCAGAACTGGACATGGAACAACAGACTGGTTCAAAATTTGGAAAAGATTATGTCAAGGCTGTATATTATTACCCTGCTCATTTAACTTCTATGCAGAGTACAATCATGAGAAATGCCAGGCTGGATGAAGTACAAGCTGGGATCAAGACTGCCAGGAGAAATATCAATAAATTCTGCTAGGCAGATGAGACCACCCTGTGGCAGAAAGTAAAGAAGAACTAAAGAGCCTCTTGATGAAGGTGAAAGAAGAGAGTGAAAAAGCTGGCTTAAAACTCAACATTCAAAAAATGAAGACTACGGCATCTGGTCCCATCATTTCATGGCAAATAGACAGGGAAACAATGGAAACAGTGAGACTTTATTTTGCAGGGCCTCAAAAATCACTGCAGATGGTGACTGCAGCCATGAAATTAAAAGATACTTGCTCCTTGGAAGAAAAGCTGTGACAAACCTGCACAGTGTATTAAAAAGCAGAGACATTACTTTGTCAACAAAGGTCTATTTAGTCAAAGCCATGGTTTTTCCTATAGTCATGTATGGATGTGAGAGCTGGACATGAATAAGGCTGAGCACTGAAGAACTGATGCTTTTGAACTGTGATGTTGGAAAAGACTCTTGAGAGTCTCTTGGAGAGCAAGAAGATCAAACTAGTCAATCCTAAAGGAAATCAATCTTGAATATTCATTGGAAGGACTGATGCTGAAGCTGAAGCTTCAATACTTTGGCCACATAATACCAAGAGCTGCCTCATTAGAAAAGGCCCTGATGCTGGGAAAGATTGAAGGCAGGAGGAGAAGGGGACAATAGAGGACGAGATGGTTGGATGGCATCACCAAGTCAATGGACATGAGGTTGAGCAAGGCCCGGGAGATGGTGAAGGACAGGAAGCCTGGTGTGCTGCGGTCCGTGGTCAGCAGAGTCACACACAACTGAGCGAGACTGAACAACAATGACCGTACCAGGAAAAGCCTATTCGAATCAGGTATAGTTCTTACAGTGTAGCAGTAAGGCTACAGAAATGTCTCTGTATTCTGAACACAACTAAATATATATTTCATACTACTCACTCAAAAGTATCTAAGCATAGGTCCTATACCTTTATTCACTTCAACCAATCAGACTCAACATCTCTAAACTTTAATAATTTAACTCCACACAATCCTTCCCTGTTGTCTTACATATTTACTCAACTTTCAAGACCCTGCTGTTATACCTATTTCACAAAGCCTTCATTTGGTAAACTGGGCACATTTGCTCCTCAATCTCTGAATGCTTTCATTGCATAAGAGTTTTGTATATAAGCTAAAGCTTTAGAACACACTACCTCCTATTATTCTCCAGTGAATGCACACTTCACTTATATATTCAAAGATCTCTGTGTGCCCACTAAATGCTTGTTTGCAGAGCACTATGCTCATTACTTTCCCTTCATTTGGTCTCACTGAACTCTCACAAAACTCCTTTAATGATATTATTTTACCCTTATGTGATAGATAAAGAAACTTTTCAAAGTCAATCCAGGAACTGGCACAGCCAGAATTGGGGTTAGGGCTCTTTTCACTGTATCAGACTCCTTGTCAAGAAGACTAATTTCCTTGAGCTCAAAAGTTTCATAACGTATCAGAAAACTTCTATGTCCACAGAGGTCCACAACAGATTACTTACTGACCATTCCTATAAATATTTACTGAGGATATTCTATAAATCAGGTGCTATAGTAGGTATTTAAGATACATGGGTGAATAACATAGATTTTCTTCAAAATTAACACAGAACTTCAAGTTTAGTAACTTGTTAATGTTTATGTGATTCTACAGCTAATAGTATAGCAGACCCCAGCATTTCCAGATTGGACTTCAACTATTTATAAACAATTTCAGAGTTTTTTTAATAGAGTGATTTATAATTAGCACGCTGACGACTAGAAGGTGCTGTAAGGCTCATAATGCTTTATCAGCACTTAGCATTGAAAAATATATGCTCATATTTTGTTGTTGTTGCTTAGTTGGTAAGTTGTCTCCAACTCTTTTGCAACCCCATAGGCTGTAACCCACCCGATTCCTCTGTCCATGGGATTTCCCAGGCAAGAATCCTGGAGTGGGTTGCCATTTCCTTCTCCAGGCAATCTTCTCAACTCAGGGACTGAACCCATGTCTCCTGCATTGGTAGGTAGGTTCTTTACCCGTAGGCCACCACGGAAGCCCTGTGTTCATATTTAAACATATCTAAATTAAGAGCCAACTCTACCACTTTTTAGCTGTATAATCTTGAATAACTTACTTCATTTAGCTAAACCTCATGGCCTTATTGTAAAACAGAAATAAAAGTACCAAATCTCATTAGATTTTAGAGAGGACAAAATAAGATAATGCAGAAAGGACTTAGCAGAGTGCCTCTTATTAATCAGGTAACAAATAAACATTAGGTATTACTATTATGATTGGTATCAGCATTTCAAGTAGCTTTGTTTGCCTCTCTTATTTAGTATCATTTTTAGAGGGAAAACTACATGCTATTTGCGAAGTTGGGATTCACAAATGTTTTTATCCCTTTGTAAATGTCAGGTACTACCACTTTTGCTAAAATTAACAGAGGGAAAAGCTACATCATGGCATTTACACCATCATTCTTCAGTTACATGAAAAGAGAGCAAAATGGTTTTACAGACTGAGAAGTTTACTTGCATGATTATAAAACAGTAAAGTAGCATCAAATGACATTAAGTTTTCAGCTACCTAAAATTCCCATGAGGACCGCAGGTTCCTTGGATGGAATTTGTTGTAAGAAGGGTAGAATATCATCAAGTACAAACCATTTATCCAAGTATTCCAAAATCTTTCCTAAGCACACTAATGAATTTACACGTACCTATTAAAAGAGGTAAACTGAATTAGTCATTTAAAGTCTTCACAATCTAGACCAAAGTATGTTAAGCATGAGTCTAATCTTCATATATGTTAAAATCTCAAAAATGAAAAAAAAGTTAAAAGCTCTCATCCTTTATTAATATAGAAAATTCACATATTTATAAATTTCCCTGATTTGTTTCAGAAAAATTTATGATTGCTTTACCAGGACACTAAGTAGCTAAAGGCAAAGAATGATATTACTTTCATGTCATTTTAAATAAAGTAATTAGGATTTGAGAAGCTTTACTATATATTTGCTTGCCAAGAATATTTTCTTGAGGTCATTTGAACTATTAAAAGGACTATATTCTCCCAACAAATAATTAATTTTACTGGGCCTCTAGTATATTTCTCTAATTCATGTTCAAGTCATTCTTAAATATTTTAACAATATGTGAAAATTCTATCTGCCATACCTGAAGTTTTATATTTCTAAATGTATTTTTAATATAGTTACTAAAACCTGGTATTTAGGACTCTTTTATCAAAATTTTATCTATAGTCTCTTGACTATTTTGATAAACATTTCACACCCTACTTTCTTTGCTAGAATTTTTTAAGATAGAATACTTTGAATCAGGATCATAATATTAATAAAATTTTTTTAAGTAAACTAAGAAAAGCAGAAAACAATTTAGGTGGTTTAAAAAAATAACTTGTGGCTTAAAGCGAAAGAGGATTAAGAAAAAAATTACTTGAATTTTCTACTGGAGCACTAGCAGACAGAGTAATGTCAGGGATGGAATACTATAAAATAATATATCTGGGCAAACTACAGCTATTGCTCACTTTCACTGTACTATTTATAGGCTACTTAGAGCCAAGATGAAACATATGAACAAACTATAAAAAGATTACTAAACAATAAGAAAATTACTAAGCCAATGAGAAGTGAGAGACAAATAAAAATATGTAATTACTTACAGCAAGGGAAGATGTTTGCAGACATGCATTCTTAATTCTTGGTATCAGAGCATTTTTCATGGATGGGTAGTCTATAAGATTTGCAAAGGTTGGAATGATGTTTAGACAGAGTTCCTATTAATAAAATAAATTGGATCAATCTCAGAGAAACATATTAAAAAGCATTTTGTATTTGCATGGTTAATTTTGTCACATAGTTGAAATAAACTCTTATCTATCATTTGATCCTTTCAAAAGCTATTTGAAAGAAAAATACTTATTATCAATTTTCTACTTTACAGCCTGAGAAAACAGGCTCAGAAGACCTCACTCAAATTCATGCTAGGTCACACAACTAGCACATATACCAAAATTTCCTGATAACATTCCTAATTTCTTTCTCTGAAAACACAATTCTTCATTTAGTTTTAAAAACAGGAACATCTTAAAAAAAGAAAGTAACATCTAAGTTTTGCTATCTCTCATGAGAGAAAAATCAAATATTATACCAATTCATGTAAAACTATTCCTCCTAAATAATGAATTTCTTAGCTGTTACAATATCCATATCATGGAATATAACACAAATATTTTAAAATACATGTTCAAAGATTGTTTAATAATATTGATGATAAATGTAATAAAACACTATTATATCATTCCAATTTTTAAAACATGTATCTGTCTACAGACTTAGGAAAAAGAACTAGAAGGATATATCTGGAAATGTTAACTGAACTGTGGGCACCTCTGAGAGAGGATTTAAATTTTCTTTATATTGATATTTTCAAGTATTTCTAAAATCTGAAACTAAAGCAAATATAACGGATAGAAATAGGAAAAGTCATTTAAAACATTCTTGTTAACTAATGCTATGCCACAGTGTAAATGACTGGAACTGGGAACTCTTGAGTATAACAGAGGAAAGGAAGGATGATGGAGGATTGTATGAGATAAGAAAAAGAACAGGAAATGGCTTGAGAAAAAACTGGCTGAAGAACCCGCATCTCAGATATCTTATAAGGCAGAATGATTCTTATAGGAAAGCACAAAAGAGATTACTGAAGAAAATAGAGGTATAAATGTGTATCAGAGAAGGAGTTATTGATGATATCTGGCAAACAAAGATATAGTTATTTGTAGTTAGCAGACAGAAATGAATTAATCACTAAGAATCTGATATGAGAATTTTGGCAAATATTTTATCTACTTAAACTTATTCCCAGATTTCCAAAAGGCAGACAGAAAGAAGAGAGTTAATATTAATATCCATTCAGAAGTATAATAATTAAGCAGGTGACATAATTTGAAGATAAGAAATACAAGCTACGTTTAAGGGACTGTTTTTCCACAGTTGGTAGAAGAGAATGAGCAAGGCTGAGCAGTCAGTGAGACACCGTGCTCCTGTTACCAGAGGGGAACAGTAAAGTTCAGTCTTTAATTCGTCTGAGACAGACTGGACTAAACACGCCATATATGCACTATGCCATACAATCTAGGAGTAGGTTATAAAGAGGCAAATGTCTAAATCACTTAGCTAAAGGAGGGGAGAGCTCTCTCCATACAAGGAGACCTAAGAACAGGGGACTGAAAAAATAAAACAAAAAGAAGTCCAATTAGCGTGTTTGCAGCAACTTCTGCCTTTTACGTTCTGTTTTCTCTATAATCGGTGGTGGGGAGGGGAGAACGAACACAAGTTCTCCATGTAATTTTAAAGGTAAATAATTTTAAAAACTGGTTCTCATTTATCAATGTCTCTAATGATCCTAACTTTTCTAAACCATCTTCTTATTTTCCAAATGTTTTTCTAAATTCTCTCTAGCCTCTTAAATGTTCATAGTTCCAATCAAACTTCACTTTAAAAATACCACTCCAAAAATGAATTTCACAAGTTACTTCCTAGCCTTCTTACTTGCATGAGACGTGAGGAAAAGAGATTTTTGTTTCATGCTCTTGCTCTCTGTCCCAAACCTTAGACAGGTTTTAACTTTATCAGACTCTTACCAAGCAATGCAGATACTAGTTAATTGGACTGGTGACTGAACACTTCCACTGAAATGACATCAGAAATGCTGGTTTCTAAAACTTGGCAAAGTTGCACAAGTCCATTTGAATTATATATTAATTATTTTAGTAAAATACTGGCTGATAACTTATTTGCCGAACTAACCCCCTTATGAAGAAAAGACTTCCCTGGTGGCTCAGACAGTAAAGCGTCTGCCTACAATGCGGGAGACCCAGGTTCGATCCCTGGGTGGGTAAGATCCTCTGGAGAAGGAAATGGCAACCCACGCCAGTATTCTTGCCTGGAGAATCCCATGGATGGAGGAGCCTGGTAGGCTACAGTCCATGGGGTCGCAAAGAGTCGGACACAACTGAGCAACTTCACTTCATTTCATTTTATGAAGAAAAATGACTTTCACATCACTTTACCCTCTCTTTCCTCCCTAATCTCGCTGAATATATAATCAGGTTGGTTACACAGGGCCTGTGGGAATGTTTCAAGCTGTAATTCACAGTTCCTTTGGAAAGTGCCAAAAAGTAACAGTAAGTACACCTTTCCCAATCATTCCATGTCATTTGGACAAAGGAAATAAGAAATGATGTTATAAGGAAAAAATTTTAAATCAACTTCACAACTTTGAATAATATAAAAGACCTCAGATAAAGACTGAAGTGAATCAAAAAAGTGACCATGTATGTATGGTATTAGGTTCACATTAAAAAAAAAAAAAAAGCTTGGTCATCAGCTTATAAAAATTAAACTTCTATGTTTTTCTTTACTAGAATCTCTACACTGGCAAAGAGAGTATAAACTTTTAAATATGAAACCTTTTATGCAATGAGATGTTCCTTCTACAGTAGGGGGGAAAAAAGCTCAAACTAAATTATACTTTTAATAGCAATCCAAACTTTTTTTTCCAGATAATCCATAGAACCAAAATTTTAGTAGCAAAGAACTAAAAGTTTGGCAAAGTATGAGATGAACCAGAAGTTTGGCAAAGTATGCAATGTTTTAAAGCACTTCTGTAACATGAATGCATGACTTTTCATGCATTAGGGATGCTCACACTAAATTATTATCTGCTTTTCTATCTACCTGCTATACACATTAACTTCAATTCAAAAGCAACAACATTTCTGAATAGAAGACTGAGTTACCAAGCATGAAAAAATCACGAGTATGGGCAGTACCCGCTTAATGCTTCCATAAGAAAAAGGCACATACATGTTTGTCATTTTCATTCATATGTTAATTACTCATTTAGGAAGAAGGTATATAGCAATCCAAACTATAGTAAATCAAACCTTCCAGAATAGTACATTTCTGATAAGTAAAAAGAACAATAATCATTTTACTTTATTAATACCGGTATAGGAGTGGATATACTTTAAAAGTACATAATGAAATTCACTAACTCATTAATATGTATTATTGAGCCTTATATACAAATTTTATGACAAACTTCAAACGTACTTTACTTTTTTCTTTTGCTTTACTAATCAAAATCACCATTAAAAGAAAAAAACTGAATATTATACCTGGATCTGAATGGAGGGAGCCTCTAGGGCTCTGTAAACCATTGGTAGGACACTGTTCTTTATCTCGTCAGGAGGAGTTTTGGTTAGTAGCAGATCCATTTTTTGGAGGAAGATTAATAAAATCTGTGTATACAAGAGGAACAATGTATCAAAGTCTAGAATTTTTATTCCACTTTACATATGCCAAAATTTAAAGTTGCTTCAAAAGGATAAGTTATGTGTTTTGACACTTACCATGTTGCTAGCCTGAAGGCATGGAAGACAAAAACATATAAATCAAGTCTCTTATGTTTCTAGAAGTACAATATTTAACATCTGTTCTTGGCTTAAATATTTAAATAAAAGCTAATTTCCTAACTTTCATGTATCTTCAGTAATACATCACTCACCCACAAGTACCAACTATCTAGAAAGCTACTGGGTAAAAAATAAAAGTCTGGGGGCAGCAAAGTCAGACCTTGCAAAGAAGTAAATTACATCACTTGGCTTCTATGAAGTTCAAAACAAGAAAAGGTACAGAAATGAAAAGGACTGTCAGGAAAAATTCTAGAAAGAAACATTTTCAGTTGTCCCTGATCATTTGTCTGCCACCACATAGTGATAGGAACAAACCATCCCTTCTATTTATGCAGACTAGTTTTGTCAAGGCTCAGTTAAAATTTTTCAGAAGGGATTTTTAGCTAGACTAGTAAGGGGGAAAAAAATGCAAAGAATGAAGGCAAGTAAGTGCTCAGATGATATAGATTCCTTAGGCTCCTATATGATGCACAGCTTGGTGGACATGAGACTTCACTGCTTTTTTCCCAGACACCTTGACCATGTTTGGAGAACTCTGCTTCAAACCCTACAGTTCCCTCACCTGCCCCTTTCTTAGGCAAAGGAACTCTTGCCTTACTACCACAGACTTCCTTCTGTTTCCCTCCCTTCAAGGGAAGGACCACAAACAGCCTGTCATTAAACCGTTAAATTAGGTAATCAACAGTTTACCAATAAGTTACTGCCATGTAGTATCAGAAACTTAGTAATATTTCCCACGTGCTAGAAAATTTCAATTAATTTCAACAACTCCTTTCACTTCAGAAATGATGAAAATAGAAGCTGTAAGAGAGTAATAACTTGTCCAAGGAAATGAAGGTGGCCAGATTCTAACTGAAGTATGGGACCCTACTGCTCCCTTAAATCCAAGTCCACCTTGAATCTGGGGGATAAATATTTTAATAGAGTCTATATCAGATTCTAATTTAAATTTTCTCTTAACAACACACATATTACTTCCACGGTGCTAGAAGCATTTTCCCTCTTCTAGTGAAACTATTTATTAGCAATAAAATAAAGGGAACAATTGGCACAAACCATCTACAAATTAAAGATTCAATAACAAAGCTGAAAAACAGAAATATTTAAAAGTGCAGGAGAAAAATAAATATTTTACTAAATCTGTAACATTCAGTAAGGTCAATGGGAACAATATAACACATGTAAAATCTCACTACAATTTGTTTTTTGAGACAGTAACTTGTTGAGAACTATAGACATTCACTTGCAAAGTTCAACTATAACTTTAGGAATGGTTCACTTCAAGCATATGAAAAATAGCTTCTGACTAATGGAAAAGCAAGTCTTTCACATTTACCTCAATTTTTAAAAAGCCAGATATCCATTCCTTTTGTTTTCAGTGATAGTTATCATTGATTAAGACCACTGAATAACCGCAGATAAACAGGAAAAAATAACTACATACATACCTGGATTGGCTCCTGCTGTTTAAAGACAGGCCCAAGTTCAGGTAGAATTAACTTAACATATTCTTCTTTGGTACATTCTTCAGCAATGAGTAGAACATTGGGCAAAACAAAAGGTACCATGTCAGGGTTTACAAATTCTGAAGTCAAACAAGGCAAAATTCTCTGCACAATCACACGCTGAAAAGCAAAAATGTTTTCTTAAAATTAATCTTTATATCAGGTTTTTGTATTAACATTGAAGTTAAGCATCTAACACCCCCAATCCCTTTGGGTAAAGTGACTATATAATTGATAGTTGAAACTGGGACACTTTTGAGAATAAAATATTACTACTGCTAACTATGCCAGGACAAAAGACATAACCTGGGAACATTACAGAGAAAGGGGGACATATGGTCACTCTTTAGGAAAACTTTCCTAATTAGTCTTCATTAATATAGTTCTCCTCTTAATTTCTTCATTACTTATGACTTATATCCCATATTGTAAATTATAGTTTTGTGCACGTTAACTCCATCTACATTTACTAAAAGGGCCTTGAAAACAAGGACAATATTTTGTTTCCCATTTATTCTCCAGGGCGTCTAGGTAAAGGGCTAGACAAACAGTATATAACCAATGAATATCTGATAGATTAAACAATGGAATTATTTTTACAAAAGAATTAGCTAGTTTTCCAGACAGTGGCTTTTTCAGCATTCATTAATATTTTTAGACTACATTATCCTCACAATTTACTAAGCCAGGAAGGGAGAGTAGAAGAACTGGAGAGACGAGTATCATACCAAAGTAACCTCTTAATTGCTAGTGAGACAGTGATTTCCACAACAGTTTACAACTTCTCTTCTGATGTTTAATGTCCAAGTGCTGACAGAATGTGGTCCACTGGAGAAGGGAATGGCAAACCACTTCAGTATTCTTGCCTTGAGAAGCCCATGAACAGTATAAAAAGGCAAAAAGACAGGACACTGAAAGATGAACTCCCCAGGCTGGTAGGTGTCCAATATGCTACTGGAGATCAGTGGAGAAATAACTCCAGAAAGAATGAAGGGATGGAGCCAAAGCAAAAGCAACACCCAGTGTGGATGTGACTGGTGATGGAAGCAAGGTCTGATGCTGTAAAAAGCAATAATGCATTGGAACCTGGAATGTTAGGTCCATGAATCAAGGCAAATTGGAAGTGGTCAAACAGGAGATGGCAAGAGCAAACGTCAACATTCTAGGAATCAGTGAACTAAGATGGACTGGAATGGGTGAATTTAACTCAGATGACCATTATACCTACTACTGAGGGCAGAAATCCCTTAGAAGAAATGGAGTAGCCACCGTAGTCAACAAAAGAGTCCGAGATGCAGTATTCAGATGCAATCCCAAAATCAACAGAATGAACTCTGTTCGTTTCCAAGGCAAACCAGTCAATATCATGGTAATCCAAGTCTATGCCCCAACCAGTAACGCTGAAGAAGCTGAAGTTCAATGGTTCTATAAAGACCTACAAGACCTTTTAGAACTAACACCCAAAAAAGATGTCCTTTTCATTATAGGGGACTGGAATACAAAAGAAGGAAGTCAAGAAATACCTTGAGTAACAAGCAAATTTGGCCTTGGAATACAAAATGAAGCAGGGCAATGACTAATAGAGTTTTGCCAAAGAACACACTGTTCATAGCAAACACCTTCTTCCAACAACACAAGAGAAGACTCTATACATGGACATCACCAGATGGTCAACACCGAAATCAGATTGATTATATTCTTTGCAGCCAAAGATGGAGAAACTCTATACAGTCAGCAAAAACAAGACCGGGAACTGACTGTGACTCAGATCATGAACTCCTTATTGCCAAATTCAGACGTAAATTGAAGAAAGTGGGGAAAACCACTAGACCATTCAGGTATGACCTAAATCAAATCCCTTACAATTATACAGTGGAAGTGAGAAATAGATTTAAAGGACTAGATCTGATAGAGTGCCTGATGAACTATGGACAGAGGTTCGTGACACTGTACAGGAGACAGGGATCAAGACTATCCCCAAGAAAAAGAAATGCAAAAAAGCAAAATGGCTGTCTGAGGAGGCCTTACAAATAGCTGTGAAAAGAAGAGAAGCCAAAAACAAAGGAGGAAAGGAAAGATATAAGCATCTGAATGCAGAGTTCCAAAGAATAGCAAGGAGAGATACGAAAGCCTTCCTCAGCGATCAATGCAAAGAAATAGAGGAAAACAATAGAATGGGAAAGACTAGCAAGAAAATTAGAGTTACCAAGGGAACATTTCATGCAAAGATGGGCACAATAAAGGACAGAAATGGTATGGACCTAACAGAAGCAGAAGATATTAAAAAGAGGTGGCAAGAATACACAGAAGAACTGTACAAAAAAGATCTTCACGACCCAGATAATCATGATGGTGTGCTCACTCACCTAGAGCCACACATCCTGAAATGTGAAGCCAAGTGGGCCTTAGGAAGTATCACTATGAACAAAGCTAATGGAGGTGATGGAATTCCAGTTGAGCTATTCCAAATCCTAAAAGATGATGCTGTAAAAGTGCTGTACTCAATATGCCAGCAAATTTGGAAAACTCAGCAGTTGCCATGGGACTGGAAAAGGTCAGTGTTTATTCCAATCCCAAAGAAAGGCAATGTCAAAGAATGCTCAAACTACTGCACAATTGCACGCACCTCACACGCTACTAAAGTAATGCTCAAAATCTCCAAGCCAGGCTTCAGCAATATGTGAACCGTGAACTTCCAGATGTTCAAGCTGGTTTTAGAAAAGGCAGAGGAACCAGAGATCAAATTGCCAATATCTGCTGGATCGTGGAAAAAGCAAGAAAGTTCCAGAAAAACATCTATTTCTGCTTTATTGACTATGCCAAAGCCTTTGACTGTGTGGATCACAATAAACTGTGGAAAATTCTTCCAGAGATGGGAATACCAGACCACCTGACCTACCTCGTGAGAAACCTGTATGCAGGTCAGGAAGCAACAGTTAGAACTGGACATGGAACAGACTGGTTCCAAATAGAAAAAGGAATACGTCAAGGCTGTACACTGTCACCCTGCTTATTTAACTTCTATGCAGAGTACATCGTGAGAAACGCTGGGCTGGAAGAAACACAAGCTGGAATCAAGATTGCTGGGAGAAATATCAATAACCTCAGATATGCAGATGACACCACCCTTATGGCAGAAAGTGAAGAAGAACTAAAGAGCCTCTTGATGAAAGTGAAAGAGGAGAGTGAAAAAGTTGGCTTAAAGCTCAACATTCAGAAAACGAAGATCATGGCATCCGGTCCCATCACTTCATGGCAAATAGATGGGGAAACAGTGGAAACAGTGGCTGACTTTATTTTTTTGGGCTGCAAAATCACTAGATGGTGCTTGCAGCCATGAAATTAAAAGACGCTTACTCCTTGAAAGGAAAGTTATGACCAACCTAGACAGCATATGGAAAAGCAGAGACATTACTTTGTCAACAAAGGTCTGTCTAGTCAAAGCTACAGTTTTTACAGTAGTCATGTATGGATATGAGAATTGAACTATAAAGAAAGCTGAGCTCAGAAGAATTGATGCTTTTGAACTGTGGTGTTGGAGAAGACTCCTGAGAGTCCCTTGGACTGCAAGGAGATCCAACCAACTAAAGGAGATCAGTCCTGGGTGTTCATTGGAAGGACTGATGTTGAAGCTGAAACTCTAATATTTTGGCTATCTGATGCGAAGAGCTGACCCATTTGAAAAGACCCTGATGTTGGGAAAGACTAAAAGCAGGAGAAGGGGACGACAGAGGATGAGATGGTTAGATGGCATCATCAACTCAACAGACATGAGTCTGGGTAGACTCCAGTAGTTGGTGATGGACAGGAAGGCCTGACGTGCTGCGGTTCATGGAGTCGCAAAGAATCGGACACTACTGAGCGACTCAACTGAACTGAACCCTTCTAATTTTTTTATCCTATTTAATTATTTTTCCACCATGTAAAAAAGATCCACTAAACTTTTATGACTTCAGTCGGTAGCCTTTTAGACATTTATGTATCCTTGGGAAAAGTTATATTTTGGGGGCAAGTGTTATTATAGTGAAGTCAAAGTAAATTTTAAATGCTTAACTCCTGACTACAATAACAGACTGATCAACAACAAACCTTAGGCTTCCCTGGTGGCTCCAGTGGAAAAGAACCCACCTACCAAGGTAGGAGATACGAGTTCGATCCCTGATACAGAAAGATCCCACATGCCACAGAGCAACTAAGGCCGTGCACCACATCTATTGAGGCTGTGCTCTGCAACAAGAGAAGCCACCGGAATGGGAAACCTGTGCATCACAATTAGAGAGTAGCCCCTGCTTGCTACAACTAGAGAAAAGCCCATGTAGCAACAAAGACCTAGCACAGCCAAAAATACATACATGCAACTCCCCTCTCTGCAACCAAGTGGAAGACAGCATATAATGGAACATGGAGAAGGGACCATTTGTTTAAAAAAACAACAACAAACCTTAGGCAGTTTTGGCAGAACCTTTGGCAGTCCTTTGAAAAACTGTGATTTCTGAAGGTTATCTCTTTGGAATAAGGTATCAAAATATTGCAGTGTTACTGCACCAACATCATCAAAGAAGGGAATCTAAAAACAGAAAAGTAAAATTATTTTGATAAATATTGAAATACTTCTCATATGTGAAACTGACACAGTATGGTGAAAAAAATACTCAGAAACATTTAGCAAAATGCTTAAGACAACTTAATAAAAATTCTAATTGTAAAAATCAGAATAAGAAATAATAAACTACTTCTCTTTTTGAAGTCAATTTTTCAGAATCAAAATCTGTGAACTGGCTACACAATAACATTTACTTTACATAACTAGTAAAATATTGAAACATTAACTAAAATATCTTGAGGCCATAAACAGTACCATTTATTAAAATCCATGCTTATATGAGTTAATTAAGAGGGTTATAAACTCTCAGCATGTCTAGAACTTCTGCATGCCCAATTATAACTATTATGTCTCTTTATTTGAAATCTTAACTTTATATCAGGGCACTTATATCATAAATTGTTTAATTCCTTAAGATTAAAGGACACTGAATATTTAATACACTCACGAACATAGACGTTATCTGGGGACTATATATTAAATCTTCAGAAGCATTTAATCAACTTGAACTCATTTTTTGTCCCTCCATCTAAGGCAGGAATTAATACATACTCACCTTTGTCATTTGATCTGCATCTGGTCTTACAGTTGGAGTTACATTTAACAGTAGTTTTACATGTTCACGGACTTCCTCAGGTATATTTGTAAGTGAACTAGATCCTAAACGACTCAACTGTTCAAGAGTAATAATGTTAAATATGAATATAAAATATTCAAAAAATATACATTTATATTGTGAACAGTCCATTTAAATCTTTTTGAAATTTACTAAATGTATTTTTAGATTGAACAAACTGCTGTTGCAAGATAACTAAAACATGTCTTTTAATACCTGCAATTGCCTCTATTCCTAAAGCAAAATGCCCAGTATTTTAGGCCATATTTCATTTTTCACTCTAGTGAATAAATGCCATGATTAAAGTTGTAGTAACAAATATTAATCCTAAGAATTACTTTTGTTAAGTTGACTTTATGAAAACAAAATAAGAGACACTCCTCCCAGTTTGGAGAATTTTCTGAACATATTTTATGAAAAAATACTAAGAAACACTTAATATATTTTTAATGCAAGCAAATATTTAAAGGCAAATACCTGATCCAATTGTCTGCTGAAACTCTTGTAAATATCTTGCTTGTTAACTTCAAATACAGGTTTCCCTTTATTAAATACAGCATACATGACAGTTCCTAAAGAGTACATATCACTGGCTGTTTCACAGGTCACAGAAAGTATATATTCAGGAGCCAAATATTCAGGATTTGGAAGACACAATGATGGTAAATTTGGGTCCCATTCTTTACATGGAAACTTGGGCTATAAAAGGATAGAAAAATGAACACATGGATTAAATATGTCAAATTAAAGCAGACCACTGTCAAGTACTAACAATTGAGTTTTAAATTCATACTCAGTCATGCAAGTAAAAATGTCACCACCACTTTCAATTTTAAATTTCCCCAAATCCCAAAACTACAACATGCATGAAACAAGCTAAGAGATAGAATAAGAACTCTTATAACTTTGAGATTATTGGCACTCTCTTTCAGAAAACAAATTATCAGTATACTATATGATGCATTTTGAATGTGAGAAGGTATGGCCTATGTTTTCTGATATAGGCTTCAAACTTATGAGCTCAAGTAGATTATAGTTGTTTGAAACCTTGTTCTTTCACTAATGAGCTATGTGATTTAATTAATAGGTTCAAAAAGCTGTTGTAAAATTAAACAAATGTATGGAAAACAGGCCCAGCACAATGCCTGACCCATAGTATATCTCAACCAATACTAATTCTTTCTGCTTCCCCTAAAAATGTTTACTTATGTTACAAATATATCTTAGGACAAATCATGGTTTCTTTAACAACTACATAGTAAAAACTTGAAATATTGCAGTGTTTTCCTAAGGATAAATAGGTAGGTTTCATAATCACTAAGTAACAGGTGCTTTTTAGCCAGAAAAACTGGGTTCAAATCTTAACTCTACTGCTTACCACCTGCCTAAACTTAAAGCAGGTTAGTTCATTCTATGAGTTTAACTTGCTCATCTGTATTATTCCTATACCTCACTGAGTTGTTGCAAGGATAATAAGTAAATACACAGGTAGTGTTTAGAAAGAGCTTCAGTAAACATTAGCCATGACTGTCACTGATATTGTTGCTATCATGCTCCCTAAACAAGATTCTGTGGTTCAATAAGTTGGGAAAACATTGCTAAATTCACAATGTTTGTTCCTGTACCTGACATTCTGAGGGGGAAAAAACCTACCTAACCCAGAAGTGCTCAAATTTGCTTCACTCTAGCACTTTCTTCTCAAGTAACATTAGTGTGGAATTAGTGTACTAAATATTTGTAGGTACAATGAACATTAGAAATTTTCTATAAAGCTATAAATTTAAACACACCATTGTACCACAAAGCCTATGTATACACATTTATCAGACTCCCCAGGTGACACCAGTGGTAAAGAATCTGCCTGCCAGTGTAGGAGACGTAAGAGACGCAAGTTAGATCCCTGGGTCAGGGAGATCCCCTGGAGGAGGAAATGGCAACCCACTCCAGTATTCTTTTCTGAAAAATCCCATGGATGGAGGAGCCTGGCACACTGTAGTCCACGGGGTCACAAAGAGTTAGACACGACTAAGCAACTAAGCACAGGCTTCTCTGTCCTCTACTATCTATCTACTCTCAAACTCACGTCCACTGAGTTGGTGATACCATCCAATCATCTCATCATTAGACATATAAATTCTCTAATTTATTTCAGATGCAATTCAAAAATTTTCAGAGCTTTAAAAAAAATTAGAAGAATAAAACCTTTATTACCTCTTGTTCAGAAGGATTGGTTGATGATACACAAAAATCAAAGCCCATTATTTTCCAGGCTCCACTTTTATTCAAAATTATATTTTCAGGTGTAATATTTCCATGAACCATTTTCACACTGCTGTGCAAAAATGACAATCCTTCAGAAACCTGTAAATGGGAATAAAAGATATTTTTACATTCAAGTACATTAATAAATGTCTCATACTAATCACATTCAAGTACATTAATAAATGTCTCATACTAATCAAATTTGCTGCTTCTCCCAATAAAAATTTTTACATGTCAGGTTATTAAATTTCATAAATGCAAAAGTGTAGAGAAAGTTGCCAGAGCATTCTAAGCATTAGCAAGAAAAACTCCCAAAACAGAGAGCAACTACTTATTTAAGTTCCTTTCTACATACACAAAAGTAAAAGAAAAGACTTTGTGTCCCAAATTTATTCAGTTCCTGAGTTTGAAAAGTGAGAGAATCTGGTTTCTGAGTTAACAGTAAATATCAAGAAATACCTTTGTAAATTTGATTCTAATTCTTAATATTTTTTATACTTACACTCCACATTGAAATTAAGTTTTTCTTAGTATTGTGCTCAGTTTTCAAACTGATGTTCACTCATTCTTACTTTGGATTAATATTTGATAATTTTATATTTGTGCCTGAGATCACCATGGTATTTGTTAACAAAAAGCGAAGACTGGATTTGAAAGGACCAACCATATCAAGTTTTGGAAAGATGTGAAAAAATATGTAACTTTTATATACTGCAATGGGAATGCAAAATGGTATTACCATTTTTGAAACAGTTTTTAATTTTCTTAGAAGATGAACTATATACATACTGTTTGATTTAGTCACCCCACTCCCTGGTAATTAACCAAGAGAAGTGAAATTAAATGTCCATCAAGAACATGTACATGAATGTTGATAGCAGCTTTATTCACATTTGCCCAAAACTGTAAACAACCCAAATGACTGTCAATGAGTGAATGGACAAGCAAACTATGGTATAGCTATTCTACAGACTACTACTCAGCAATAAAAAGAAGTACTGATACGCACAACTATATAAATGAATATCAAAATAATTTGATTGACTGAAAGAAGCCCAGCTAAAAACACAGTACATATTGTATGATTTCATTTAGAAAATTCTAGAAAATACAAACTGATTCATAGTGACAGAAAGCAGGTCAGTGGTTTCCTGAGATGAGAGACAGAAAGGTAGCAAGGAGGAAGAGGGAAGGGTTACAATAGGTATGAGGACACTCTGGAGGGTCATGGATACGTACATTATTTTGACTGCAGTGATGGTTCTACCTGGGAACTTAATAACTGTGTATTTTTAAATATGTGAAGTTTACTGTATGCTAATTAATTATACCTTAATAAAGCTGTTAAAAATAATGAACAAAATTATCTCTGTCCCCCAAAACAAAGAATCTACTGTATAAATTTAGTGTATAAAGCTGAAGATATTTTGGTAAGTAGGGGAAGGAAATCAGCAAAAGTGAAATGGACTTATGAGATGCATTCTGAAGGTTTAAAACTCAAAAAAATAAAAAAGGAACCACACACCCACCAATCAACAAGTGCTCTTCTCCAAAGGTTACTAATGTTATGTTTCATACATTAAAAATACAATTTAAACCTAACAATAAACTATAGAGAAATTCTAGAACATAAAAATGATTTTTAAATTACTAAAAAGATACAAAGGTTTACATAAAGCAGTTTATATGGCTAAATTTGAAATGGCTATAAAAATACTTTTGAAGGAAAATATTCCATCCATGCGATGAATAAAAATACATACCTGAAGCAAACCATATTTGGTTTCTACATCATAAAGTTTATAATCCTTAATGTCTGGAGACACAGGGGAAGGTAGATTTTCCCAGTTACCCAGAACATTGGCTAAACTGGCAAAAACTGGTTCCGTGCAAAATGCCAAGCAGTCCCTGTTTTAAAAAAAGAAAAATATGAGTGGTCCTATTTAACTATCAAGAAGGTAGACAAGTTTAGATTTATTTTCACCATTACTATAACATACTTAGACTAACAAAGTCAGGAAGCTCTGTATATGAATTACACTGGATAATTACCACTGTGCTTTTTGAATAATTGATATTCTTTATGGAAAACCAATACATTAATTTAGAATACTGTTATATTACCCTTATTTCTAAGGCTATAATTTTCAGAATATGCTCACAGGAAACTATAGACTTCCCAGATGCCTCTGGAGCAAGAGTCATCAGGACATTGCTCGAGTTCACACAAGCCGGCCACATTTCTTTTTTCACTGTTAAGAACAAACATCTGGATGTTGGGGGGGGGGGCGGGGGCGGTCCCTGAATTATGTCACTTGAGACCTTTGTGAGTTGTTGGAGCCCTGGGAGGGCACATTATTTTTGCATCTTTCGGACTGTCTTTTGCACCTAGAAACAATGTGAATACCTTTTTGTTCTTGCTTTGGGAAACATGGTATCCCGTGGGGCCTCCTCTGGTACTTGGCAAGCTCTGGTACTTATCCTCCATAACACATTGCTAGGAGAGGTGCGCATGCTGAGTGCTGGTCAGGGGCTAAGGGGTGTCCTGTTTCTGGGTGGTGAGTGGGTGGGAGTGTCCAGAAGTCTCTGGCGTAGGCATGGGTCAGCAGTGGCCTGCTGCAGGGTTGGGAGCACTGAGTGTAGCAGTGCCTGCATGGGACCTTTAGAAGAAAGTCACCTTTATCTTTATTATCTTCTACCTCCACCATAGTTTGAAACTGAAACTGAAGCTGAAGTCGCTCAGTCCTGTCCCACTCTTTGTGGCCACCATAGTTTGGCCCCAGATAAATAACAGAGAGGGAACACAGCCCCACCCAAAACAGAAAATCGGATTAAAGACTTACTAAGAATGGCCCCGCCCATAAAAACAAGACTCAGTTTTCCCCCTCAGTCAGTCTATCCCATCAGGAAGCTTCCATAAGCCTCTTATCCTTCTCCATCAGTGGGCAGACAGACTGAAAACCACAACCACAGAAAACTAACCAATCTGATGACATGGATCACAGCCTTGTCTAACTCAATGAAACTATGAGTCATGCCTTGAAGGACCACCCAAGATGGACGGGTGATGGTGGAGAGTTCTGACAAAATGTGGTCCACTGGAGAAGGGAATGGCAAACGACTTCAGTATTCTTGCCTTGAGAACCCCATGAACAGTATGAAAAGGCAAAAAGACAGGACACTGAAAGATAAACTCCCCAGGTCGGTAGGTGCCCAATATACTACTGGAGGTCAGTGGAGAAATAACTCCAGAAAGAATGAAGGGATGGAGCCAAAGCAAAAACACCCAGTTGTAGATGTGACTGGCAATGCTGTAAAGAGCAATACTGCATAGGAACCTGGAATGTTAGGTCCATGAATCAAGGCAAATTAGAACTGGTCAAACAGGAGATGACAAGGGTGAACATCTACATTTTAGGAATCAGCAAACTAAAATGGACTGGAATGGGTGAATTTAACTCAGATGACCATTATATCTAATACTGTGGGCAAGAATTCCTTAGAAAAAAATGGAGTAGCCATCATAACCAACAAAAGAGTCCGAAATGCAATACTTGGATGCAATACCAAAAATGACAGAATGATCTCTGTTCACTTCCAAGGCAAACAATTCAATATCACAGTAATCCAAGTCTATGCCTTGACCACTAATGCTGAAGAAGCTGAAAACTTGAACGGTTCTACGAAGACATACAAGACCTTCTAGAACTAACACCCAAAAAAGATGTCCTTTTCATTACAGGGGACTGGAATGCAAAAGTAGGAAGTCAAGAAACACCTGGAGTAACAAGCAAATTTGGCCTTGGAATACAAAATGAAGCAGGGCAATGACTAATAGAGTTTTGCCAAGAGAACACACTGGTCATAGCAAACACCCTCTTCCAACAACACAAGAGAAGACTCTACACATGGACATCACCAGATGGTCAATACTAAAATCAGATTGATTATATTCTTTGCAGCCAAAGATAGAGAAGCTCTACACAGTCAGCAAAAACAAGACCAGAAGCTGAGTGTGGCTCAAATCATGAACTCCTTAGTGCCAAATTCAGACTTAAACTGAAGAAAGTGGGGAAAACCACTAGACCATTCAGGTATGACCTAAATCAAATCCCTTATGATTATACAGTGGAAGTGAGAGTCAAGGGATTAGATCAGATAGACAGAGTGCCTGATGAACTATGGACAGAGGTTCGTGACTCTGTACGAAAGGCAAGGATCAAGACCATCCCCAAAAAAGAAATGCAAAAAAGCAAAATGGCTGATTGAGGTGGCCTTACAAACAGCTGTGAAAAGAAGAGAAGTTAAAGGCAAAGGATAAAAAGAAAGATATTCCCATTTGAATGCACAGTTCCAAAGAACAGCAAGGAGAGATATAAGAAAGTCTTCCTCAGTAATCAATGCAAAGAAATACAGAAAAACAATAGAATGGTAAAGACTAGAGATCTCTTCAAGAAAATTAGAGATACCAAGGGAACATTTCATGCAAAGATTGGCACAATAAAGGACAGAAATGGTACGGACCTAACAGAAGCAGAAGATAGTAAGAAGAGGTGGCAAGAATACACAGAAGAACTATGCAAAAAAGATCTTCATGACTCAGATAACCATGATAGTGTGATCACTCACCTAGAGCCAGACATCCTGGAATGTCAAATGGGCCTTAGGAACCATCTACAAAGCTAGTAGAGGTGATAGAATTCCAGTTGAGCTATTTCAAATCCTAAAAGATGATGCTGTAAAAGTGCTGCACTCAATATGTCAGCAAATTTGGAAACCTCAGCAGTTGCCATGGGACTGGAAAAGGTCCATGTTCATTCCAATCCCAAAGAAAGGCAATGCCAAACAATGCTCAAACTACCACACAATTGCACTCATCTCACATGCTAGAAATGTTCAAAATTCTCCAAGCCAGGCTTAAACAGTATGTGAACTGAGAACTTCCAGATGTTCAAGCTGGTTTTACAAAAGGTAGAGGAACCAGAGATCAAATTGCCAACATCCGATGGATTATCAAAACAGCAAGAGAGTTCCAGAAAAACATCTACTTGTGCTTTATCAAGTACGCCAAAACCTTTGATTGTGTGGATCACAATAAACTGTGGAACATTCTGAAAGAGACAGCAATACTAGACCACCTGACCTGCCTCCAGAGAGATTTGTATGCAGCTCAGGAAGCAACAGTTAGAACTGGACATGGAACAACGACTGATTCCAAATAAGAAAAGGAGTACATCAAGGCTGTATATTGTCACCTTGCTTACTTAACTTATATGCAGAGTACATCATGAGAAACAGTGGGCTGGATGAAGCCCAAGCTGGAATCAAGATTGCCGGGAGAAATATCAATAACCTCAGATATGCAGATGACCCCACTTTTATGACAGAAAGCAAAGAAGAACTCAAGGGCCTCTTAATGAAAGTGAAAGAGGAGAATGAAAAAGTTGGCTTAAAGCTCAACATTCAGAAAACTAAGATCATGGCACCTGGGCCCATCACTCCATGGCAAATAGATGGGGAAACAATGAAAACAGTGACAGACTTTATTTCTGGGGGCTCCATAATCACTGCAGATGGTGATTGCAGCCGTGAAATTAAAAGACGCTTGCTCCTTGGAAGAAAAGTTACGACCAACCTAGACAGCAGAGACATTACTTTGCCAACCAAGGTCTGTCTAGTCAAAGCTACGGTTTTTCCAGTAGTCATGTATGGATATGAGAGTTGTACTATAAAGAAAGCTGAGCACTGAAGAATTGATGCTTTTGACTTGTGGTGTTGGAGAAGGCTCTTGAGTCCCTTGGACTGCAAGGAGATCCAAACAGTCCATCCTAAAGGAAATCAGTCCTGAATATTTATTGGAAAGACTGATGCTGAAGCTGAAACTCCATACTTCCACCGCCTACCTGATTGGAAGAACTGACTCATTTGAATAGACCCTAATGCTGGGAAAGATTGAAGGCGGGAGAAGGGGACATTGAGGATGAGGTGGTTGGATGGCATCAGCAACTCAATGGACACAAGTCTGAGTAGACTCCGGGAGTTGGTGATGGACAAGGAGGCCTGGCATGCTACAGTCCACTGGGTCGCAAAGAGTTGGACATGACTGAGCGACTGAACTGAGCTGAACTGACTGGAAATGACTATGGAGCCCATGTGCAGAGAATCAACAAGGCTCCCCCAGGTTGCCAAGGGGCCAGGAGATATGATGTTCTGTTCAGAGCACGGCCCGTGGACACACCTGGAGCTGAGGGAGCTCACTAGGAGGTCCGTGTGGAAGATTTCAGGGCCAGGCAGTTAGGTTCAGATGCTGGTCGGAGTGACTGGCCTCATGACAACCTCAATCTCAGAGCAGCTTTGTTTTTATCTGTCATTTTTAAAGGTGTCACAAGTTTCCAATTTTTAAAATTAGCATTCTTGATTTTTTTGTATTGCTTTGGGCATACTGCGTGGCTTGTGGCATCTTAGTTCCCAGACCAGGGATTGAACTTGGGCTGCCAGCATTAGAAGCTCTGAGTCTAACCACTGGATGGCCAGGGAATTCTCTACTGTTTTTTGATTATAAGAATGTTTAGAAATTCAGAAAATGTTCAGTTCAGTTCAGTCGCTCAGTCGTGTCCGACTCTTTGCAACCCCATGAATCGCAGCACGCCAGGCCTCCCTGTCCATCACCAACTCCCGGAGTTCACTCAGACTCACGTCCATCGAGTCAGTGATGCCATCCAGCCATCTCATCCTCTGTCGTCCCCTTCTCCTCTTGCCCCCAATCCCTCCCAGCATCAGAGTCTTTTCCAATGAGTCAACTCTTCCCATGAGGTGGCCAAAGTACTGCAGTTTCAGCTTTAGCATCAGTCCTTCCAAAGAAATCCCAGGGCTGATCTCCTTCAGAATGGACTGGTTGGATCTCCTTGCAGTCCAAGGGACTCTCAAGAGTCTTATCCAACACCACAGTTCAAAAGCATCAATTCTTCGGCGCTCAGCTTTCTTCACAATCCAACTCTCACATCCATACATGACCACTGGAAAAACCATAGCCTTGACTAGATGGACCTTTGTTGGCAAAGTAACGTCTCTGCTTTTCAATATGCTATCTAGGTTGGTCATAACTTGTCTTCCAAGGAGTAAGCATCTTTTAATTTCATGGCTGCAGTCACCATCTGCAGTGATTTTGGAGCCCAGAAAAATAAAGTCTGACACTGTTTCCACTGTTTCCCCATCTATTTCCCATGAAGTGATGGGACCAGATGCCATGATCTTCGTTTTCTGAATGTTGAGTTTTAAGCCAACTTTTTCACTCTCCTCTTTCACCTTCATCAAGAGGCTTTTTAGTTCCTCTTCACTTTCTGCCATTCAATAAGCCTTGTAGACTAATGATCAAGAACTCAAGCTCTGAAGACAAATACTCAACTTCAAGTCCCAGAATCCTTATTCTTTGTTGGTCTCACTTAGACACTTTGAGTCTCACTTTGTCCATTTGTAAAATGGTGATGCAAGACCACCATGAAGGGTTACCGTGAAGATCAAATGCATGTGAGATACATAACATGCTGACTAAAATATAAGCTCAATAAATGCTTACAATTGCTACTATAATTACCAAGTGTCTGAGACTTCAAGTCCTAACATTTCATGCCTTCGGGCTTAGGCTGTGGTAATGAAGAACTATAAGGCAGCATAGTAACAAAGCTATCCCAAGCCTCTGCACCTAGACAGTGACTGCTAAATGGCAAACATGCCTTCTGAGTAACTTTCTTTTTAACCTTGAACCTATTTTTCAAATGAAAGCATATGCAGAAGTTCAACATGTATAAGAGATAAAGACAGAGCTGCTTAGGTTGAAGGAGGAAGTTACACTGTCCTGCCAGCTCAGTTATCATGAAAGATAATGATCCTGATCTTGCTCTTCACTCCCTCACTAAGCTTATTAACACAGTGGACACCAGGCTTTCCTTCACTGAACTGTACTGGAGGAAAACTGCGCAAATACTCCTAGGGTTTGTCTACAATTTTCAATGATTCCCAGGACTCATTTATTTTAGCAATTCTAATTTTTTTCCTTTGCTGCCTTGTCCTCAGAATCATCCTTGGCCATATCAATATTCATGGTTATTCTTCAAGTTTGAAGGCCTTATTATCTTTCATGAATATTTATTTCCATCATCGTTACAAACAGTTACACCAGAAGCACCATAGCCCATCTCAAGGACCATCTTCCCCAACCACAGGTATTTACTAACCATTCATCTCCTACCTTTTACTACCACCACCTAATCTAGCTTCCCAGTAACTTTATTCAACAAGTCTGAATTATTCAGTCCTGACAACATTTTGCCCCTTTCTTTTTCCCTACTGCCTCAACATCATCCTTACTACCCTTTACTGAGCAAACACTTATTAACCCTGTAGTTACCATCACTGGTTTCTTTTACTTTCTTGCTTCTGTCAGAAGCTGAAGCAACAATACAAAATCCAAGACTTCATAAACTCATCGTCTAAAGACATAATATACTTAACCTTGCTCTTTTACTTTTTAACATTCAAGAATATCCCTTCATAGTCCTCTTATATTAACTCCTCATTCTTTTACCCACTACTCATCTATGATCCATATTCTACCTGAAAAAAAGCAAAGTTCATTTAACATGAATGATCTCATTTCCCTTTACTTTACCTCAGTATATGAGTGATTCATAACTATCCTCCTGAAATTTCCTTTTAGTTCCTTCCATGGGACTTGATTCACATAATGATGTCTTCTCTGCTGGGTTCCTTTCTAGCTTCCAAAGTGCCATCCTACTGAAATTACTGAATATCACTAATAACTTCTCCCTAGCCAAATGCAATGGTCCTTCTCAGCCTGTCTTTCCTTTTTATTAGGTGGTCTCCAGTGTTAGGGAGTCCTTTCTTCCCTTATTTGGCTCCCATAACACACTGCCAATTTTTCTCCTGCCATACAACACGTATGGCATTTCTGCTCCAGCTTCTTTCCCTGGCCCTTCTTTCCCCTTTTTAAGTTCTGTCATCACTACTCTGCTCTTTTGACTCATGCTCCTGAAATTCATTTTTTTCATGGTTTTAATTAATGCCTCTATGTTACTAGGGCTTCCCTTGTGGCTCAGCTGGGAATCCACCTGCAATGCGGGAGACCTGGGTTCGATCTCTGGGTTGGGAAGATCCCCTGGAGAAAGGAACAGCTTCCCACTCCAGTATTCTGGACTGGAGAATTCCATGGACTGTATAGTCCATGGGTCACAAGACTGAGCGACTTTCATTACCACTATGTAATTCACCTCCATAGACATCACCAACTCTGCACTTTTGTCTGGCTTACTGTTCTATAGCACATTTCTTTTGGATGATTCCAGTGTCATTTCCATATTATTAA
Organism: Bos javanicus; assembly: GCF_032452875.1. Classification (NCBI taxonomy): domain Eukaryota; kingdom Metazoa; phylum Chordata; class Mammalia; order Artiodactyla; family Bovidae; genus Bos; species Bos javanicus. Next base: position 64,746,561 of record NC_083872.1, on the reverse strand, counting down.
GTCATTAAAAACTGGAAGTTACTTTTTTCTTCTGTAACGTGTTCCTATTTCCATCAATGCTACTGTAATTTTTACACCTAGCCATGAAAATGCCTTAAAGTAACCTCTGAATTATTTCTCTTCATGAATGCCAATAAAGCCCAAGTTCTGCAATATTTAAATCAGTATAAACGGAGCTGCAGGGTCAGAGATAGTGGAGTAACTTAGGGCTATGGGCTGACATACAAGACCTAGTAAAAAGTTAAACACCCAGAACAGCACTACCTGGAACACACATAAAAACAACCTGTGAACACTGAATCAACGAAAAGGGCACAATGAATTCTAGTAAATTAACAAGAACCACTTCTTTCAGGCAGAGACTTCTCTTGCAGCTTCCACTTGGAGTAATGTAGTCTTGAGCATAGAATAAACACATACAGACTCACGGCAAATGTAGGGAAAATTCTTATTAATACTTCAAAAAGAGATATATACATAGCACATGCAAGTAAATTTTAAAGAATTAATCCATAAGAACTCAACTCTCAAAGTTTATAAAAATTTTTCACTGAAAGTATGTTGCACAGATAGAATGCAAATATAAAGGGTTTTTTTAAAACTATTTTTTTAGGAAGTCTCTAATGTAAGTTTTCATAAAAATTTACCTGGATTCTTCTAAAGGATGCTGGACAGTAAGAAGTCGAGGGTGTCGTAGTCGAGTTAACTGCTGGACTCCTCGTTTTAGAGAATCGATGATTTGATCTTTTTCAAATTTTTGATATTTGTCAATCAGCTTTTTATCAAAGACAAAAACAGCCACTTCCTAGTAAAAGAAATGTGTAATTTTAATCAAGAATATATAAAAGTAATAAAATTTGAGCTATGCGTTATCTACAAATGCGTAATGCTATGCAAATTTTAGCACCATTGTAATACTTTTTTGATATCAAAAAGTTGGTTTCTTCACGATTACTAAATTTAAAGATTTTTAAAGGTATAAGATTCAGGCTTCCCAGTTGGTGCAGTGGTAAAGAGTACACCTGCCAATGCAAGAGACACAAGAGACACAGGTTTAATACCTGGGTTGCGAAGATCCTCTGGAGAAGGAAATGACAACCCACTCCAGTATTCTTGCCTGGGAAGTCCCATGGATAGAGGAGGTTGGCGGGCAACAGTCCACGGGGTCTCAAAAGAGTCAGACACAACTTAGTGACTGAACAACAACAAAATGTGATATATGCCTCCAGGAAACTATTTGAGTGAGAGCTTTAAATAGCACTCACATACATACTGCCTTTATAAGTTAGCCTGGCATACACAGACACACACAATATTAGCTCTTTCGATCAGTTTGAGACACAGAACAAACAGGAGCTAAGAACATTATGTAATATTATTTTGAACTAAAAACAAATGACCTACAAGTTCAAGCTTCTACCTCACTATTCATGCATACAATCTTACTTTAGTAAGTGTTCTAACACATTTTAAAATGCATCTAATTTAAATGTGTTTATTTTTTCAAGATATTTTAAGTCTTTAAAAAAAGATGTGACTTCTGAACTCCTACGGATTCACCTCTCTGAAGGAAGAACACTACAGTTCACAAAGAAAAAGAAACAACACACTCTCTGAGGCATCCATTCATTGTCTTAGGTCAAAGATGAAAGATTTCAGATCAGAATAGATTATCAACTATCTTAAAATATTTTCTTTGGTCCAAATAGTTAATTAAAATTAACCAATGTCAACAAAAGTAGTGACTAGTTAACTAAAGTTTAAGCCTCATATTGATTTTCTAAAAGAAAACTTAGCCTGTACCTCAAAACTTTTCAACAGAAGAGATTATCACCTTATCTCTAGTTTGTGTCTTGCTTCTACTACTTCACTATACTACCCACTCTGGTAACACATATCACCTGTATAAAATTCCTATCCTGTCTATGCTTATATAACCATTATAATCCTAAATATGCTACTCTGTAAAAAGACTAAGTCAGTTTCAAAGCTATAAGAGAAATATAGCAGAATAAACTCTAAGCCCAGCAATTATCTACTAGACATTACAAGAGTTATTTTATAGCATCTCTAGAAAGAGACTGTAGAAAGACTAATGGTTAGGAAGTAAGAGCTGCTTTAAATAAACACTCAAAAAGGAAACTAAATAGTACTTATGACTAAATAGTAGCTTCAAGTGCTAATGAACTATAATTGAAGATCTATCCATTTCCACATGTTTACATGTTGTATTTGGTTAAGTTTATCTAGATAATAACTTTAAAAAATCTCAATGGCTCATTTTATATACAAAACTAGCCTAAGAACTTTATTTTACTACAAAATATACACTTGCCATGAAGATTCTTAGGAAATCTTAATTTCACTTGGCTAAATTACTCACTATGAGCTACTTCCTCAATGAATGTCTTTCAAAAATAATAAAGAGCAGCAGAAATTGGTTTTTGGAAGCATAAAGACAGAATAATAATACAGATGTCCAATCAGGTTCAATGAAAGCACAAGTAACCAGGCACAAGAAACTTTGTATTTACCAAGTCTTCTTATCTTGCTATATTCCAGACTTCATAAATATGTTCTTTTTCCATCAGTTTTCTAAGTGCTGTTCTAACAACTCTTCTCAGAGGGTTTCAAACATTTAAGTTAAAAATTTTAAAGTTGTATGTAATCTGAAAATTTTAATTAATCACCTACTAATGTGACAAAAGAGTCCAAAATGCAGTACTTGGATGCAATCTCAAAAATCACAGAATGATCTCTGTTCGTTTCCAGTGCAAACCATTCAACAACACAGTAATCCAAGTCTATGCCCCAACCAGTAACACTGAAGAAGCTGAAGCTCAACGGTTCTATGAAGACCTACAAGACCTTTTAGAACTAACACCCAAAAAAGATGTCCTTTTCATTATAGGTGACTGGAATGCAAAAGTAGGAAGTCAAGAAACACCTGGAGTAACAGGCAAATTTGGCCTTGGAATACGGAATGAAGCAGGGCAAAGACTAATAGAGTTTTGCCAAGAAAATGCATTGGTCATAACAAACACCCTCTTCCGACAACACAAGAGAAGACTCTACACATGGACATCACCAGATGGTCAACACTGAAATCAGATTGATTATATTCTTTGCAGCCAAAGATGGAGAAGCTCTATACAGCCAGCAAAAACAAGACCAGGAGCTGACTATGGCTCAGACCATGAATTCCTTATTGCCAAATTCAGACTTAAATTGAAGAAAGTAGGGAAAACCACTAGACCATTCAGGTATGACCTAAATCAAATCCCTTATGACTATATAGTGGAAGTGAGAAATAGATTTAAGGGCCTAGATCTGATAGATAGAGTGCCTGATGAACTATGGAATGAGGTTCGTGACACTGTACAGGAGACAGGGATCAAGACCATCCCCATGGAAAAGAAATGCAAAAAAGCAAAATGGCTGTTTGGGGAGGCCTTACAAATAGCTGTGAAAAGAAGAGAAGCGAAAAGCAAAGGAGAAAAGGAAAGATATAAACATCTGAATGCAGAGTTCCAAAGAATAGCAAGAAGAGATCAGAAAGCCTTCTTCAGCAATCAATGCAAAGAAACAGAGGAAAACAACAGAATGGGAAAGACGAGGGATCTCTTCAAGAAAATCAGAGATACCAAGGGAACATTTCATGCAAAGATGGGCTCGATAAAGGACAGAAATGGTATGGATCTAACAGAAGCAGAAGATATTAAGAAGAGATGGCAAGAATACACAGAGGAACTGTACAAAAAAGATCTTCACGACCCAGATAATCACGATGGTGTGATCACTGACCTAGAGCCAGACATCCTGGAATGTGAAGTCAAGTGGGCCTTAGAAAGCATCACTATAAACAAAGCTAGTGGAGGCGACAGAATTCCAGTGGAGCTATTCCAAATCCTGAAAGATGATGCTGTGAAAGTGCTGCACTCAATATGCCAGCAAATTTGGAAAACTCAGCAGTGGCCACAGGACTGGAAAAGGTCAGTTTTCATTCCAATCCCAAAGAAAGGCAATGCCAAAGAATGCTCAAACTACCGCACAATTGCACTCATCTCACACGCTACTAAAGTAATGCTCAAAATTCTCCAAGCCAGGCTTCAGCAATATGTGAACCGTGAACTTCCTGATGTTCAAGCTGGTTTTAGAAAAGGCAGAGGAACCAGAGATCAAATTGCCAACATCTGCTGGATCATGGAAAAAGCAAGAGTTTCGGAAAAACATCTATTTCTGCTTTATTGACTATGCCAAAGCCTTTGACTGTGTGGATCACAATAAACTGTGGAAAATTCTGAAAGAGATGGGAATAGCAGACCACCTGACCTGCCTCTTAAGAAATCTGTATGCAGGTCAGGAAGCAAGTTAGAATTGGACATGGAACAACAGACTGGTTCCAAATAGGAAAAGGAGTACGTCAAGGCTGTATATTGTCACCCTGTTTATTTAACTTATATGCAGAGTACATCATGAGAAACGCTGGACTGGAAGAAGCACAAGCTGGAATCAAGATTGCCGGGAGAAATATCAATAACCTCAGATATGCAGATGACACCACCCTTATGGCAGACAGTGAAGAGGAACTCAAAAGCCTCTTGATGAAAGTGAAAGAGGAGAGTGAAAAAGTTGACTTAAAGCTCAACATTCAGAAAACGAAGATCATGGCATCTGGTCCCACCACTTCATGGGAAATAGATGGGGAAACAGTGTCAGACTTTATTTTTCTGGGCTCCAAAATCACTACAGATGGTGACTGCAGCCATGAAATTAAAAGACGCTTACTCCTTGGAAGACAAGTTACGACCAACCTAGATAGCATGTGGAAAAGCAGAGACATTACTTTGCCAACAAAGGTTCGTCTAGTCAAGGCTATGGTTTTTCCTGTGGTCATATATGGATGTGAGAGTTGGACTGTGAAGAAGGCTGAGCGCCGAAGAATTGATGCTTTTGAACTGTGGTGTCGGAGAAGACTCTTAAGAGTCCCTTGGACTGCAAGGAGATCCAACCAGTCCATTCTGAAGGAGATCAGCCCTGGGATTTCTTTGGAAGGAATGATGCTAAAGCTGAAACTATAGTACTTTGGCCACCTCATGGGAAGAGTTGACTCATTGGAAAAGACTCTGATGCTGGGAGGGATTGGGGGCAAGAGGAGAAGGGGACGACAGAGGATGAGATGGCTGGATGGCATCACTGACTCGATGGACGTGAGTCTGAGTGAACTTCAGGAGTTGGTGATGGGACAGGGAGGCCTGGCGTGCTGCGATTCATGGGGTTACAAAGAGTCGGACACGACTGAGCGACTGATCTGAATGTGAACTTGAAATAACCAATCCTAGGAAAAAATACATAGATATCCCTCAAAGGGCTATGTATACAAACCCTGAAAATACTAATATAAGGATTCTTTTTACTTGGAAATACTGCTGTATTTTTTGTGGGTTTTTTTTTAATACAAGTGAAATTATGATACTTTTTGAAAATCATGTAAAAAACAGTAAAATGTGAAATGGAGTAAAGAACAAGATGTAAACTTTAAATGCAATAGTTTGAATATCATAGGCAATGGCACCCCACTCCAGTACTCTTGCCTGGAAAATCCCATGGACGGAGGAGCCTGGTAGCTGCCGTCCATGGGGTCACACAGAGTTGGACACGACTGAAGTAACTTAGCAGCAGCAGTATTTATTTCACTGCCATGTAACACGAGAAAACACTTTCCTATTTTTAACTATTAAAACCAGATATAAGAATCTCCTAGCCCAAAGTATCTTACCTAATGTTTACCTCGAAGTCAAATTTAAGATAATATATTGTGCTATAAGGGCTGCCCTGGGGGCTCAGATGGTAAAGAATCTGTCTGCAATGTGGGAGATCCAGGTTCAATCCCTGGGTCAGGAAGATCCCCCAGAGAAGGCAATGGCTACTCACTCCAGTATTCTTGCCTGGAGAATCCCATGGACAGAAAAGCCTTGCAGACTACAGTCCATGGAGTCACAAAAGTTGGACACGACTGAATGACTAACACTTTCACTTCACTTTCATTCTGCTATAAACGCAACTACAATCAAGTACACTATATGCTAAGTAAAAAACCTGAGAGGGTAGGCAAGATTCCTTCAGCCTCAATGTCGCTTAAGAGGGAAGTAAAGGAGAAAGAAGAGTATCCTTTTCCATTATTTTTCTCCCAGTTTCTCTAAAATCAGCACAGAACTTTCTGCGATGATAGAAAGTTCTATACCTGCATTGTCCGATATGGTAATACTAGCCACATGTGGCTATGCAGCATTTGAAATGTGATCAGTGCAACAACAGAAAAACTAAATTTAATCTTAATTTTAATTAGCTGAAAAAGCCATACGGACTGTATGGCTACCAGTACTGTATTAAGTACAGCTCTAGATTATCTGTTTTCTCTGATTCTCTTTTAATAAATATGAGGCTACTGAAAAAAGAATTAACATTTTTCAATTAAGGGAGAAATTCAAATGAGGCTTCAGTGCCAAGCCGGTTAGACACTCAGCTCTTCCTTAAGCAACCAGTCAGCATTCCAGACAGGATACTCAGAGTTCTAACCTCTGAGGTTTGAAAGAGGCAAAGAAAGAAAATTCAAAATCATATCCACAGAGAGCAATGATATAGTCTCAAACTACTTTTTCCCTCAAAGCAATAATTTTGTCAGAAAAAAAAAGGAGTACAGTATAGTTTCATAAGAGAACTCAGTTCTGAAAGTCAGCTGCTGAGAAATGCTATATTAACGTGCAATATCTAAGCAATCATCTATTATTTGTGCCTGGTTCTCACACTCTATGGCAACAACAGAAGCACCAATAGTAACACAGGGTTTCAGCATATGAACTAATGATATAAACAGAAATACCCTGAACACTTTTGATTAAGGACAAAGACACTATTATGTTATTGCACTCTTAATAAACAATGCAAAATTTAGTAAATGTGGGAGTCTTTCACTTTTCTTTTATATAACTGATTATAAAAGCAATTTGTACTGGCATTGGAGGTTGGTCATTTACATAACTTCATGATTTCATTCATAGCTTTCTAAGTAGTCAATACTCAAGGAACCATTATTTTTTGGATGAGCTGCTGGTGAAAGTGAAAACAATGTTCAAAAATGACCAATCAATATCTAAGGTACAGATCAACTTTGGACTTAAGGACTTCCAATCAAATGGGAATAAAAACAAGATTTAAGGTCAGGTACAAACCACATACCAGCAATCTATCACAGGACCAAGACTCCTCCTTCATAAAAGGATAACCAAAGCCAACTCAGTCTTTAATATACTTATTTGGGAATAATCTGATTTTGGAAAAGTCATAATGTATACCCACAATTATACAATTTTGATACTCATTGGAAAATATGTGTAATAAACCCCACATGTCTTAAAGTCTATATGTTTCACATATAGGGAAGTGAAGTACTTTTGGAAACTAATTTTTCTTTTTAAAGAATGTATTTCCACACAGGTTTTAAACCTGGAGATTTTCCAATTCTTCAGCAATTCCAAAAGAAAGTGAATAGTAAATTTTAACAATCCTCCATGTTTCTCAGAACTATCTGTTGGTTTCTTAAATTAATAAAAATACAACTCAAACTACTCTTCACCAAAAGAACAGTCTCCAAATAACTTTTAAATCAATATACCCCAAAACATACTACTGATTATATCCCACAAATGTATCGCCCTTTGATGGTAAAAACTATCAGGTTAATAAACATGAAAAAATATTATAGAAGTCTATTTTCTGGAAGACTGTAGAAGAAAAGAGGGAAGTAAGAGTGCTTAAAAAAAGAGTGCACCTAACATTAGACAAGTTTAACTGAGTAGTATGTCATAACTTATTGATAAAGATAAAAGGAACATGGGAATTTTTATTCTAAAACATTTTGTAAATATCTAATACACTCATTTGCTCAACTGATATGTTTGTTATTATGTAAACAAAATTAAATCACAAGATGAGTTGATACATCAAATAATGTGTTTGTAACTAGGACATTCAAGGGCATGTTTAAAAGCACTTGTTTTTCTATGACTTCCTTAGATGAATGAAATGACAACTAAAGAACTGATTACTTTCAGCATTTCTTAAAATAAAAATGCGTACATGCACAGTATGGTCATTATTAGCATGTGTGTTTTTTTTCCAGCTGAACTCTAAATTAAAACTTACCTGCTTTGTTGACTTTTTTGTGCCATTAAAAATCTTCCAAGCTAGCCCATTGCCACCACTGGCAATGTGTCGACCAACATCAAATTCTCTAGTGACAGGATTTCCCATCACAGCACTAGTGACGTCAGCTGTTACTTTTGTAACAGTACTCTTCAACTTATTTAGCATGGACTCCATGGCTGCAGTTCTGGGTAGTTATAGTTACCTAGAAACATAGAAGTATAGGACAGCAGTGATCATTGCTTCTTACTTTTTAAGCACTTATTCATTACTTATTTTGAAAGTTTAATATACCCCAAACAACAAGCAAAACAATCCTATAGAGACAAAGGTATATGTTAGTTTTGCCTTCAGAGAACCCAATATACTTGAGTCTAGGAGCCAAACTGTGCTTCAACCTTAACTGTCACAGACTAATAAGGGAAAAGACACAGTCACACTTGACACTAACGTCAATATGCACCATATAATAATGGTGCATATTATAAGACCCTTTAAGACTTGAAGTGGTACAGAGGGTCTGAATCTTTCTTCTCAGTAAAAATAACTATACAAAACCTGAAAGGCTCTACTGTTATACCAAACTATACCAGCTGGAAATCTGAATCTACAAAAGGAATGGAGGACTCTAAAAGTAAAAATTATTCAGGTATATAAAAAACTAATCTTACATTATCTCTAAAAGATAGCTAATCATTTAAAGAAAAAATGGCAAAAATGTATTGCGCTTATATGTAAAAGTAAAAATATGACAAGACAAACCAAGGATAAGAGAGGGGAAGTGAAAGTATATTTTTGAAATATTCTTATATGTGAGGTAGTATAATATCATTTGAAGTTAGACTGTGGCACATTAAAGACATATTACAGACCCTAGAGCAATACCTAAAATAATAAAGAGACAAACCTAAACAGCCAATAGTGGAAATAAAATGGAACCCTTAAGTAAACTGCGTTAATTTTTTAAAAAATAGGAAAAGGAAAAAAAACAAAGAACAAATGTGAAAAACAGAAAGTAAGTAACAAGATAGACGTGAACCGTGAACTTCCAGATGTTCAAGCTGGTTTTAGAAAAGGCAGAGGAACCAGAGATCAAATTGCCAACATCTGCTGGATCATGGAAAAAGCAAGAAAGTTCCAGAAAAACATCTATTTCTGCTTTATTGACTATGCCAAAGCCTTTGACTGTGTGGACCACGATAAACTGTGGAAAATTCTGAAAGAGATGGGAATACCAGACCACCTGACCTGCCTCTTGAGAAACCTGTATGCAGGCCAGGAAGCAACAGTTAGAACTGGACATGGAACAACAGACTGGTTCCAAATAGGAAAAGGAGTACATCAAGGCTGTATATTGTTACCCTTCTTATTTAACTTATATGCAGAGTACATCATGAGAAATGCTGGGCTGGATGAAGCCCAAGCTGGAATCAAGATTGCCGGGAGAAATATCAATAACCTCAGATATGCAGATGACACCACCCTTATGGCAGACAGTGAAGAGGAACTCAAAAGCCTCTTGATGAAAGTGAAAGAGGAGAGTGAAAAAGTTGGCTTAAAGCTCAACATTCAGAAAACGAAGATCATGGCATCTGGTCCCATTACTTCATGGCAGATAGATGGGAAAACAGTGTCAGACTTTATTTTTTGGGGCTCCAAAATCACTGTAGATGGTCATTGCAGCCATGAAATTAAAAGACACTTACTCCTTGGAAGGAAAGCTACGAGCAACCTAGACAGCATATTCAAAAGCAGAGACATTATTTTGGCAACAAAGGTCTGTCTAGTCAAGGCTATGGTTTTCCCAGTCATCATGTATGGATGTGGGAGTTGGATTGTGAAGAAAGCTGAGCACCGAAGAATTGATGCTTTTGAACTATGGTGTTGTCTTGAGAGTCCCTTGCACTGCAAGGAGATCCAACCAGTCCATTCTAAAGGAGATCAGTCCTGGGTATTCTTTGGAAGGACTGATGCTAAAGCTGAAACTCCAGTCCTTTGGCCACCTGATGCGAAGAGTTGACTCATTGGAAAAGACTCTGATGCTGGGAGGGATTGGGGGCAGGAGGAGAAGGGGATTACAATGGATGAGATGGCTGGATGGCATCACCGACTCGATGGACGTGAGTCTGGGTAAACTCCGGGAGTTGGTGATGGACAGGGAGGCCTGGTGTGCTGCAGTTCATGGGCTCATAAAGAGTCGGACACGACTGAGCTACTGAACTGAACTGAACAAGATAGAGTTAAATCCAACCATATAAATAACTACATTAGATGTAAATGATTTAAGGCCCTGTTAAATGACTGAGACTATCAAACTATATTTAAAAAGCAAGACTCAATTATACACTGTTTACAAGAAACCCACTTTATAGGATGATTTAGAAGTTTAAAAATGGGGACTTCCCTGGTGGTTCCCTGGTTAAGACTTGGGCTTACACTGGTCAGGGAACTGGATCCCACATGCTGCAACTAAGTTTAAAAATGTGAAAATATATCGAGCTGGAGTGGCTATATTAATAACAGACAGAACAGGCTTCAAGACAAAGAGGGACACTTTACAGTGACAAAGTTGTCAATTCTCAAGAAGATATAACAATCCTAAATGTGTACATACCGAACTAACAGAGCTTCAAAATAAATGCAGCAAAAACTAATAGAACTGAAGGAAGAAACAGACAAATCTTCAAGTGTATCTGGAGACTTCATAGATCCGTTCTTAGTGGCTGATGGACAGAAAGACCAAAAAGACAGAAAATCAGTAAGGACGTAGAAGTCCTGAACACTGGAGATGTGGGTTCAGTCCCTGGGTTGGGAAGATCGCCTGGAGAAAGAAAATGGCAACCCATTACAGTATTCTTGCCTGGGAAATCCCATGGACACAGGAGCCTGGTGGGCTATAGTCCATGGGGTCACAAAAGAGCAGGACACGACTTAGCGACTTAACAAAAACAAATCAAGTAACCTAAAACACTCCACTCAACAAAAGCAGAATTAATTTTGTTTTCATATGTACATGGTATATTCACTAAGATAGACTATATGCTGGACCATAAAACAAGTCTCAAAATGAGTGAAACTACTGGAATAATATAAAATATGCTCAACAAGGACAATTAAATTAAGCTAGAAGTCAGTGATAGATAAATATCTAGAAAAATGCAAATACCTGGAAATTAAACAACACTTCTAAATATTCAAGGGTTAAAAAAGAAATCACAGAAAAAAATTTAAAGTATCTGGAAATGAACAAAATTGAGAAATCTGTGGTATGTAGGCAAAGCATGCCTTGTAGGAAATTCATAGCTTTAAATGTTTATATTAGGGGAAAAAATTTCAAAATCAATGGCATAAGCTTCCAACTTAGGAAGTTAGAAAAAAGAAGAAAATTAAACTCAAAATAAATTTTAAAAGTAGAAAGAAGAAAATAAAGAATAGACTTAAATGGAATAGACTGAATTTAATTTAATAAGAGAAATGAAAAAGAAAAACAATGAAGCCACATACTTTTTTTAAGATAAATCTCTAACTACATTAAACTTTTAAAAACACAAATGACCAGTATTGTAAATAGAGGAAATCCTGCAGATGCTAATCCCTTACAGATTCTATAAATTCTGAATCAATCAGGTATTATATTATGGACAATCTTATGCCAGCCAATTAATTCAACAACTTGGATAAAATGAAAAAATTCTTTGGAAGGTACAACTACCATAACTGAAGAGAAAGTCAAAATAACCCTATAGTTCCTGTAAGATGTTACAGAAAAAACCCGAATGACCTTTCTGGCCAACCCAGTAAAAGAAATGCATTTCATAACTACAACTCTTACCACAAACAGACCTCCAGGCTTAGATGGGTTGACTGCTGAGTATGGGGTGACTGCAGCCAAGAAATTAAAAGACATTCGATCCTTGGAAGAAAAGTTATGACAAACCTAGACAGCATATTAAAAAGCAGAGACATCACTACGTCGACAAAGCTCCATATAGTCAAAATTATGGTTTTCCAGTAGTCGTTTGTGGATGTGAGAGGTGGACCATAAAGAAGGCTGAGCACTAAAGAATTGATGCTTTCCAACTGTGGTGCTGGAGAAGACTCTTAAGAGTCCCTTGGACTGCAAGGAGATCAAACCAGTTAATCCTAAAGGAAATCAACCCTTAATATTCATTGGAAGGATTGAAGCTAAAGCTGAAAGCTCCAGTACTTCAGCCACCATTTGTGAAGAGCAGACTCTCTGGAAAAGACCCTGATGCTGGGAAAGACTGAGGGCAGGAGAAGGGGGCAACAAAGGATGAGATAGTTGGACGGCATCATCGACTCAATGGACATGAGTTTGAACAAACTCGGTGAGATAGTGAAGGCACAGAAGCCTGGCGAGCTGTAGTCCATGGGGTTGTAAACATTCAGACCCAACTGAGCTACTGAACAACAATAACTAGGTTAAGGCAGAAAAAATTTTTTTGACAAAAGTCAATACTCATTCAGTATAAAAACTCTCAGCAAACTAAGAACAGAAAGGAGCTTCCTCAACCTGATAGATGGTATCTCTGAATATCTACAGGAAGGAAGAGAAGAAGTAAAATTCTTTATTCTCATTAACATGATCATATACACAGAAAGTCAGAAGTAATCCACAAAAACAGCTACTGGAATTAATATGTAAGTTAGCATGAAGGCAGAATATGAAAATACTTTTTTAAAAAGACTACTTTTATATTTTAGAAACAGACAACTGAACATGGAAATTTCAAAATTACCATTTTGAAGGGAGGAATGGCCAAGATGGTGGAATAGAAGGAACCTAAGCTCATCTCCTCTCTTGAGCACATCAAAATCAAAACAATCCACTGAAAAGGACTGAAATCTACCAGAAAAGATCCTCTACAACTAAGGACATAAAGACAGAACCACAAGACAGGTAAGAGGAGTGGACTCACGATATAATCAAATCTCATACTCCCCCAGGATACAAGATATTTCCCCACAAACTAGAGAAAAATTTTATTACAGAGGTTCTCTCACAGGAGTGAGTTCTGAGCTCCACATCAGGCTCCCCAGCCCAGAGCTCTAGCACACTGGGAGGAGGAACTCCCAGAACATTTGGCCTTGAGGGCCAGCTGGGCTTAGCCATGGGAGTTCCACAGACTTCACTCTTAAAGGATGCACACAAAAATCTCACAAGCACTGGAACCAAGGGTAAAAGCAGTGATTTCATGGGAGCCTAGGCCTATGAGAAAGTATCTTGTAGTAATTTATAATGGAAAATGACCTGGAAAAGAAAATACATATACGTATGTATGTATGCATAACAGAATCACTTTGGTGTATGCTTGAAACTGAACGTTGTAAATCAAACCTACTTCAATTAAAAAAATTAAGGAACTAAAAAAAAAAGTAAAAAATTTAAAAGGCAAATACTGATGCAAATAAATACAGCAAATGGAAAAAATAGCATCTCAAGGACACAAAATACTTATGGATAAATTTAACAAGATACAAGGACTTAAAAAAGATACAAAGACACAAAGACTTGCATAATGAAAATAAAATTTTCTGTGAAAAATTGAAGACTTAAATGGAAAAAGTTGTACAGACAATATTGTTCTTTGTACAATATTGTTAAGATATTGTCAATTTTCCCCATCAATCTATAGACACAATGTAATCCAATCAGAATCCCAGAGGCTTTTGTAAAAAGAAACTGACAAGCTGCGAAAATGTTACTCTGAGAACAGGTCCATAGGCTTCACTGGATTGTTTAAGGGTCTACCACACAGAAAGAGGTCCAAAGGCCTATCACTCATGGCGTGTGGTGGTTGTTTAGATGCTAAGTCCTGTTCCACTCTTTTGCAACTCCATGGACCCCGTCAGGCTTCTCTGTCCGTGGGATTTCCCAGACAAGAATACTGGAGTGGGTTGCCAGTTCCTTCTCCAGGGGATCTTTTCAGTTCAGTGATTGAAACCCCGTCTCCCCCACTGGCAGGCAGACTCTACCAGCGAGCCACCAGGGAAGCCATGTGTGTTCTTTCTTAAAATTGATTTGCCTAAGAACAAGTGTGTGTCTTGCAAATTTTCCTAACCAACTCTTTTTCACAATTTTCTCCCACTTGACCAAATCCCAGTCTTATTATAGGGCATTTCTCTGGGTATACAAAACCTTAGCAGGCATGCCAAAAGGGAAAATGCAGTTCTAGAATACATTAATCCTGAAAGTCTCTTAAGAGTAAAGCAAAAAGAAGTTTGGTAAGAAATTCTGAAGGGGCTTGTGCTTTAGTTCTTAACGGCAAAATCCTATGCCTTATCTGTCACAGAACTACAATTAAGAAACAAGATAGTTATTACAGGAGTGTACAGAACAAGCTTATTTCAATTAATAAGCAAAAACTCCAAGGTTCTGATAAAAATAAAACATAATCTAGAAATTAGAAACTTTGTAACTATCTAAACCCTTGACAAAAAAAAATTCTGATGCTATCAACTTAAAGCACAAAAAGCACAATGTCTTACAAAATTAGAGAATACACAAGCAAAAATATCTAGAAGGCCACTGGACAAAGGTAGCATTAGTTTGTGTCCTATTTTCTCAGTCAATTAAATTATATTTATTTAGATATAACTTACTTTCTTCTGTTAAAGATTTGAACTGTCTGTAAATAGAAATAAAAATTCACTTTCCTTTTTCTATTTAATACTGCATTTCTGAAAGCAGTTGGAAAATGTTGCTACTGGAATTATGAAAACATTTATTGCCATGCCAAGTTGTTTTCTATGAACATCTGCTACTGATTTTGATGGGAAGGTGCAAGAGACATTAAAATCCGATTTAAAACCTACATATCCTTTCCTCTAACTCTGCCTAAGCTATGTATTACATGCCATGCACTTGTCATATTTTGGGAATACAGATGTAAATGGAAACATTTCTGCTATTTAGGGACTCAGTTGAGTAGCACACTCTGACCTGCAAAGACTTATACCAGTTAACTAGAGTATGAATGTAACATGCTTTGGGAACATGAAGATGGGCTCAAAAATGAAGTGTTTGTAAATCAGTAAAAAAATTTAAAAGAAAAAAAGAAAAGAAGTGTTTTTCAAGTAGGAGAAAAGTGAAGGAGTTTCCAGAAAGGACCAAGACATGTGCCAAGACATGAAGGGGAGGAAGACTATATATGATGTGATTTGAAAACTGTAAATAGTCTGAGTATCAAATCAGAGGATATTTTCAGAGTTGATATTCAAATTTGAGTTGCCTATCCATTAGCCAAACAGAGTCAACACTGGTGTACCCAAGGTAGAAACAGACATGAAAATTCATCTGGTGAACTATTTAATATTTATTGAGCACCCACTATGTACCTGACACCACATAAGAAACTGGGGAAAAAAGAAGAAAAAATAAGCCATGAAAGAGCTTACCATCAAAGTGGCAAGAGGTAGAGAAGTAAACCAACCACAGAATTTTTGAAATACTTTTTTTTTGTAGGGGGTGCTTACAGATTACTAAAGTTTTTAAAAAGATAGTGTTTTTAAAAAATGGTTAAAAACATTCTTTGGCCTATACAGAAACCATGTTTAGTTTTACTTGGGAAACAAAGATTGTATCAGCTGAACACAATCATTCTTTTTATAACTACAAACAGTATATATTTATTATAAGTTGAGCTAGAAGCAATTATTTCAAGAGACATCCCTGATTTAAGAAACAAAAAACTAAGAAGACTTAGCAATGTAAAGTGAAGCACACATCACTCAATAAATTACTGGGTAGAGAAGAGGTGAAAAACACCAGGCTAGGCACAGTAGGAGAAACAAGAAGTAAAACACTGTTGTCATCATTAAGTTTGTATACAGTAAGATTTTAAAAGCAGAATGTGAGCTTATAAGGCAACATATGCTAAAGTATCAAATAATTAATTTGAACAATAAGTAAAATTTGAGGAAAAATTACATCCAACTCTTTAGAAGGCACTTTCAGCCCATGAACTAAGTACAGTTTTTACTACAGAAAGTCAACCAGATGCTTAGAAATTATTATAATTAAAAAAAAAAAAAAAGAAACAGCACTGGGCTGGCAGTGTCTCACTGTTCAGCAACTCTGTTGTTCAGTCACTAAGTTGTGTCTGACTCTTTGTGACCCCACGAACTGCAGCACGCCAGGCTTCCCTGTCCTTAACTATCTCCCAGAGTTTGCTCAAACTCATGCCCATTGAGTCAATGCCATCCAACCATCTCATCCTCTGTTGTCCCCTTCTCCTCTTGCCCTCAATCTTTTCCAGGATCAGGGTCTTTTCTAGTGAGTCGGCTCTTCGCATTAGGTGGCCAAAGTACTGGAGCTTCAGATTCAGCATCAGTCCTTCCAATGAATATTTAGTTTATTTAGTTGATTTCCTTTAGGATTGGCTGATTTGATCTCCTTGCTGTTCAAGGGACTCTCAAGAGTCTTCTCCAGCACCACAGTTCAAAAGCATCAATTCTTCAGCGCTCAGCCTTCTTTATGGTCCAATGCTGACATCCATAGATGAATACTGGAAAAACCACAGCTTTGACCATAAGGACCTCTGTCAGCGAAGTGACTTCTCTACTTTTAATTCAGCAACTCTAGCCAGAAGAAAAAGAATAACTGACTAGGAAATTAGACAAAATGATAACTAAGCTTATTTCCTTAGGACTGTGATTATTCCTTGCTGCTGCTGCTAAGTCACTTCAGTCATGTCTGACTCTGTGCGATCCCATAGATGGCAGCCCACCAGGCTCCCCCATCCCTGGGATTCTCCAGGCAAGAACACTGGAGTGGGTTGCCATTTCCTTCTCCAATGCATGAAAGTGAAAAGTGAAAACGAAGTCGCTCAGTCATGTCCAACTCCTAGTGACCCCATGGACTGCAGCCCACCAGGCTCCTCCGTCCATGGGATTTTCCAGGCAAGAGTACTGGAGTGGGGTGCAAGACCTAAAATCTGAAATACAGTGCAGTAAAACTGAAATGCGTGAAAACCGAAACTCATACAGCACAGAAGTGTTGTCGAAAAAAATGGTTTTCAAACTTCAAAGCAATGATCTTTAAATTCTGGTGAACGTCTAAACTGTGGTGTTGGAGAAGACTCTTGAGAGTCCCCTGGACTGTAAAGAGATCAAACCAGTCAATCCTAAAGGAAATCAGGCCTGAATATTCATTGGAAGGACTGATGCTGAAGCTGAAGCTCCAATATTCTGGCCATCTGATGGGAAGAGCCGACTCATTGGAAAAGACTCTGATGCTGGGAAGACTGAAGGCAAAAGGAAAAGAGGGCGGCAGAGGATTAGATGGTTAGACAGCATCACCTACTCAACCGACATGAATTTCAGCAAACTCCAGGAGATAGTGAAGGACAAGGAAGCCTGGGGTGCTACAGTCCACGGGGTTGCAAAAAGTTGGATACAATTTGTTAAAACATACAAATGCCAAGCTACCATCTCAAGCCTCTGGAGTCAGAATCCATAAATGTGCAGTCAAGACATTCATATTTTGAGCAGCTTCCCAGGTGATTACGACGCGCAGTATGAGAATTACATGATTAAGTATAGTCTTCACTGGCAGCAAAACCTGGGTTCAAATGCCAGGTTTCATAAAAGCACTATAACCACCAACTAGCCTCCCTAACACTATTTTCAGTCTTTAAAAAAGGGAAACTGTCACCCATGCCTCAAGTAACTGTTGTGAGGATTAAAGACAATGATGCACACAAAATACTGAGAACAATTCCTGGCACATTTCATAAGAAGTCAATAAATTCATACATTTAACAAACATTTATTAAGCACTTACACAGTATTAAGACATGAGGGAAATCTCATTAATTTAACAAGTATTAATCAGTATGGCAATTCTGCAATGGCATCATGAGAACATATAATCAGGGGAATGTATCCTAATTAGGAAAGTCTTCCCTGATGCAAGCTGAATGAAGAGCAGGCGTTAACTGGATGAAAAGGAAAGGAAGAGCATTTTCAGGCAAAGGAAGCATCATAATCAAATGCCATACACCTGAAGCAGAACAGAAAGAACAAAGTGACCAGGAGAAGAAGAGGAGGCCAGAAGGCGCTGTGGAGATGAGGTTGCAAAGGCAATTAAGAGCTGCCCAAACAACCTGTTAAGGATTTTAGTTTGTCTTAAAAAAAGTGAAGAGTTTCAAACATGAAGATTATGTGATCAGATCTGCATTTTGAAAAATCACTCAGTCTTGTGTGCAAAACTATAGAAGAAGCCAACAGTAAATGCAGGTAGACCCTAATTGTGTGCTCTGTGTGTGCTAAGTCGCTTCAGTCGTGCCTGCCCTTTGTGACCCTATGGACTGTAGCCTGCCAGGCTCCTCTATCCATGGAATTCTCTAAGCAAGAATACTGGAGTGGGTTGCCATTTCCTACTCCAGGGATCTTCCCGATCCAGGGATCAAACCTGTGTCTCTTATGTCTCCTGCAGTGGCAGGCGGGTTCTTTACCGCTAGGGCCACCTGCTGCTGCTGCTAAGTTGCTTCAGTCGTGTCAGACTCTGTGCGACCCCATAGACGGCAGCCCACCAGGCTCCCCCATCCCTGGGATTCTCCAGGCAAGAATACTGGAGTGGGTCTCCATTTCCTTCTCCAATGCATGAAAGTGAAAGTGAAGTCGCTCAGCCGTGTGCAATCCTAGTGACCCCATGGACTGCAGCCTACCAGGCTCCTCCATCCATGGGATTTTCCAGGCAAGAGCACTGGAGTGGGTTGCCATTGCCTTCTCCGTAGGGCCAACTGGGAAGACCCTAATTAGGAGACCATAAATAATTCAAATGAGAAATGATAGTGGCTGGAACTCGAATACTAGTGTAAAGACCAGGAGTAGACTCAACAGATATTCAAGTAAGACTCCAGGAGAGACTGATATGAGACAGGAAGTTGTCAAACTTGAACTCCTATAGAAAGGATGATGAAAACTGGTCACTTGAGTCAAACACAGTAGGAGGACCTATTTTTCTCGGGAGATAAGTCATGACTTTCAAACATGTGAGTATGAGTAGTTATTCCTAATTATGGGATTGGTTTTTATAGAAACATTTCAGTGTACATTGCGCTTGTATTTTACTGAGTGTTTTATTTTACTGGATGTTTTTGGATATCAGACAGAACAGAATAGGTTTCTGCATGTGTGTAAAATGGATCTGAACAGAATGAAGGTCCTTACTTTCCTTTAGGTTCTTTGCTTTAAACACTCCCTCAAAATTGTCTTTCATGACTACAGTTTAATAGTGTCTCAAGAATTCTACTTATACACTCAGCTGATAAATTATTTTAAAACTTAAAAAAATTAGTATTAAAATGGAAAAAAAAAAAGATAAAAAGCCAAACAAAGGAAAAAATAACCTGTAAAGTCCAAAAGGAAGCTTCAACCACGTGACTTTCAATCTGTTACCAGAACATGAACATGAAGGGGGTTTTATTGTGACAGGCTGGTTTGGAGCATTAACCTTAAACCATATTAATATTCCAGAATGAAAAGGCTTGCGAATGCGACTTAGGAAACTTCTTACTCATAGAATCCAACTTGTAAATTTTTTGACTCCAGACCTTGATCTATAAAAATACTAGTTTGCAACTTAAAACTGTGTCACTACTGACTTGGTGCTTTTAAGTCGCTTGAGACTGGAGCCTCAGGAAGACTGTTAGGGGAGCTCACTTGACAACACTGGTTCCCTTAATTACTGACCACAGGTATGTACTCTGTCGGATCCCAAGTTTTTGCAAGCTTCATGGGTCTCAACCTTCTTCCATCCTTTCTCTCCCACTTAGAAAAACAGGAGAGCAGGAGCCTCGGAGAGGGTATTTAACAAAACACCTGCCCCACCCACCTCACAAACAATAACCTTCCATTCCAGAACTAAAGCTCCTGTCAGAAAAGGACGCTGGGCCGGACGGCCTCAGATGGTAACCCAGGTTATCAGAGGCGCACCTCAACACTGAGGGGAGCTCTTCTCACCCAGTCCCGGAGTAGTGTCCTATTTCCCAAAAGGGAACCAAGATCTCCACCGCGGAAACCCGAGCTCCTGAGCCTGAGCACGGGGCTCTCCCTCCAGCAGATGGCTCCAGCCCGGGGTCTCCAGTCGCTTCCAGGCCTCTTTGGGAGACTCGGGCCTCCCGGATCCGCTCCCCGCAGCTTCCCGCTCCCCTAGCCCGGCTTCGCGCGAGGGCGCCTACCGCCCAGCTGGCCCCACCTGCAGCCAGGAGGCCCGTCACCAGGCAACAGTCGCCAGCCCCTGGGACCTTGGGAGGCCTACCCCGGGCGCGGGTCCTTCCCCATTCCTTCTCTCTGCCTGGGGAGCCCGGGCGGGTGCGCGATCGGTGAAGGAGGTCGTTCGGTGCCCATGGGCGGTCACTCACCTCTTCCCCTTCTCCCTCAGGAGGGGCGGCCCTGGGGCTCTTCCCCACCCCGCCCCCCAAACGCCTCTCGGCTGCTCCTGCTCAGCCTCGGCGCCTGGCCGCTGCCGCCGGCTTACTCCATAGCCTCCTACACTCGTGCGGCCTCAAAGGCTGGAACCGGAGGAGGGGAAAGGGGAGGGGAGGGGCGGGAGTGGGGAGGAAGAGTAAAGGAGGGGGAAGAAGACCGAAAGACCAGTCGGTCCTGGCATGACGTCACTTCCGGCTTGTTCGGAAGGGGCGGGACCAGGACGTCTTTGACCCCCCCCCCCGAAGAGAGCCAAGTGGGGGCGGGGCCACGGGCCGGAGGCGGAGCCCGGTGGACAAGGTTAGGGCAGTTCATTTGACTCCGCGGTTCCGTAGCCTTGCCTTGACTGCCAGATCCAGCTTCCCGACCCTGGGCGGAACGGATCGAGCTTCGTGAGCCGTAGAGGCTCCAGGAAAAGAAGGACAGGTAGCCCTTTAGAGCCTAGCCAAATGTGCCCTAAAGAGGGGGACAGCTGAGGAAATCGAAGGTTTGGACTTTGAGCTCAGGCCTCTGGGGCTCGCCCCTTTCCTGGATCCGCCCCTTTCCCCGTCCACCTGTCCTCTCAGTCTGACTGAGGACCGCCTCTGGGTCTTTTCAGAAGCTGCGCTTCTTGGGGAGTCCTGGAAAGCAGTGCTTCTCAGACTTTAACATGAACACATGATTTGGGGATGTTATTAAAATGCAGCGTGGATTCAAGCGTTCGGTCTGATGGTCTATGTTTCTAAGACGTTCATAAGATGATGCCAATGCTGCAAGTCCTTGAGCTCGAGGACTATTTCTTTAACCTGGCCTACTCGTTTAATGACGCTTAGCGAGGCAGATGGTCCGTGGAAAATAACTCTGTCTCCAGCGCTCATAGACTCCTAGGCTTATCTACCCCACCCTACCCTAACTTCGACCCTACTTCTACTCCTCAAACCTTCCCCTTTCCACTCTGCCCTCCACCCCCTGCTCCTGTCTACGCACTGTCCACAAGGTCTCGCGCTGTAATAGTTCAAGGATAGACAGCTTCTGCTAC
This sequence comes from Bos javanicus, assembly GCF_032452875.1. Taxonomy (NCBI): domain Eukaryota; kingdom Metazoa; phylum Chordata; class Mammalia; order Artiodactyla; family Bovidae; genus Bos; species Bos javanicus. The sequence goes on along the minus strand of NC_083872.1, from coordinate 64,724,885 downwards.
AGAAAGCGTTTGAAGGTGACTGTTTCTTTGCTCTAAACATCACACCATTATGTAAAATTGGCACCCATTTTCCTATTACTTACTCCTTGGAAGAAAGTTATGACCAACCTAGACAGCATATTAAAAAGCAGAGACATTACTTTGCCAACAAAGGTCTGTTTAGTCAAAGCTATGGTTTTTCCAGTAGTCATGTATGGATGTGAGAGTTGGACTGTAAAGAAAGCTGAGCGCCGAAGAACTGATGCTTTTGAACTGTGGTGTTGGAGAAGATTCTTGAGAGTCCCTTGGACTGCAAGGAGATCCAACCAGTCCATCCTAAAGGAAATCAGTCCTGAATGTTCATTGGAAGGACTGATACTGAAGCTGAAACTCCAATACTTTGGCCACCTGATGCAAAGAGCTGACTCATTTGAAAAGACCCTGATGCTGGGAAAGATTGAAGGCAAGAGGAGAAAGGGACGAAAGAGGCTGAGATGGTTGGATGGCATCACCGACTCAATGGACATGAGTTTGGGTACACTCCGGGAGTTGGTGATGGACAGGGAGGCCTGGCGTTCTGCGGTCCATGGGGTCGCAAAGAGTCAGACACGACTGAGCCACTGAACTGAATTGAACTTCCAGTTATTCATAGGCAAAGGAAGAAAGACTTAAATTCTTGGATTCTAACAACAAAAATCTAGAAACAACATTCTAGATGTTTCAATTTATTCCCTTATCTTACTAAAAAATTTTTATTAAAAATTCACTGGGGTAGGAGGGAATGAAGAGTGACTGCTAACTGTATAAAGTCTTCTTTTTGAAGTGATGAAATGGTCTGGAGTTAGATGAAAGAGATGGCTGCAGAGAGTTGTGAATGAAGAGTCATTGAATTGTACACTTTAAAAGAGTGAATTTTGTGAAATGTAAATTATATCTAAATTTTATTGTCTCCAATTAATTGAAAAAGTTTATATATATACATTATAAAAATCAGAAATATGTATGCTGAAAAGTGAACATGCTTTCATTATGTCTATTTCCCAAAGGTTAGTTTGAATTTTATCCTTCCAGACCTTTCTTTCTGTTTTCGTATATTTGTGTATAGGTTGGGAATTTATTTTTGCATAACTAGGATGATATTAATAGTATACAAATTGTTCCGCCCAACTCTGTTTTTACTACTTAATGAAATCCTTCATGCTATAAATGTCATTCTTCCTAATGGGTTTTTAATAATCTGTAATAAAGCTATACTATAATCTGTTTAACTATTCCCCATGTGCTGGACATTTTACTGTCTTCAGGTTTTCATTATTTCTAAGTTTTCTTTTTCAACAAGAACAACTGACAGATAAATCAGTTTTTTCAGCTCCTTGCCCTAGATTTCTTTCATGCAAAGGTTGTCATTGTTCAAAAGTCAAAAAGAAGAAATAAAAACAGAGTCTGATGAAGCCACAGCTCTGTAATAAGCAAGATTTCAGTTAGTGTGTGCATTCCTTTTGAATGTATCCTAAATTAATATTCTTCAAGACTACATTCACATAATAGTATATGTTTTATCAGTAGAGCAAATTCCTAGGTTTACTCTGATTTTATTGGGAGGTGAACATGTGCAACCTTAGTAAACCTATTATAGTTTCCATAAGATTCGAGAAGAAACTTAAGAAAGGCATTGGCAGCAGATATGACATAAAAAAGCATAAGGTTGCAAAAAAACATATATATTTTTGTGTAATCTAAACTTGCTAGAAACATATGTTTAAATTTTTTTTCATGATGCTCTGGTTCCTTTCAAGCTACTCAGCTATGGGATGGTATTTTTTACTCCCTTCAGACTCAAGTGGAAATAAAAAGAAGGAAGCAGCATTTACAAACATAAAAGACTTTTACCGGTTCCTATGCTGTCAATGCAGTATTAAGTCATCTTATGCAAAATATGTGCCTAAGTAGTAATGACATCTCTCGTCTTAAAGGAATTTGTCTTTGCCAAGTTCTAATGAATCATAAAGTATTTGAACCAGTAGGAACGAAGCTATTCAAAAATGAAAAGGAATTGGAATTTGAAGATTCAAACAATAGACTCTACAGGTTTCTAGGCAATAAATCATCTTATGTTTTTTGCAAAATAAAGAATTCTGAGGCTGGGTTAACTGATGAAATAAAAGCAAAGAAACATATAAGGTTAGCGTTATCCAAGATACTGTAGTATTTTGTGTTTAGATGCTGGCAGAACAGTCTTCATTGAGCGAACCTTAAATATTCTACTTTCAAGTTTTTTCAGAAATTAATAAAAGAAATAGCCATATATAAATTAATCTATTTCTGCATTTGCTCTAAAACAGTTATGAGGAAATGATCACATAAATACTTCAGAATTTATACCAGGAAAAACTTTATCTCCTCTGATGAATTGTGTGCTTCCTAGTTTTTGAAAAGTGATTTAACCAAAGTAGATAAAGTCAAAGTTATGGATACTAGAGCAAAAGTCTTCTTTGTTATAGAAACCATGATAACCTTAGAATTAACATATATATATTTCTGTTTATTTACAATCCTAACATCCTCTTTTGGTGATATTCTATTATCTAATAAATTTATTACTTGTATCTTTTGGGCTTCCCTGGTGGCTCAGACGGTAAAGCGTCTGCCCGCAATGCGAGAGACCCTGGTTCGATTCCTGGGTTGGGAAGATCCCCTGGAGAAGGAAATGGCAATCCACTCCAGCACTCTTGCCTAGAAAACCCCATAGACAGAGGAGCCTGATAGGCTATAGTCCATGGGGTCACAAAGAGTTGGACACGACTGAGCGACTTCACTTCTTCACTTGTATCTTTTACTGTAAGCTGCCTGACATCTTTTTGAAAATAGGAAATGTATAAGTAAGTTTTAATAAGTAAATTTAAGTGCATATTTGAAATATTGGTCCTATATATAATAGAGAAATTCACATATTGTTTCTTTCAACTGACCAGAAGAGGAAATGATTTCAAATCCTCTAGCACAAGAGATTGGTGAGGAAAGAATTGAGGAACTTATTGACACAATGAGAGGGACTCTGGCTTTACCTGTAAGCATCACAGTTGACAAACCTGTTCTCCCACTTTCGAAAGGTAATTTCAGTTTCCAGTAGTTCGTTTCAGAACTTTTAAGGAAGAACTGACTTTTTAAAATAGACTTTACTTTTTTACAACATTGTTAGGTTCACAGAAAAATTGAACAGAAAGTACAGGGAATTCCCATATATACACAGCCTCCCCCACTATCAACACCCTACACCGGAGTGGTTGTTTGCTATAATCCATGCACTTACACTGACATATCATTATCACTCGAAGCCCATGATTTACATTAGTGTTCACTCTTGGTGGTGTATATTATGATGTGGGTTTTGACAAATGTCTGATGACTGTTCCACCATTATAGTATTATACAGAATAGTTTCATGGCTCTGTAAATGCTCTGTATGTTCAATTGCTCAGTTGTGTCCAACTCTTTGCGACACTATAGACTATAGCCCCACCAAGCACCTCTGTCCATGGGATTCTCCAGGCAAGAATACTGGAGTAGGTTGCCATTGTCTCATTTAGGGAAACTTCCCAACCCAGAGATCGAACCCAAATCTTCTGCACTGCAGGCAGGTTTTTTTTATTAGCCATCGAGGAATTTGTCCTTCCTTCCCCAATACTTCACCTACTTGTGGTTTTGTGCTTATAATGCCACTTAACAGTGGGAAGAAAAGCCCCCTGCCCAGGGCAGTTAGGAGAGATACAATCACAATTCATAATGGTTACATACTATAATGCATGTGGTCAAACCATGACAGAAGCAAAACAAGCATGATTTGCACACTGAAGGAGCAAAAGTTATCAACAATAACTAGGATGAGTGTGAGAAGAGAAATGCATGGTGCCCAAAGAAAGGGTGCAAATGAGAAGAGAAGAGGAACTATTTAGAGGACAGGCTGAAAAAGAGGAACCAACAGAAATTTGATTTTTACCTGTTACGAGTGAAAAAGAAAAACTTGTCTCATCATTTTCCCATGAGGATATAGGATACCTTACCTGTCTCTCTGGAGAAACCTGTATGCAGGTCAAGAAGCATTAATATCAGTAACCTCAGATACGCACATGACAGCACCCTAATGGCAGAAAGTGAAGAGGAACTAAAGAGCCTCTTGATGAAGGTGAAAGAGGAGTGAAAACACTGGCTTAAAACTCATGTAAACATAACTTTCCTTTTTTGAGGTCACAAATATATTCTAAAATTGTATTTTTGTGGTTTGCACAAAACTATACATTTATTAAAATATTTCGAGTTGCACACCTGAAAAAAAAAATAAAACTCGACATTCAAAAACCAAAGATCATGGCATCAGGTCCCATAACTTCATGGCAAATAGATGGGGGGAAAGTGGAAACTGACAGATTTCATTTTCTTAGGCTCCAAAATCACTGTGGATGGTGACTCAAGCCATTTAAAGGACACTTGCTTCAAGGAAATCCATGACAAACCTAAATAATGTATTGAAAAGCGGAGACATCACCTGGCTGACAAAGGTCTGTACAGTCAAAGCTATGGTTTTTCCAGTAGTCATGTATGGATGTAAGAGTCAGACCATAAGGAAGGCTGAGTGCTGAAGCCTTGATGCTTTCAAATTGTGGTGCTGGAGAACTCTCAAGAGTCTGTTGGACAGCAAGGAGATCAAACAAGTCAATCCTAAAGTACGTCAACCTTGAATATTCATTGGAAGGACTGATGCTGAAGCTGAAGCTTCAATCCTTTGGCCACCTGATACAAAGAGCTGACACATTTGAAAGACCCTGATACCGGGAAAGATTGAAGGCAGCAGGAGAAGGGGATAACAGAGGATGTGATGGTTAGATAGCATCACCAATTTAGTGGACATGAGTTTGAGCAAACTCCGGGAGATAGTGAAGAACAGGAAGCCTGACGAGCTGCAATCCATGGGATTACAAAGAATCAGACACAGTTTAGTGACTAAACAAAAACAAAAGAAATTCCTAACTAAAGATGGATATAATTTATCAGTGAAGATGCTTATAAAGGTAATTTTCATTTGTTGGGCCTTTCTCTGGGCCAAGTAACTTGTTAATGCATTTTATATTTGTTATCTGTAATTTAACAATAGACCTGTAAAGTGAGGGTAGAACTTTCATTTTATAGTTGGGGAAACAGACTCAAAAGGATAAATAAACAAGACATGGTAAGGGAAAGAAAGATGGCACTCTTATGTACTTTTAAAAACATTTTTATTTTTATCTTTGTTATACATATACATAATATAAAATATTAAAGTAGTGCTACAGATTTTCTCACCAAAAAATAAGTTTCCTACCCTTCTCCTCTCATGCATTTGCTGCTGCTAAGTCGCTTCAGTCGTGTCTGACTCTTCACGACCCCATGGACTGCAGCCCACCAGGCTCCTCCGTCCATGGGACTTTCCAGGCAAGAGTACTGGAGTGGGGTGCCATTGCCTTCTCCGTCTCATGCATTTACCCCTCTCCAAAGACAACCATTTACAATTCTCTATATTGTAACTCATGTATTTTATAAATGTATCTCATGTCTCTAAATGTCATGCTTATACTGCTGCTTCATGCTTTTTCAGTTTTACAGACATCTATTAATTTTCTAAAAAGGAAAATAGGGTTTATGTCTCTTCTTTTTCTTGCATTTGTCTCCCAAATACTTTAAATGGTTCACATGCATTTATATACTCTTCTATGAATAACATATTTAACAAAAAATGTTAGGTGAAAATGGAAATATCTTTAGTTTGAGATATCTTTTAGTTTGAAATATCTTTAGTTTGAAATATCTTTTGTGTTTAGCCAGATATTTTAAACATTGTTACAAAACAATAATTACTAAGTTTTGAATTTTAAAAAAGGAAATTTTTTTGGCTGTACTGTGTATCTTGTGGGATCTTAGTTCCCCTACCAGGGATTGAAGCTGGGTCATGGCTTACCTGGTGACTCAGCTGATAAAGAATCCACCTGCAGTGCAGGAGACCTGGGTTCGATCCCTGAGTTGGGAAGATTCCCTGGAGAAGAGAATGTCTACCTACTCCAGTATTTTGGCCTGGAGAATTCCATGGACTATCCATGCAAAAAGTCGGACGCAACTGAGCGACTTTCACTTTCATGGCAGTAAAAGTTCTGCGTTCTGACCACTGAACTGCCAGGAAATCCCCTAAAAAAGGAGACTTTATGTTAAAACAAAAATCAGCCAAGTCTGGGAACATCTACTTTACTTTAGTTTAGACTATTTACTTTATAGACAAGGAAACTGAGACTCAGAAAAGTTAGATAACTTGCAAAGTTTCCACAGTTAACTAATGGCATCAAGACTCAGACCTGGGAACTTCCCTGGTGGGTCAGTGGTTGAGAATCCACCTTGCAATTTAGGGGACGGGGGTTCAATCTCTTGTCAGGGAACTAGGATCCCACATGCCTTGGAGGAACTAAGCCTATGGGCTGCATGGTGTGCCAGAAGATCTGATGTGCTGCAACTAAGACTCGACACAGTACAATAAATTTTTAAAAAGGACTCACACCTAGATTTCCATACTTTCACCCAGTGTCTTATCATTATTGTTGCAACAAAGTATTGTAAACTATTAAATGGGTACAGTTGAAATATATGTAGTTGATATGTTTGTTCTTTGTCCCAACTGAACGTGTCAGCCTTCAGAATACCTATTTTAGTTGTTCTTTCTAATAAAACATGGTTTTGAGAGAGGTACTCTTTCATAAGTTACTAATAACAAGTCTCTTTATTTTGAAAGTCTTAAATCCACTAAAGTAAGTTTTTTATTGTTGTTTTTTGTTTTGTAAAAGGGCTTGCAAAAGAGAACTAACTTTCAAATTGATTGTTCTTATATCTAATGAGTAAAAATATTCACTCTAAAAAAATTTTTTATACCAAAATTTTTGGAAAAATGCATTTGGAAGTTTCTCTAAATTCTAACAAATCAGGCATGGTTGGAGGTTTTGTTGTTATTATTATCCACTGAAATCTGACTATTCTGTGATCCTTAAGCACAAAAACACCCCCTCAGATGTATTAACACATATAAAACTGTCTGGTTTTATAAAATTAAATAATTAGCTGGCCCACAAGAAAATCTAGGCTACTTTCTATTTGGAAAAATATGGCTGGCTAAAGGTATGCCGTTGGCAATACACCTGTATAAATGTCAGCCAAGAAATAAAAGTATTGAGTCCTTCTTTTCTTTGTTTTTAAAAAAGGTCATTCCTTAATTCCCCCAAAACTAAGAAACCTACTTCACTTGAATTGAGTTGAAAATCCTGCCAGCAGTGATAAAGCCAGGACTGCAGGCTTCTTCCAAATTTGCATTTGTGTGACTAGTAGAGTCAAGGTGAACCTTTGCTGAGATTTGTTTATTTTTTACAAGTGAGATGTGTTCTTTACTGAGATTTGTTTATTTTTTACAGGTGTTTCTTTCTGATAACACCTATAAAATGTATTAGAAATATAAAAAAATATAATGACTAATATTTTGAAGCTAATATACTAATATTTTTGAAATATATTTTAGAAATGTTAGGGATTCTAAAGATGCAGGTACTCTCCCTCTCTCCTGAGGGGAATGTCCAGATTGGCTAGAGCAATTCCGTACTATTCATTAGTTTTACTTGACTTCCAGAAGAATACATTGTACAAAGGTTTCCTCAGCCAAAGCGAAGTGTGATTCCTACTGAACTCACTGTACTTCTCCCACCAAAACATTTACACACTGAATGAAATTGCCTGTTGACTTGTCTTTATTTCCTACTGGAGTGTGAGGTACTTAGGGACAGTCATCATCTTTGTTCACCATTGTATTTCCCATTGAATGACCCAGTGCTTAGCTGTTGGTATGTAACATTTAGTGAATGAATGACTCAAATACTGCCTCCTCATTTTATAAAAATTTTCTTTTTATGGACAGAGAAGCCTGGTAGGCTGCAGTCCATGGGGTCACTAAGAGCTGGACATGACTGAGCGACTTCACTTTTACTTTTCACTTTCACGCATTGGAGAAGGAAATGGCAACCCACTCCAGTGTTCTTGCCTGGAGAATCCCAGGGACAGGGGAGCCTGGTGGGCTGCCGTCTATGGGGTTGCGCAGAGTCGGACACGACTGACATGACTTAGCAGCAGCAGCAGCATATACACATATACTCATCTGTACATATATTTGTGTTTAGGCTATCCTAAACGCTGGATGGATTGTATGCTCTTCAAATGCAAAGTATATCCCCTTGTATTCCCTTAACCCAGCACAGAGATGATTGGATAAGAAATGCTCCATTAAGAATACGGTGGTGACTGTATGTGTTGTCACAACATCCTTCTTGATTCTTAATTTCCTCACAAGGAGCTAGCTATTCTGTTTATCAGCTCTACACTTGGCTAGTATGTCTAGACATGCACGTTTCTCTGCTCCCTCTCCTTCAGGTCTTCGCTCAAATATCATTTTCCTGATGATAATTCCCACACATCTTATTTAAAATCACAACACTAATCCCATAGTGTAGTCTGATCTCCTTTTTTCCCTTCATTTCTATCCAGAGAACTTAATACAAACTGACACAGACATATTTCACTTTTTGTTATTTATTGTCTGCCTCCCTCTTCTCCGTAGACTATAAGCTCCATTAAGGCAAGAATTTTGCCTGTTTTGGTTACCACTATGCCCCTGGAACCTAGAACATTGTCTAATATAAAATAGGTCTCAAAATACTTGTTGAGTAAATGAATATTCTGTCTTGATGCTATTGCTGAATAGTCTTTTTTCTACTTTTGGATTTATTCGTAAGAATCTATTCATGCTTCTTGGTGACTTGATAAAATTTGCCTTCATCCATTTCATGTGTGGCTATCCTTTCCTCCTCACCTATGGATGGCTGCTGAAGGGTCATTACTGTTATATATATCTTTTTCTAGCACTTGATTCAGTGCTATGCCCAAAGGTTGGTATTAACAAATATGGACTGATTGACTAGAGGCTATTTTTCTCCTGAGAAACCTGTATGCAGGACAAGAAGCAGCAGTTAGAACTAGATATGGAACAACAGACTGGTTCAAAATTGGGAAAGGAGTACATCAAGGCTGTATGTTGTCACCCTGCTTACTTAATTTATATGCAGAGTACATCATGCGAAATGCTGGGCTGAATGAATCATAAGCTGGACTCAAGATGGCCAGGAGAAATATCAACAACCTGAGATATGCAGATGATACCACTTTAATGGCAGAAAGTGAAGAGCAAGTAAAGAGCCTCTTGATGAAGGTGAAAGAGGAGAGTGAGAAAGCTGGCTTGAAACTCAACATTCAAAAAACTAAGATCTGGCATCTGGTCCTATCACTTCATGGCAAGTAGATGGGGAAATTGTGGAAACAGTGTCAGTTTTCATTCTCTTGGGCTCCAAAATCAATGCAGACAGTGACTATAGCCATGAAATTAAAAAATTCTTGCTCCTTGGAAGAATAGCTATGACAAACCTAGACAGTGTATTAAAAAGCAGAGACATCATTTTGCTGACAAAGGTCTGTCTAGTCAAAACTATAGATTTTCCAGTAGTCATATATGGATGTGAGAGTTGTACCATAAAAAAGGCTGAGCACTGACAAATTGATACTTTCCAACTGTGGTGCTGGAGAAGACTCTTGAGAGTCCTTTGGACAGCAAGGAGATCAAACCAGTCCATTCTAAAAGAAATAAAACCTTGAATATTCATTGGAAGGACAGTTGCTGAAGTTGAAGTGCCAATACTTTGGCCACCTGATGCAAAAAGCTGGCTCACTGGAAAAGACCTTGATGCTAGGAAAGATTGAGGGCAAGAGGAGAAGGTGGCAACAGAAGATGAGATGGTTGGATGGCATCACTGATTCAGTGGACATGAGTTTGAGCAAACTCTGGGAGAATAGTGAAGGACGGGGAAGCCTGGAGTGCTGCACTTCATGGGGTCGCAAAGAATCAGACACGACTTACAGACTGAACAATAACAAATGATCTCAGGTCTTTACTAAAAGATTGTTGATTTATTTTTTGTCAGTAACTCAGCAGTAGCAAACTCAGATGCCTTTAGGAGCCAGGCAGATCAGACAGCATGTGAGGATTTCATTTTCAAACATGTAGGAAAAATATATGCTGTTGTTTTGCTTGAAATGCATGACCCTTGTTGTTTAGTCTCTAAGTTGTGTCTGACTCCTTTGTGACCCCACCAGGCTCCTCTGTCCATGGGATTTGCCAAGCAATGGCCCCATTGGTTGTTTTTCCTTTTCCTGCTTAAGACAGAGATATAACTCTAGGGAAATTAATTTCTACTGTAGCAAAACCAATAGCATGATACCATGAAAATGGTAGCTGACAGTCAACTTCACTGTTTGGGAAACAGTAGGAAGTGGTGGGGTTTGTGGTGAGCTGGAAATGACATGTCAGTGCAAATAGGGTAGCCACTAACTTATATCAGCTAGTTTTGGTCAGACATGAATTCAAGCCCAGTGTTATGAGATCTTCAGTTTAGTTCAGTTCAGTCGTTCAGTCGTGTCCGACTCTTTGCAACCCCATGAATTGCAGCACGCCAGGCCTCCCTGTCCATCACCAACTCCCACAGTTCACTCAAACTCCAGCCATCTCATCCTCTGTCATCCCCTTCTCCTCCTGCCTCCAATCCCTCCCAGCATCAGAGTCTTTTCCAATGAGTCAGCTCTTTGCATCAGGTGGCCAAAGTACTGGAGTTTCAGCTTTAGCATCATTCCTTCCAAAGAAATCCCAGGACTGATCTCCTTTAGAACGGACTGGTTGGATCTCCTTGCTGTCCAAGGGACTCTCAAGAGTCTTCTCCAACACCACAGTTCCAAAGCATCAATTCTTTGGTGCTCAGCCTTCTTCACAGTCCAAATGTCACATCCATACATGACTACTGGAAAAACCATAGCCTTGTCTGGACGGACCTTTGTTGACAAAGTAATGTCTCTGCTTTTCAATATGCTACCTAGGTTGGTCATAACTTTTCTTCCAAGGAGTAAGTGTCTTTTAATTTCATGGCTGCAATCACCATCCGTACTGATTTTGGAGCCCCAAAAAATAAAGTCTGGCACTGTTTCCACTGTTTCCCCATCTATTTTCCCATGAAGTGATGGGACCAGATGCCATGATCTTCGTTTTCTGAATGTTGAGCTTTAAGCCAACTTTTTCACTCTCCTCTTTCACTTTCATCAAGAGGCTTTTTAGTTCCTCTTCATTTTCTGCCATAAGGGTGGTGTCATCTGCATATCTGAGGTTATTGATATTTCTCCCAGCAATCTTGATTCCAGCTTGTGCTTCTCCCATTTTATGATACTTTAAAAGAGAAGCTAGAAACCGAGAATTTTATATGAAATCTCCCATTTTTAAACAAATTAATTCTGTTCAAAATACTATATTCAAAATTCTATTTAAAATAACCAGGCAAGTCATGGCTATGATCCAAATTTAATGCATAGGCTATTGGCAGTACCCCTTTATAGATAACAGCCTTGTCATGGTGAAAGGGCTTACATAACTCAATGAAGCTATGAGCCATGCTATGCAGGGCCACTCAGGATGGACAGGTCATAGTGAAGAGTTCTGACAAAACATGGTCCAATGGAGGAGGAAATGGCAAACCACTCCAGTATTCTTGCCACAAGAACCCCATGAACAGTATGAAAAAGCAAAGAGATATGGCACTGGAAGATGAACCCCCCAGGTTGGGAGATGTCCAGTATGCTACTGGGAAGAACAGAGGGCAACCATGTGGTTGCAAAGAGTCAGACACGACTTACTGACTGAACAACAATGATTGGCAGTAAAGCTCTGCAAGAGATTTACTGTAGCTTTAGCTTCTGTAATTTTCTTTCATTTAAAGAAAAACATAATATTAATGATGATTCAGTGCTTAGAATAATAAAAAAAACTTCATTAACTCTTAACATAAATGACCAGAAACCCAAGTTAAAATTAACCTAATACTATATTTGAATTTAAAAACAATTTAACTACAACTATACCTGCTTTGAATAAAATTGTAAATAATTAGTAATCTTAATTTATAAGCAGGACCAATAGCTTTTTATATCTGGAATTAACCTATTGATAGTACCCCTTAAAAGCTAGATGATATCACTTTATAATTAACATAACCAGAAAATAAAAGTAATATGACTCATAACCCTGATGTCTATTTAAAGGTCAATCTTGAAAAGAAAAACTGTAATTTAGCCAATTTAATTATCCCAGTATTAAATTCATCCATTATGTTAATGCTTTTGTATTGCTGGAAATAGAATTTTATAATACTGGTTGAAGTGTTATTTATTAGTCTGATAGTTGTATTATTTTTCTTTCTAAGCTGTGGAAGATGTTGGAAAACAACAAACATTGTTATGTATTCTTCAACTGATTCACCTTCCATTCTTGGAAAGTATTTCGGAACCCCTAGTTAAAACACAAATTCTTCAATTAAATAGAGAGGAAGATCTTGTATCGCAAACACTTAAATAGACAGAGAGGTGATTCCAAACTTACGTCTACCTGAGTCAGTTCAGTTCAATCGCTCAGTCGTGTCCAACTCTTGGTGACCCCATGAACCACAGCACACCAGGCCTCCCTGTCCATCACCAACTCCTGGAGTCCACCCAAACCCATGTCCATTGAGTCGGTGATGCCATCCAACCATCTCATCCTCTATCATCCCCTTCTCCTCCTGCCCTCAATCTTTCCCAGCATCAGGGTCTTTTCAAATGAGTCAGCTCTTCCCATCAGGTGGCCAAAGTATTGGAGTTTCAGCTTCAATATCAGTCCTTCCAATGAACACCCAGGACTGATCTCCTTTAGAATGGACTGGTTGGATCTCCTTGCAGTCCAAGGGATTCTCAAGAGTCTTCTCCAACACCACAGTTCAAAAGAATCAATTCTTCGGCACTCAGCTTTCTTCACTGTCCAACTCTCACATCCATACATGACCACTGGAAAATCCATAGCCTTGACTAGATGGACCTTTGTTGGCAAAGTAATGTCTCTGCTTTTGAATATGCTGTCTAGGTTGCTCATAACTTTCCTTCCAAGGAGTAAGTGTCTTTTAATTTCATGGCTGCAATCATCATCTGCAGTGATTTTGGAGCCCAGAAAAATAAAGTCAGCCACTGTTTCCAATGTTTCCCCATCTATTTGCCATATGGGACCGGATGCCATGATCTTAGCTTTAGGTGACCATTTTTATTGTCAATTTATAACTAAAATGTTCTTTCACATCTTTTATCCTTGGTTTTTGTTTTGTTTTTAAATTTCAAGGTGTTTATTTCATTGGGAATTTTCTGACACAAAGTAACTAAACCAAACTCTACCTCTTTTGAGAGTTTGAAAACACCATAGATAGTCTTCACGTATGAATCCTTATCCTCAGTTATTTAAGCATGTCTTTGGGCATTTCACAGTGCCCCTTATCATACCCTCTTTGGGAGATTCCAGTCATTCCTGATCTCATTAACTGATCTCATTCATCAGAATCTTCTCGTGACCAATCTGGATTTTTTTCCAAGGAGAATGGATTTTCTTTCTTTGAAAACTGTATCAGGCATACTTCCCTCTAAATTTATACAGTGTTTGTAGGAAAGTATATATAAAATAAATAGGATTATCCTTGTTTTTTTTTAATGTATGAGAACATATTCATATATTTGAGCAAACACCAGCTTTGATTTAGAAATTAATCACTGAATTCTCCTTTGATCTAAAATAGAAAGTCCCTGGTTATGACCTGTGAGAAGATGACTGGATATCTTAGTGGTTTCATTCATTTGACCTCAGTCATGATATGTCAATCTTCTTTCCCTGCACCAGCCCTGAGTGTTTTTCCACAGTTCTATTATTTCCATTTTATAACCATAAATAACAAGCATGACGGTTTTTACTGGTTTATTCATCCCTGCATTAAAAGAAGCCACAGTCTAGTAGGGGAGATGTTCATGAAACAAAACGTTACAGTACAATGAAGTAAGGCCTATCATAAAAGCAGCCTCATTTGTGGAGATGTTCCAGGACCCCTGTAACCTGAATGAGGTCCCTTCTCTTACACTCCCAACTCCAAGGTATTTGTCACTCCTGGTAAACCAGTTGCTAGGAACCATAGGCATATGACCTTGGGTACTTCTGGGATTCAGGCAGAGAGAACAATATGATGCTTTCTCCCACGTGGGCCAAACAAGAAAAGAACATCAGACTCCAAGCCTGGGAACCAGAAAGCTTCAGATCCTAGGAAGAGCTTGGTGATCAGAGACCTGTGAACCATCTAAATCAACCATGGTCCTGTTTGCACATGACATGCGTGTGTGTGTGCGTGTGCTAAGTCACTTCAGCTGTGTCCGGCTCTTTGTGACCCTATGGATCATAGGCCACCAGTCTTCTCTGTCCAAGGGATTCTCTGGGCAAGAATATTGGAGTGGGTTGCTGTGCCCTCCTCCAGGGGATCTTCCTGACCCAGGGATCAAACTTGTGTCTCTTATGTCTCCTCCATTGGCAGGCAGGCTCTTTACCACTAGTGCTACTTGGGAAGCCCCTTGCACATGACATGCTTGCTCCTAATTTACAATAGGCCAAGAACGACCCAACAAGTGGCTGAGACTTCCCCAGCCCCTGAGTCAGAAAGAATACAGGGACACCAACAAAGAAACACGATTTCTTTAGAAGCCTCTGCAGGAATCAGACAGCAGCCGGTCAGCCTTTATGAGTTTCTATGCAGAAAAGGTAGGCTACCTGCAAGAAAAATGCAATCCAACTACCCTTAATCTTTTCACCTGCAACACTAGGAGCTGAAAAATAATGAGTTACACATTTAAGCAATATGTTCCATTTACCTCGGGGGTAGAGGGGAGGGAAGAGAAGGAAGGAAGGAAAAGGAAAGGAAGGGAAGAAGGAACGATATTTCAGGATCATCAAGAATTCATAGCATGTATCACTTAGGAACCCCATCCTAAGAAAATATTCAAAGATACATTTTAATCTGTTTACAAAGAAATAGCCAGAACCCCAAGATGGAGACAGGTGAAGAAGGAGGAAATATTGGTAAGCAATGAACTTTGGTCTGGGTGCTCTGTTTTCTCTTCTTCCTAATTTTGAACCCACATATGTGCATGCATAGAAACATACATGCATTGGCACAAACATATATGCCTGCATACAGACACACATACACACATAAATTCCAAGTTGATAAGATAAAACTGTGTGAGAATGTACAAAGTGTAAGTACTAAATATGATGTCAACAAAGAAGGTACATAGTATTAAGGGAAATTATAATAAATACTAACCTATCTCACTAAAATCTGGGGTTAGGAAGGTGGCAGATGTGGAGAAGGGGGAATTATAGGCCTTCCAAAGTCGTCACTGAAGGGAGGGAGGAGTGAAAGAATCTTAAATTTCTTTTATTTTATAAAGAAATACTGAATTCAGAGACTTTTAAATACATATTCATGGCTGTGCAGGATCTTAGCTGCAGCACAAGGGATGTTTGATATTTCTTGCAGCATGCACGATCTTTAGTTGCGGCATGTGGGATCTAGTTCCCTGACCAGGGATCAAAAGCAGTCCCCCTGCATTGGAAGTGAAGAATCTTAGCCACTGGACCATCACCGAAGTCCCCTAAATTTCTTATCTATTGGGGTTGGGAGATAAAAAGGGGAAAAGAGTGTGCAGTGGGATTTAAACAGTGCATCTTGATGGGAAAGCATTTAGTATCTTATTTTCAAATAATAATACAACCAAATGCACCTAATGATCAGAGTGGGAAATGAGAGAGGAACCACCAATGGAATAGAACGGTACAGATGAACTCTTCTCCACAACATCTAACAAAGGTAGAAACAAATAATGAAACAGTGGCTCGCAGATATTATAATTCCCTGAAAGTCAAGGTAGAGAAAAGTATGGTGGTATCTAGTAAGGAAAAATCTATTCCTTCGCATTTACTCCCTCAGTCATCCAAAAATAATTACTGAAAAGATTTTCTAGTTGTTTATTCTTAGATTGTTAATTATAAGCTAGATTTCATTATGCTTTATCAAAGAATGTTTTAGGTAGATAAATGTAAACGTCAACCATTGATTTATTTTGTTTTTTGCCTCCAGGATTGATAACTGGCTTAATTAATGCAGCAATTGAATGCTTGGAATATTTCCCTGGTCAGTTAATAGTTACTGTTGGCCAGCAGTTAGTACAACAAAGAAATGAAGAGACAAGACTGAATACACAGAAGAAGTTACTCTTTGATGTCATAGTAAAATATTATAATCAGGAGTTCAGTTCAGTTCAGTCGCTCAGTCATGACCAACTCTTTGCAACCCTATGAACCGCAGCACTCCAGACCTCCCTGTCCATCACCAACTCCCATTGTCTACCCAAACTCATGTCCCTTGAGTCGGTGATGCCATCCAACCATCTCATCCTCTATCATCCCCTTCTCCTCCTGCCCTCAATCTTTCCCAGCATCAGGGTCTTTTCAAATGAGTCAGCTCTTCCCATCAGGTGGCCAAAGTATTGGAGTTTCAGCTTCAATATCAGTCCTTCCAATGAACACCCAGGACTGATCTCCTTTAGAATAGACTGGTTGGATCTCCTTGCAGTCCAAGGGACTCTCAAGAATCTTCTCCAACACCACAGTTCAAAAGCATCAATTCTTCGGCGCTCAACTTTCTTTATAGTCCAACTCTCACATCCATATATGACCACTGGAAAAACCATAGCCTTGACTAGGCAGACCTTTGTTGACAAAGTAATGTCTCTGCTTTTTAATATGTTGTCTAGGTTGGTCATAACTTTCCTTCCAAGGAGTAAGTGTCTTTTAATTTCATGGCTGCAATCACCATCTGCAGTGATTTTGGAGCCCCCCAAAATAGTCAGCTACTGTTTCCACTATTTCCCCATCTATCTGCCATGAAGTGATGGGACTGGATGCTATGATCTTAGTTTTCTGAATGTTTAGCTTTAAGCCAACTTTTTCACTCTCCTCTTTTACTTTCATCAAGAGGCTCTTTAGTTCTTCTTCACTTTCTGCCATAAGGGTGGTGTCATCTACATATCTGAGGTTATTGATATTTCTCCCAGCAATCTTGATTCCAGCTTGTACTTCCTCCAGCCCAGCGTTTCTCATGATGTACTCTGCATATAAGTTAAATAAGCAGGGTGACAATATGCAGCCTTGATGTACTTCTTTTCCTGTTTGGAACCAGTCTGTTGTTCCATGTCCAGTTCTAACTGTTGCTTCCTGCAACCTGCATACAGGTTTCTCAAGAGGCAGGTCAGGTGGTCTGGTATTCCCATCTCTTTCAGAATTTTCCACAGTTTATTGTGATCCACACAGTCAAAGGCTTTGGTATAGTCAATAAAGCAGAAATAGATGTTTTTCTGGAACTCTCTTGCTTTTTCCATGATCCAGCAGATGTTGGCAATTTGATCTCTGGTTCCTCTGCCTTTTCTAAAACCAGCTTGAACATCTGGAAGTTCACAGTTCATGTATTGTTGAAGCCTGGCTTGGAGAATTTTGAGCATTACTTTACTAGCGTGTGAGATGAGTGCAATTGTGCAGTAGTTTGAGCATTCTTTGGCATTGCCTTTCTTTGGGATTGGAATGAACACTGACCTTTTCCAGTCCTGTGGCCACTGCTGAGTTTTCCAAATCAGGAGAGAGGCTGCTTATTAACTGATGAGTATATTGGTATTTATTCAGGAATTATTGAACTTTTAGTTAAGTGATGTTTAAACTTCAGTTTTCTTGCGTAATAATAAAACCTGAAGATACAAGTTGATGGAAATGTATTATATGAGTATTGATTTTTTCAGCTGTGCTCTGCAGCAGGTAGGATCTTAGTTCCCCAAGAAGGGATCGAACCCATGCTCCCTGCAGTGGAAGCATGGATTCCTAACCACTGGACCTCCATGGAATTCCCTGAATGTTGCATTTTAATATGTTTTTCTATGGTGTCAAATTACTTCATGGAGTCTTATTTTCTTTTTTTGCCAAAGACCATGGCTTATGGAATCTTAGTTCCCCCACCACAGACGAAACCAAGGGACCTGTCAGTGAAAGAGCCGAGTCCTAACAACTAGATCACCAGCAAATTCCCTCATAGAGTTCTTTTTTCACTTTTTTTTTTTCACTACTTTTTGCCTGTCACGTAAATTATAATGTCAAATGTAATAATGTAGTATAGGAATTAGATCTAAGGTAATTCTCTCATAGGGACAGTCTAAGAAATATTTTGATACACTACAGAACTAGAGAGGGGCTTCCCTTGTGGCTCAGCTGGTAAAGAATCCACTTTCAATGCTGGAGACCTGGGTTCGATCCCTGGGTTGGGAAGATCCCCTGGAGAAGGGAAAGGCTACCCACTCCAGTATTCTGGGCTGGAGACTTCCATGGACTATACAGTCACAAAGAGTTGGACACGACTGAGCAACTTTCACTTTCACTTTTCATTTTCACAGGACTAGAGAATTGAGGTATCTGTAAATATTAATTTCTGATGTACTAATTTAGTGATCTTTTAGTAAAATAAAAGTTGAGTGACATATCATGTCTTTTTTTAGCTATGTAGGTGGCCATATAATTTCACATGAAAAACAAATTAAGGGGACTTCTCTGCTGGTCCAGTGATTAAGACTCTGGGCTTCTAGTGCAGAGGGTGCGGGTTTGATTTCTGGTCGGGGAACTAAAATCCCACAGGCTGTGGCATGCAGCCAGAAAAAAGAAATTAATTAATGTTTGACAGTGCTGGATATAATTATGCATGTGTTTGGCATATTATATAGATAATTTCCTATATGTTTGAAATATTTTATAATAAAAACTTTTTGAATGTAAAAATGAATCTGCAAATCAAATACAGCATCACAGCATTTTAATTGACTGCTAAGTAGTATAATCTGCATTTATTTTTTTCCCTTGCTTTGTCTTCTTTGTAAACCCATGTAACAGAAAATGAAAAAAGAACAGAAGCACTTGAAGCAACACAACTATATCTAAGATTGTTGTTGTCCAACATTAGAGAAGAATTATGATGGCTACTTATTTTCATGGCAATTGCATCAGAAGCTAATGCCAACAAGTTACAAAAAAGGTGAAAAAAATTGCAACAGTTTTAAAACCTTCCATTTATTTCGTTTAAAACCAATTTATGCTAATGAATCTTTTTGTTTACAGTTTGATAACAAAATGGTGGTCCTGAAAACTCTTGCCAAAGCAGTTTTGCAATCAAGTCACTATTAAAAGTAAAGGCAGGACAACTAGTCTTGTTCCTACTGGAGCTCCACTATGAGCTCTTCAAGGTATGTCTGGCATTTTGCCTGGACACACTTATTACTATTTGTGTCAGGTGAAAAAGCAAAGCATTCACTTAATAAATGATTTACTGAGTACCTATAATGGGCAAAGATTGAAGGAATGCTCTCTCCCCACACCCACTAAAGAGAAGGAAGCAGATTCAAAACAATGTTGGTATTTAGTTGATATTTACAAGTATACTGATTAGTTTCTTCAACCTATTTCTGGTGCATTACTACGTGCCAGACACTGTCTTAGGTACTTGGAACACATTAGCAAGCGAAACACAAAGATGCAGGCCCTTTTTCACTTTTGCTTTAGGGACCCAGGTTTGATCCCTGGTCAGGGAACCAGGATTCCACAGGCTGAGTGGTGCAGACAAAAATAAAAACATACCCAATAAGTTACTATCATATAGTTTGATGGAAAGCAACAAATGCAATAGGAAAAAAAAAGAGCAGTTTAAGGGAATTTTGAAGTGCCAGGGTGGGGTTTAGTAGGAGCTTATGGTATTAAATGGTGTGGCCAAGGTTGGGGTCACTGAGAAAGTGAGATTTGAACAGATAGTGGAATGAGGACAGTCAAGTAAATGGCCATGAGGGTTGGGGGGTTGGTTTGGGGCAGAAAAAATGGTTGCTAGAGCAGAGGCCTTGGAGGTGATGCTTGTCTGGGTGCTGAGGAACAAGAGAAAGGAAGCAGTGAGCAGAGGGGAGAGTAGTGTGAGATGAGGTCGGAGTGGAGGTGGCCCTTGTAGACCATTGGAGAGACCTCGCCTGTCCTTGGAATAGAGTGGGGAATCGTGAGAGGTTTTGAGCACAACAGTGGGCTCATCTGACTGATACTTATGAAGATAACTGGCTTTTGTGTTGTGGACAGATTATAAAGGGGGAAGGAAAGAAGCAGAAAAATCTTTTAGGAGGCGATTGTAATAATCTGGGCAAGAAATGTAGTGATTTGAAACAAAGGAGTAGCAATAGAGTTAGTGAGCCATTGTCAAATTCTTGATATATTTGGAAAAAGATCTTAGAAAAATATTTTTCTCCTAACATAAGAAAAAAGATTACCTTTTTCCAAGGTAATCTTAGAAAAAGATTACCTTTTAACCTTTTAGCCTCACTATATTTTAGTACCAGACACTGGCAGTTTTAGTGGCATTATTTTTCCAAAGCCTCTATAAAGAAATATTCCCTTCTCAACTGGATAAAAGGGGAGTTTGGGGGAGTGTAGATACATTTAAAACAAACTGTTCCCTTCTCAATTTTTTTGCATGTAAAAAATGTATCTCATGTCATTAGAAACACATTGGTTTGAATTTTGTGGCAGTTCTCTCACCCTTAACTGAAGTTTCTTTTCCATTATTTCAGAGAAAAAGGTGGTACTAAGTATATACAATGCAAGCAGTCCTCTTTTATGACTTTTTTTTTTATTTTTTATTTTATTTTTTTTTATACAGCATTTCTTTATTAACAAATTATATCACACAAATCAGGTTACTTTTTCTGTCTATTACAGAGTTAACAGAACTTGCATCCACATTTAGAGCAGCAATATAAAAGTTTACCAGGAAGAAATTCTGTGTATGGACGAAAGGACTGCAACATGTCCTAAGAATTGAAAACTGGCAACTATGATGTAACAACTGCAGAAGATTCAGGCTTGTTTTCCATGTTTTTAACTCTCCAAAAGGGATCATACATTAAGGGGATAATACAGCCAAAGAAGGGATGATGTAAAAAATCACAGGAAATTAAATGAGTACAAAAACAGCACAAAGGTCATGAGAACTTGAGAAGGTATGAAAAACCAAGCAGCGACAAGGCAGCTCCCTGGAGTTGCACCAGGCCTGACTGTTCCCTGTCCTACACGAAACTGGTGGACTCTTCATCTGGGCATTTCAGTCTGAGAAATCAGCCAGACTCATGATTTTTAAACAAAGGTTTACTTAGATACAGCTTAGGGAGAGAAAGCTAAACATTCGGAAAGTATTAACTCCTTGACAAATCAAAATTGTGCAGCCAAATGAAAGCAAAGTATAAAATCTGGATTAAAATGTTTCTCTAAAGGTAAAATTCAGCTTCCTGAGAGATTTCAAATCAAACACATAGTAAGAGAGTGGTTTTCAAAGTGGGTTTCAGGCCCATCCTCTCTTCAAACTTTTCTTATACCCAAACACTTCTAATTCTGTTTTTATCTTCTGTGGTTTCAACAAACATCTCCTTTTTTTAAAAAAAGGAAATCTGATGCCACCTCCATCCCTTTGCTATTGTTTGTTCTTTTAAATTTAAAAATCACTGCTATGAGAAAAATGAGATCTATGACATACTTTGTCAGTATTACTCATTGCAGATTTGAACATTATCCTATACAATAAACGAGTAAAAGAAGTTCTTAGGAAGAAATTAAACTTTGCTATTCCCACTGCCCCTAAATCTGTTCTTCTACTGCCTCCATGCTCTCAATATTTCTGGACAGTGTGAACACAATCTTAACATTCCAGCCACGCCTTAATCCAGACACATTTCAGTCAACAGTCACAGAGAACTTCGTTGAGAAGGTAAGCCCTAATTTATAGACATCTCTAGAATGAGAAAGTTCAATGACCAAAAACAGCACACATTACATCAGGGCAGACTCTGTATAGTGTTCTTCAACATACTCACTATTAAGGAGCAGCCAAATCCCAGAACTCCACTCCGCACTCATGGGCACAAAACACCAGAGTAGAAACAACCGCCAGGGGAAACATACAGGCCATGTTTCTTGGATGGAAACGGAGAACAGTGGAACCCAAGCTTTGGCCACTTATCTAGACTTCATTACTTCAACAAAACAGAACAGAAAAAGGTGGTACTAAGTATATACAATGCAAGCAGTCCTCTTTTATGACTTTTGAATGAAATATATTCTGAAGGTCATTTAAAAATCAGTTGTTATTCTGCACCTCATTTTTCATCATAAAATATAATAAATAGAGATTAGGGAAGTGGTTACATAAATGTTTAATTCCATAGTCACTAAACCATAATTCATGTTTATTCCTTACTTATAAAAAGATCCAACCAGGAATTTAGAATGTTTTCTCTCCTCCTCTTCCTTACCACTTAGCATCTCCACTTTCTTCTCACTCTGCCTCCTCCTTGAGGTAAATGAATTCTCCTCTTCGCTACAGATGGTTGAGAAGTTAGAAAGGATTTTTTACCTCCCCCTCATGTTAGAACTAGCAATGTCATAAAGAAAGATACTGGTTCAAATTTTGTAGCAGGACTGAAAGGGAGAAGGAACTTGACATGGGCTGGAGGATGTGCTGGTATGGAATTCAGGAAGCAGGGAGAAGTGACTCCAGTGACTGGTTTCTGGAGATTAGGGGATGAAGTATTTCAAGGAAATTGAGATGGGGGTATTTATAATACAGGATCTCAAGCAAACCAAGCTTTTCCCTGTTACAGGGCTTTACTTGTGCTGTCTTGGTTATGTCTGGGATATTTTCTCTTTAGTCTTTTTATGGCCTCACTCTTTCACATCACTTCAGGCCTCTGCTCAAAATGATAGTCTCTCAGTAACTAAGAGGGGTATCTTTCTATCTGCTCTAAGATAGCTACCCATCTTCTTCACTCTAGCTTTGTATCCTGCTTTATGTTTTCTTAATGGCACTTATCACTACTTGAAGTTATATATTTGCTGATTTTTGAAATTGTCTATCTCATGTGCTGTCATGTCTGAGAATGCAAATTCCGTGAGTTCAGACTTGATGTGCCTATTTATCACCTAGAACTGTCCTAGAAATCACTCACTAAATTTTTATTGCATGACAGAATGAATTGATGGGGATGGCTTCATGTTTGTAAATTTTCAGGACAATAGAAGCTAATGGAAAGGTACCTACCTTGGGGCTCAAGATGAAGGAGTTATGTGGATATGAGGTTCAACGTTGGTAGGTCTACCCTCTATAACAATGTTAGCTGAGGAATTTTTTCTCCAGATACATGTTGTAATCTGGGATTTCCTTTGTGTAATAACTAAGACTGGAAAAAGAGTATATATCTATTTTAAGATAATGATATTATTATGTATTTTAGAGCTACTATTTACATATAGATCATGTGATTACAGTGCAAGATTATGTAGTCCAGTGCTGTTAAAGTGAAAGTGAAGTCGCTCAGTTGTGTCCGACTCTGCAGCCCTGTGGACTGTAGCCCACCAGGCTCCTCAGTCCATGGGATTCTCCAGGCAAGAATACTGGAGTGGGTTGCCATTTCCTTCTCCAGGGGATCTTCCTGACCCAGGGATGGAACCCAGGTCTCCTGCATTGCAGACAGACGCTTTAATGGAAGTACAAATAATTTTTATTATAGTAGAACACTGTACTAATGATTGGTTAACCTAGTTTCAGATATACCACATATGTGGAAGTAGAAAATAGAATTTTAAGAATTCTAAAAAAGTTTCAAGTATTTATATACCCTTTATAATTCAGAGGCTTTCTGCTGCCCGCCCCCTTTCCCCATCTGTAATCCTCTTCCCCTATGCATTGGTCAAAAAAACTGAGATTTTTTTTTTGCCATTCTCTTCTCCAGGGTATCTTCCTGACCCAAGGATCAAACCTGGGTCTTTTGCATTGCAGGCTGATTCTTTACCGTCTGAGCCACCAGGGAAGCCCCCTATATTAGATTAAGCCCCCTATAGTAGATTACTGGCTAGAAAAATTCATATTAGAAACTTGAAAATATCTGTTTTTATTTAGATATAAAATCAGAAGTTACTGTAGAACTTCCCTGGTGGCTCATAGATTAAAGTGTCTGCCTCCAATATGGGAGACCCAGGTTTGATCCCTGGGTTGGGAAGATCCCCTAGAGAAGGAAATGGCAAACCACTCCAGTATTCTTGCCTGGAGAATCCCATGGATTCCCATGGAATCCCATGGACTGAAGGCCTACAGTCCACGGGGTTGCAAAGAGTCGCAGAGTCGGACATAACTGAGCGACTTCACTCACTCACTCACTCACTCATGTAGACACCAGTTACTTTATTGGATCTGGTTAGTAAGAAATTTAAGAAGCTTCTGCATGGAGAAGATTCAGATGCCATATCAGGTATTGACTCAGACTTATTCTTTCTATATCATTAAGTGACTGTTATAGTCACATAAGTTGGAAGGGAACCAAGGGTGAGTATGTAATAAATGTATAATGCTATAAAAGGTGGTTACATTAAGGTTATTTTTAAATATCTCTAGAGTAAGTTCTTCTCTAGTTCTTTTTGGAAGCCCTCTGTTTGATTACCTTTTCTTCTAAGAAGGTAAATACTTTCTGTATCTCATTGCTGCTTCCAGATGGGGTATTTATAATAGGGAATCCCAAACAAACCAAGCTTTTTCCTATTATAGGGCTTTACCTGTGCTGTCTTGATTATAAAGACAGGGATAAATATTTGATATCAGAAACATTTAAAATCAACTGACTGAGACAGTAGTTCAGATGATCAGATATGTGTCTAAGGATGGAAAAAAGATGATGAACAAAGAAAAATGGCATGGCAGGTTTTAGTGTTCTGAGATCAATGTAAGTTGTGACAGGGCTAAAGGCAGTATGGTATAGTAAAGAGACTTCAAACCCTGCGAGTGGGGTGATCCCAGGTTCAGACCTTAGCTCAGCCATGTGGTCCAAGCTTCTGTTTCTTTATTGATAAGGCAGGGCTAATAATAATGCCAACAACTCTACACCTTATAACATTGAAGATTTAGTGAGAAAAAGTTTGATATATGTAAACATTCATTGTAAGCTATTATTATATTATTAAGGGCAGTAGATTCTGAACAGAGAGTTAGGTGTAGGATTTTAAGTTTTCAGAGGCAATGTAATTCCAGGGTGTCACCACGTGTGTTTAAGCAAAGGCCATTATAGGGAAAATAGAAAAAAAAAAAAAAAACACCTAATATTAATGGGCTGTAGGATTTCAGAAGTTACCGTTATCGAGAATTGCTTTGCTGTGTCTGGAGACTAAGGTGTCCCCATCTGTAGATCAGCATACAGAAAGGCTTAGTTGACTATACATGCTAAGACAGCTCACAGGGCCATGCAAAAAAGACTGTTCACGTTCATGAAATTCTTTGTTCATGTTTTGTACATGCTTCTGATGGTTCAGGACACACTACCCCAAAACATGGCACATGACATTCAATATTTTAAGCTGAAAGAGTTTGAAAAAATGGCAGAAGCAGGAGAGTTGTTCTGACCTACTCCCCTCTTGCCATTTCTCCCTGAAATAGGCTGTAACACCTTCATATGAAAGATGCCCTCTCTACACCAGGAGTAAAGGACTATCCTTATCTCCCAAGGCAAAGGGAAGTCAAGAAGAATCTGAACAAACAGGCTTTGCTAACTTTTCCCAGTTTATTACAATTACCTCATACCTTACCTTGCAACATTCTTCTGGGACTGTGTATTCTTCATCAAAGAAAAGAAAGTAAAGTCACTCAGTCATGTCTGACTCTTTGCGACCCCATGGACTGTAGCCATGGGATTTTCCAGGGCAGGGTACAGGAGTGGGTTGCCATTTCCTTCTCCAATTCTTCATCAAACCTAGCATAAAGTATATAGGTCTGTTTCTTTGAGTCTTCATTTCCTTATGAAGGCTCCTATGTCACATGAAACTTATTAAATACATTGTGTGCTTTTTCTCCAGTTTTTGTATTTATCGGTTTACTTCTCAGACCTAGCCAGGGA
Organism: Bos javanicus; assembly: GCF_032452875.1. NCBI lineage: Eukaryota > Metazoa > Chordata > Mammalia > Artiodactyla > Bovidae > Bos > Bos javanicus. Next base: position 64,698,815 of record NC_083872.1, on the reverse strand, counting down.
CCCTAAGAAAGTCAAGGAAAACTTTTTCCTCCTCTTCACCTTCAATCTGTGAGTCATGTCACTTAAATTCCAGTGTGTTCTACTTGAAACTAGAATAGTAGTACATTGGTTCTCCTACTTCATGGACTTATTTTGGAAATAAAATCAAACAATGTATGTAAAATAAGACAAGGTATGTTTTGCTAAAGTATAGAGCATATGTAAAGAAACAGTATTACTCTGAAGCAAAGAAAATATATGTAATGTCATCTACCATATTTGAGGAAAAAAGTCCAGCATAACACCAGTTTGAATAGGTACATTTTCATGATTTTCTTTTTTTAACTTGCTTTTCCAATTGTATTTTTTTTTTTTTTTTAGGTTTCACATCTTGCCAATGCTTGACATACAAGGAGCTTGAAAAACAAAAGGAAGGACAAGCCAGTATCTTCACCAGTTGGCTCTTGAGATTAATAGTAACCCTAGTATCTCTTTGAAATGAAAAAATAAAGAATTCCAAAAACACCATCCAGAAGTTTTGCACTAATGTTTCTGGGAGAAGAAACTATAATTTGTTAATATAAAGAACTCCTCTGGTGGTTTTCTCAAACTGCCAATACCCACACTACAGAGAAAGATAGCCTATAAGCATTTAAAGTGTAATTATGCTTAAACTTTGTTAAGGAAGAGTCTAAAGGTACACATGTCCAGACATAAAATACATTAGTCCTGGGATGTAATGTATAGCATAGCAACTATAGTTAACAATATTCTATTTAGTATTTGAAAGTTGCTAAGAGAGTAGATCTTTAAAAAACTGTAAAGGATGTTTTTTAATCTTTAAAAGGGAATGTAAGTTAAATTCTTGTATGCTGATTCATTTAATTACTATACTGCTTATTAAATGTGGTGCTATTATTAGGGATCTGATACAGTTAATTTCCTTAGAATTTTTTTCCATAGAAAAATAACATTTCATATATGAGTTCTACAAAGAAAGCATGTATTTTCCTTAGTATATACTACTCTTAAGCTACCCCTTTAGGCTACTGTAACTTAAATGTGAATCATCTAAGAAGGAAAAGACTTATTAAGCAGAAGACTAAAAGCCACAAATTTAAAATTCATGAATATCTAAAACCATGATTTTGCCTTCTGATTCTTTTTTAGTCCATCAAGGAATTTATGGTTTTCTTCTTTTCTCCCTGTTTTTAAATTGATTAGTTTACTTTACGGGATCATTCTCTCAATGTGACACAGGTTGAGGATTCAGTCTGTTGCAGCTTACCCAAAAGTACATTCTGTGGCCTTGATCACAGGGGAGAGAAGTGTGTACCGTTAAGTACTTGAAACATATATAACTAATGTCATCAGTTTTGTCTTTTTGTGTAAAAACTGTACCAGTTGGGTTGAATTTGAATGCTTAGTCAACGTTCTCAACTAAGAGTCTATGAACAGGTTTCAGAGAGCTGAAGTACAGTGTACTTTCTGGGATTATATGCGACTTTGTGTGTGAATGTGCTTATTTTTCTAGGAAGAAGATTCGTAGCTTTCCACCAGATTCTCCAAGGGAATTATAAGTGAAGCACATTAAGAACAACTGGGTTAGAGAATCATTATTTATTCTGTCTTCAGAGAATATACTTAAGGCCCTTAATGACCTATATTTATATATTTTCCAAATTTTGCTCTTACTTTGTGGATAAACTATTGGTCTAAATGTTAAAGTGTTAGGTTAAAAATCAGAGCATTAGCTAGATGAATTCTAAATTCCTGTGACTTTAAAAGAAAAACAAAAACAAAGTAGAACAATTCTGACATTAGATGTTAACTGTCCTCATGTATATGGTTATTTTGAATTGGGGAGGAAATTAGTATACCTCCAGTGCAAGAGCTGAGAGGGTGATTCTAGACAGGAAAAAAGTGGAAACATGCAGCCCAACCCTCATTATTAGTCGGGGTGCAGGGGGAACGTCTCCTTATTAGGAGTCTCCATTTTAATGTTGCGTGTTAATCAGGTGGAGAATTGCTAGCTACCACTAAGAATGGATGGCACTTTGAAAAAATGTGTTAAAGATACTACTGTGTCCTTGGATCTGCTGCTCAGATTATTTATAACCTTGAACAGATATCTTCCTTCTGAGCCTTGTTTTGTTTTTAATCTCTAGAATAAAAATATACATGCATAACTTGTGTTTATAAGACCGGACCAGAAATATCAAAGGTCTGAGACAGTGTGGTAGGGAACAAGGGTCTGTGCTTTGGGGTCAGAGATCTGGATTTACTACCTGACCTATTTGGGTTCTTAAGGGAAAATGTTAGCAAGTGAGAACCCCGGGTTGAGATAAAATCCAATTTAGAAATAGCAGAATCACTAGTGCTTGAGATGTTTAATTTGAATGACATATCCTATAGCATTCCCTAATGGAGACTATTTTGAATATACTACTGTTCAATTAAACTTGTTTACAAAGTAAAATGATTTTTACTGAATGGTTTTGAAGGTTCTGGGGCATTAATTCCTAAAGAGAAATTCCTATCCCAGCTACTCCACCTAGTGTCAGCTCCATACAGTTTATCAGGCTTAAAGCAAATTCCCAAGGGTACTGTCATTCAATTTTAGGCTAAACCTTTTTGAGCAATGTAGGGACAAAGTTTTTCTTCCCTGTATAAATAAAGTCTATTTCCAATCACTGAAAAGCTTGTCTCCTATTAGAATATTCAGTAAGTTAAGTTCATGACAATTAACATCATGATTCATCCTGCTTAACACTTCTTAGACTTCTTATTCACATTTTTAGGTCCTATTCAGGTAAATATTATTTAACTTGGAGAAATAAATGTTGAGATAAAAATTCTATCTCACAGAATTTACATACATAAAGAATGTTCAGTGGACTTCCCTGGCAGTCCAGTGGTTAAGAATCTGCCTGCCAGTGTAGGGAACATGGTTTCGATCCCTGGTCTGGGAAGATTCCACGTGTGGCGAGGAAGTTAAGCCTGTGAACCACAACTGCTGAAGCCCATGCACCGTACAGCTTGTGCTCTGCAGCAAGAGAAGCTCTGTAGAGCAGTTATCCACCAATTTAAAATAAATTAGAAAAAGAAAAAAGAGAAGCCACCACAATGAGAAGTTCACACACTGCAACTAGAGAGTAGCCCCTGCTTGCCACAACTAGAGAAAGCCCATGTACAGCAATAAAGACCCAGCGCAGCTAAAAATAAAAAATTAATTAATTAAAAAGAATGTTCAAGACTGAAAACCATTCCTTTCTAAATTTTGTATTTATTTTGTATTAGGGTATAGCTGATTAACAATGTTGTGATAGTTTCAGGTGAACAGCAAAGGGGCTCAGCCACGTATGTCCATGTATCCATTCTCCCTAAACTCTCCTCCCACTGAGGCTGCCACGTAACACTGAGAAGAGTTCCATGTGCTATACAGTAGGTCTTTGTTGGTTATCCATTTTAAATATAGCAGTGTGTACATGTCCATCCCAAACTCTCAAACTATCCCTTCCCCCAAATCCGCAACTGTAAGTTCCCTCTCTGAGTCTGTTTGCTTTGTGAGTTCATTTGTATCATTTCTTTTTAGATTCCACATATAAAGGATGTCACACTACATTTCTCCTTCTCTGTCCAATTTAGTTCAACTCAGTATGATAATCTCTAGGTTCATATATGTTGCTGCAAATGGCATTTCATTCTTTTTAATGTGAAAGCCATTCTTGAGACCTCTTTTCTGTCTAATTGCTTATGTGCTAAAAAGGTTTTTGAACATAAAAACCAAAAAGCTGCTGTTGCAGATCAACTCTGTCACTTAACTCTGTGACCAGTGATACTATGAGGCAACTCTTTATTTGTGGGTGTGATAGTTCAACTTTTAATCTTTGCCAGCACTCCACTTCTGGCTACTGCCAGCCACATCATGCATAATCCACTCTTAAAATAGGCCTAATTTTTTCTCTTTGGTCAGATGTGGGTTGAGAGAAAGGTAAACAGTATAGTAAGAATAAATGCTCTAAGTGTGAGCTCTTGTGATTAACTTGTCCATCCGGAGTCCAGTCCTGTATAGAGCACTTCCACTTGACACGGCATGCCACTGAACAAGCCTAACCTGCACTGGGGAAGGGAAATGACGCCAGAGCAGAACTGACAGCAACATTTCTGGTTGTTCAATTTGCATGAAGATACGGCTGGCGATGACGGCTCAAGTTTGAACTAGTGGATCAGAGACTTGAAAACTATGAGATAAGATTCTAATATAATGAATACTCATGTGCCCAAATGCTGCCCAGCATCACAAGAAAGTAACATACCACATATCACTAGGTCGGGAAAAGATCAAAATCCAAAATTCGAAGAACAGGGGCCTTCCTGGTGGTCTAGTGGTTAAGAACCTATCTGCTAATGCAGAGGGCACAGCTTCAAACCCTGGCCCAGCGAGATCCCACATGTGCAGAGCAACTAAAGCTGAGTGCCACAACTACTGAGTCCAACTGTCACACTTCTGTAACCTGTGCGCCTAGAGCCTGTGCTCTGCAACAAGAGAAGCCACAGCAATCAGAGGTCCATGCACTGCAGTGAAGAGTAGCTCCTGCTTGCCAAAATCAGAAAGAGCCCACATAAAGCAACAAAGACCCAGTACAGCCAAAAATAAATAAATAAATCTGCAAAATTTGAAGAACAGTCTCTACTAAATGCATACTGCTTTTGCACCATTGTAGAGTCAAAAAATCATTAAGTCGAACCTTCTGTTGAGTCAGGGACCATCCATATAATCCAAGTGTAATTGTAGTGGACAGTTCTTTCACCCTGCCCAGCATCTGTCTCTTTATCTTAATTTTCCTTTGAAAAATTATCTTCTTTCACTCTAGGCTGTTAAAATCCCTGAAGCCATGGGGTAGGCACAAGATTTTAGCTAAGGTAGACAGACTGGTAGGAATTTGATTCAGGAGCCCAATGACATAAGAATTTCATCCTGAAAAATGGTATATGAGAAAAATAAACAAAAAATGGTATAGTGTTTTTATGAGTGAAATAGTACACTTCTGAAACATGGTAGTGATCAAAAACACTCGACTAAATTGGTTTATATTGTCATCTTTTCATACTAACGCCAAGTAAAAAATAAACATGATACAAACATAGATTAGTTTTTCCAACTTTAGTATATATAAATAAAAATGACAAGTTAAAAATAAAATACTTTTCTAAAAGAGAGAAATTGTATCTCCACTGGGGAAGGGAAATGATGAACACACACTGGTCAATTCTGAGTCCGTCACACAAAACTATCTTCTAAGGAAACCTGAGTAGTGAGACAGTTAAGTTTGTGTTTTTGGCTATAAAGAATTAAACTTAAATTACACTCACTTTTTCATCTTTTAATGAAAGATAACTTACTCTCAGAAACAGCATAAGCATTGTTAGAATAAGACTAGCTCCTAAATGAAAATATGGGGTGAGTTACAGTTTACTTACTAACCTAGCTAAGAAACCTTTGAAAATTAGCCATGGATCAAAGTATTTACATAAGTTCAAGATGTTATCTCAGGATGAAAGCTAACACAGGTCCTTAACTTCCTTTAAAAAGAACGCTGAAAATTAAACCTTTGTCATAGTAAGTCAGAACTTTCAGAAATGTTTCTTAAATATCAAATTTCTCTTCACAGATGCTATGTCCATTTTCTTCATAATCTTCTCTTGTTACCACCATATCTTCAAAATCATCATTCTCTGATATCAATTTTCCACCTTCCCAGGCATAAGTAATAGGGCTAAAAATAAAGGTAAAATAAATGAACTCAGATGATTTTACAGAACTGAAACGCCAGAAACATTAATCAGTAACTAAAATGTGGCAATCTTTACCCAACTTGATTTAACAGAAAATCATTTCAAGTGTGAAAACAGGTATAAACTTCAGAGGAGGGGCTTCCCTGGTGGCTCAAATGGTAAAGAATCTGCCTGCAATGCAGGAGATTGGGTTCAGTCCAATATCTTGGAGAAGAAAATCCCCTGGAGAAGGAAATAGCAACCCACTCCAGTACTCTTGCCTGGAAAATTCTGTGAACAGGGAAGCCTGGAGGGCTATATAGTCCATCAGGTTGCAAACAGTGATTAACTTTCACTTTTCACTTTCAAAGAAGTAAAGAAACTCATAAAGAAAGGAAACTTGGTTACCACTACAAATAGATCTTCCTTAATTTTTCCCTGTGCTCTGAATTTACAGATCTTCTAAGAAAAATCAAGAATACAAACAAAAGATCAAAAATGCATAAAAAGAAAAACTGGAATATATCTGAGTCTAACTTTTATATGAGGCAAAGATATATCATCTCATCAATTCACCCTACAACTGACGAACTGCTATTATAAACTCACTTTATATATCTGGAAAATGAGGTTCAAAGAGCTTAAGACTGAAACAAGGATTCAACTTGGAGTTGTTTTCACAGTCTGTGCTTTTGCTCCTATACTTTGTTCCCTCTAATAAATGAGACATTTAGAAAACACAGTGCAGTACAGGGGAGGGGGTAATAAGAGGAAGAAAAGAAAAAAAGTAAGCACGGTGCAGGACAAACCTGTTACACGGCTGGGAAGGGCACCAAGTAAACATAGCACATCAGACTTTCAATTTATGTACAACCAAGATTATACTGGTTACACTTTGTGTAATTCTACCATTCCTCTCCCCTAGTTCAATTTTAAATCTGAAAAATGATACAGAAAATTTCCCTTATTGTATTTACTGAATTTCCTAACCTTAAAAAAACTAAATCTGTATCTAGATCTATCTGTAAAGATGTGCAAAAAAGATGTGATGGATAAAAGAATAAAAACTATTTCTCTTTTCATATCCATAATGTGTGTTCATGACTTGCATTTTAAAATTCAGGATAAAAAGTCAATATACTTCATAATCAAAAGAGTATATGAACATTAATGCTGATAAAAATCATTCCAACATCTAATGGTTGTTTATTCTTTTATCTGATGGCTATCAAATTAAGTGACCAGATGAGGGCCTTCTATTAACTGCTACTGATTTTAAAAAAACTCCACTTTAGCTTTAAAATAAAATTCTAAAATTAAAAATCAGGTATGTGGGGGACTTCCCTGGCAGTCCAGTGGTTAAGATTCTCTGCGATGATGCAGGGGATGGGGGTTCAATCCCTGGTTGGAAAACTAAGATCCCACGTGCCTTGCGGCCCACATCAGGTGTGTGGGGTCTTGTTTTCAACTCTGCTACAGTGGAGCAGTGAGTGGGGATTACTGGAATTTGGTGAGAACTCCTGCCTCCAATTAAAGAGAACTAAATTTTAGTCTGGCTACTGCAATTAACTTCCCTGGTGGCTCAGATGGTCAAGAGTCTGCCTGCAATGTGGGAGACCTGGGTTCGATTCCTGGGTTGGGAAGATCCCCTGGAGAAGGAAATGGCACCCCACTCCAGCATTCTTGCCTGGAAAATCCCATGGACGGAGAAGCCTGATAGGCTACAGTCCATGGGTTCGCAAAGAGTTGGACACGACTGAGGGACTTCACTCTCACTTTCAAGGCCTTTGTTAACTCACCAGCCCTTGTTTATTTAGAAAGTAAGTACATAGAACTAGACAGATCTGTAAGCCTTTCTGACAGCTCTAAAATTCTACCTTAATTATCTGCTTTTTCTCATAAATCAGGATACGGGGTACATGTGAAATAGCTTTGAATTTTTAAAAAAAAAGACTACTTAAATATAAAAGTTTATTTTAAATATTTTAAATTATTCTAAAACAACTTATCAGTTGACATAATTTATCTTATTGGTTAAATCCTCGTATTTGTATTCTTGATAGAAACTCTCAAAAAATGACAGCTCAGAGAAATCGAATAGATAATAACCTAACTGCTTTGTCTATAAAAATTTCTTAGGAATGAGGACTGACACAGGGAAATGATCTTCTATTAACTGAGCACCTGTTATTTACTAAACATGATGGTCAGCACTTTACATATTTCACCCCATTTTAATCCACTTAAATGTAAGGTTTGTCATTTCAATTTTTGAGAAAAGAAAAATGAGCATCCCAAAGGTGAAATAAACCTACCAACATGGTAGAAGTAGTAGGCTTTAAACTAAAGTCTGCCTGTAGACCTCTTTTATCTACAAACTAACTTCCAGGATTTGTTTCTATATAAGCCAAGACTTACTTTTCAGGCAGCACAACAGAAACATCGTAATCTGTTGGAGTGAGACATCGAACTTCCGAGTAAACTCGATCCCTAAATCCTGGGAAAAGGGAATTTCCTCCTGTCAAAACGATGTTCTTAAAAAAATGTGGCTGCATTTCTTTTAAAAGAGATAAAAAAAGAGAGAGAAAAGAGACATTAGAAAATCTGTTTACTTATCTTTCTGGAGAAACAGGGAAGTGGGCTTAGGTAAAAGCAATTAGGAATTCAAGTTACTAGTTGGGAAACCACTTTTTTTTTTAACCACCATATAAATTATAAGATGTTGTAATGAGATTATCATTTATACAAATAAATACATTAAACAGAAATATGACCTCATAAATCTTTAAAAGGCAAAAGTGAAGAGGTTGAACTACTAGCAATTTATTACATATACACATAAGCTTTATGTAAATGAGTAAAATTCTAGTACCAGACATATGAAAATTACAACTGTTCTTCCATAAAATCGAAGAGGTCTTTATGTAGGCTGAGATGGTTAGCTGGTGTAAAGATAAAAGGGAGGTCCATTTTTAACTTGAGAATTCAAGTTTCCATGTTATCTCACTGAGATACACATACTTACTGTGTAATACAAATGATAGTGAAAAATACTGTTTATATAAAATGAGAAATCAACATGATGAAATATTAATATGAAAATAGCTGTAAAATCGGAGAAGGCAATGGCACACCACTCCAGTACTCTTGCCTGGAAAATCCCATGGATGGAGGAGCCTGGTAGGCTTCAGTCCACGGGGTCGCTAAGAGTCGGACATGACTGAGTGACTTCACTTTCACCTTTCACTTTCATGCATTGGAGAAGGAAATGGCAACCCACTCCTGTGTTCTTGCCTGGAGAATCCCAGGGACGGGGGAGCCTGGTGGGCTGTCATCTATGGGGTCGCATAGAGTCGGACACGACTGAAGCGACTTAGCAGCAGCAGCAGCAGCTGTAAAATAGCTGTATTAAAACAACTGGCTATTTATGGCTCAGATGGTAAAAAATCTGTCTGCAATGTGGGGGACCTGGGTTTGATCCCTGGGTTGAAAAGATATACTGGAGAAGCTATATTAAGGTAATGGCATTATCTTTCTTTTTCTTCTTCTTTTTTTTTAATGAGAGGAAAGGGCATTGCACGTGCAAGATTTTTTACAATGCCTAAATTGTTCCTTAAGAAGAAGGGAGACATTTTCAAAGTATAAAAGTACTCCAAAACTCTAGAACATCATTTCATTAAATCATGCTTCAAGAGAACCCAGACAACTCTGTGAAGCACCATACTTTAATTTCAATAAAACTAACTTCCAAAAAAAAAAACCCCCTAACTTCCAGTATATTAATCTAAATATAACAGAACGAATAAACCACTCTCATCAAAAACTAAAAACCATTAAATTGTTAAATTATAAATTTCTGTTCTGTGCAAATTTGGCTTAAAACTTTTCTAAAAGGGATATAGCAATTTAATACTCTTAAAGAGATGAATTACTTTAAGTTTAAATAGACCATAAATACTTATATCAAATTTATCATCTGGGACCAATAAAGAATCATTCAAGTACATTACTGGATCTCAAGTCTCTGCAAATAAAGTAGCCATTTGTTCAAATTATTCAAAAGAAACAGTTGACTTCTTAGGATTCAGAGAGCTTATAATTTTTAAAAAATATCATTGTACGAAAGTCACTCAGTTGTGTCTGACTCTTTGCAACCCCATGGACTATATGTATAGTCCGTGGAATTCTCTAGGCCACAATACTGGAGTGGGTAGCCTTTCCGTTCTCCAGGGGATCTTCCCAACTCAGGGATCGAACCCAGGTCTCCCGCACTGCAGGCGGATTCTTTACCAGCTGAGCAACAAGGATATCATTATTCCTCATTAATTTATTAATGTACCTTCAGGTAAGTTCTGAATTGAATAGACAATAGCTTCTGGAATCCCCATTTCTTGAATGCCTATATCAGAAGGATTGAAGAGTATTTCTGGAACAGCGAATCTCTCATTGGCCAAACGAAGAATTTGTTCCCCAGATTTGTATTTTCCACTTAACACCATCTCTTCTCTTGGCTTAAAGAAAAATAAGATGAAAAGTACGCTACATTATCTAGCTCATATAAGAAATAACATTTAGTAATCTTAATACTATGAAATACCAATATATTAACCATATTCTTGGAAGTTTCAGGAGTCTCCAAAGTTAGAAAAATGCGGTCTTTTTTCCTGTTACCTAAACCACACAATTAAGTGATTATTTACTCTTAATGCAGCTATTCCCCCAAAGATGTGCTGGCTTTATTCCACACATTTTAAAACAAAGAAAGAAAAGGATAATAGAGCAGAAGGAATTTCATAATCTATCTGTAATAGCAGAGTGAATCCACTTTCTAAAGAAGAACATACATAAAATTTTTTTTATTATGCATTCAATCTCTATTCAAAAATCAGTTACCAAATGATTTAGGCAAATAAATGGACTTTATCACTGAAATTCTTCTGTTATTTATTTTCTGCTAACCCATTCAACTCTGTGAGCTGTAATTCCTGAAGGGCCCAGGAAAAAAATAATTTCCTTTTATAACATTCTACATCATTAAAATAATGGTTCCTCTCAACTGTACTAAGAATCATCAGCTCTTCTAGATGGTTAAAGACATAAACTTCATTTGACTCATATATGCATTTTTACCTGTAACTGACTATATCCAATTCCTTTACATAAATATAAAATTATTTAAAATGTATGAAGAGAAATATTAATTTGCTGTTGGACAGTAAAGTATATAAAGACTGTAACAGATTCCTCAATGTAATCAGTCATCCATTCTCTGTTCAGGTTTCAGCTTCCTCAGAGACGCTTTTTCTGCCTCCCAAATAAAAGGTCCTTCCAGTAATCATCCTCTATTATCCTTTGTTGTCCATATTGTTCACCATCACAAATTCGCTACCCAGTATAGCATGCAAGCCAACAATGTGGAATTTTCTTTAGGTGTTTTTCATACATTATCACTCTGAATTCTCATATAACCCAGTAAGGCAGGCATATTTTCCTTTTATTAATGATCCAACTGGGCTAGGCAAGGTTATGTGACTTGCTCAAGATCATTCACCTAATAACCCCAAAACAGACAGTATTTCCTCCTACTACATTCCATAAGAGACCAGGTTCAATCCCTGGGTCAGGAAGATCTCCTGGAGGAGGGCATGGCAACCCACTCCAGTATTCTTGCCTGAAGAATCCCATGGACAGAGGAGCCTGGCAGGCTACAGTCCATGGGGTTGCAAAGAGTCGGACACAACTGAAGCAACTTAGCATGCATGCACTACACTGCTACTCCTAACCTGGATGTGAATGATTCTGATTGCTATCATTTGGAAATTTCTCATTTGAAACATTATTTTTAAATAAAAATGTCCTAAAAACTACAATAAATTCACAATACTCTAGGAAGAACAAGGAAAATTACACATCATTTTTTACCCAGTTAAACTACTGCTGCACTGGCAAAGAGAAGAATATTATTTCTTCACAGATAACGCATTCTTTATCTGAAGAATGGAAAATACTTCTTATAAATTTACAAATTCATTTAAAAATGATATTGGTTTGAGTGTACAGGATATAACTCATCTTGTCAACACTCAAAATAATTTGAGACAGATACAGATATGGAGAATTTCATTTGACAAAAAAGAAGTTTTCTAGTCCACACTCCTAATTTTACAGAAGATCAAATGACTGACCTAGGGTCAAATAACTAACTAGGGGAAAGAGCCAGAAGTAGAAATCCTTGCTGAATGTTAGCTCTGAAGTCATTGTTAATATGTAATCTGGAACTACAAGCAGTTTCTGTTTCTAAGAGTACAATTCCAAAATGATTTTTGTTTTAGACATAGATGAAGAAATTTAAAAGGGCTGCTAGGCGTTGCTATTTTAGTTAATGCAGGCCATGATTGATTGTACGGTCCTTATAAATTTCATTCTGGTAGCATGAAAAAAATGTTTAAAAGTGGCAACTGGTAACTATTAAGTAACTGTTAATTTTTTCAATTAAGGTCAGTAAAGCATTCATTACACTTTAATAGGCATTCTCTTTCTGTTAAAGAATAAAACTGGAATTTCTATCAGCTGTAATCAGTAACAATGTTACAGACCTCATCATTATTACTGTCGTCAACACTAGAAAATCAAGGTTGTAACTTTTTCCTGAGTATTTAAACATATTCTTGAATCGACAATCAAGGTCTAAGTTTTAACAACATTCTAAGTATAAAGACTCTGAAACAAATTCTCTTTCATTTTATACGGTATGGCTTTTCTAATTTCAAACATATTTTATCAGTTTTCATCAAAGATTTTGATTTTCAGGCAATAATGAAAAAAAGTTAATCAAGTATTAAATTTACAAAGATACATTTTAGGAGTAATCCTAACATATACAGAATATAGTCATTTCCAAACCTTAAAAATTATTACGATGTACACAATTTAACGTGTAGTGAAATATACATTTTAATATTAATTGGCAAAGTAGAAATTAAACTTATTTTTTAAACAGACATTTGAGGTAACATTCCATCATCTGGTAAAAGTTCAGTCCAACTATGTCCACTCAATTGATATTAAAGTGTACATGTAACAAGGAGTCCATGGAAGTGCAGTCATACCAAGATTCTGATCACAAGGCCAAAAGTCAATAAAAGAGCAGCAAACAGTACAATGCGGCTTTTGCCTTTTTCCTCTGATGAGAAGCAATACAACAGTCAATTGATGGAACCAACACACCTCTACTAGCTTGCTATGTACGCTGCAGTGCCGAGAAATCAAGGCTTATGATTTGGGAAGGAAACTGGCAGAGTTCAGCAGATAATGTCCAATAAACTGGTAAGCTGTCATTTGTAGGGCAGGAGAGAACTACGTTTTACAGAAGAGAAAGATTTCCAAGCCTAGCTAATAGTCCAATCACCTGGAAGAGACTTTTTTCTCTTTTAGAGTTTAAGTTTCCGAACTTAGATACTAAATATTTCCAGGTACAGGAACAAAGAACATGGATATCAATTGTTCTTCAAGTGGCCCAGGTGATTTTCAGTCAGGTTTAGAGACATAGGGTCCATTGTTCAGGGTCCATCCTGGTAGAAACATCGATTACTTTATCATCTTAAATTCAGAGTGCTGTAAATTCTCTATAAGGTGTTTATCACTGGACTGCTTTAAACAGCTATAGTTGTATGAGGATGATCAAACATGCCTGATGAGAAAGAGGCCTGCTATCTATATGTTTGGGGCAGTTTTCCTTGTCTTATAAAGAATAAATACATCTTCCATATTCTTTGTGGGATTCAGGCTTCCAGTTCCTCTTCCCAGTTCATGTCTAGATAACTAGATTTCATAATCTGTCATAATTCTCACTTCTTAAAGTCAGCCTCGGTCCTTCCACAAGGATCTATTTCTAAGGACATTATAGGATGATACTGATTTTATAAGGACTTGGGTAGCCTTCTATGAATTCTGATTTGTATTTCACCTTAAAAATCTGGCCAAAAAAATTATTTTTTAAATTTCAGGCATAAAAATAAGTATAAAAATTGTATAATTTTTATATGTATCCATCAGTCAGTTTAACGTAACTTCACAGTTAACACTCCCATTTTAAATGTGGTGTTATCATTCACACACACAGTTTTTATACTTTTACTTCATTTTTATAAATGCCCACATATAAAGAATTATTCTACATATCCTGAAATGGTATATAGTCTTCTAAACAGAAATACATTTCTGAGATTTATCCATGATGATCACATACCTCTTATTATACTTTTACTGCTTATTTTATAACATGAGGATCTTCCCTGGTGGCTCAGACAGTAAAGTGTCTGCCTACAATGCCTACCATGTGGGAGACCCAGGTTCAATCCCTGGGTCGGGAAGATCTCCTGGAGAAGGAAATGGCAAACAACTCCAGTATTCTTGCCTGGAAAATCCCATGGATGGTGGAACCTGGTAGGCTACATACAGTCCATGGGGTCGCAGAGTCGGACACGACTGAGTGACTTCACACTTTCACTTATAATATGAATAAATAAAAATGTATTCTTCTTCCATTAGTGAGTATTTAGGCTCTTTCCAATTTTTCACTCAATGTATACTGCAATGAATATTACCATAAATGTCTCGTGAAAATATTTCTACGTGCTTAGGTTTCTGACCAAAGACTTTTAACTTCTAAAAGTCCTCACCAAACCAGTAACTGTAAGGGCAAACTTCACATTTACCCAAACATAAAACTGAGCTGATCAAAGATAGGGAGAGATTATATTGTTTTGACATCCAAGATAAACCCTACTCAACATTTTCAAAGTGCACTGGATTTTGACCTTTTCAACTACAATCTGATACCACAGCCCTGGGTCTGCTGTGTCAATAACATTCACAACAGGCAAATAATCTACTTTTAACTGGACTTACACTAATTCTTAAGAAAACAGAAATGGGTAAACCATAATATAGGTAAAGTTAGTTTATCTCCAAATTTGTCCCATAAGCTATCACAGTGGATAGTTCTTTTTCTAAATAAATTTAATACAAATATTAATTAATCATTCATACTCTGGTGTCTACAGAAATGGCCAACAGGCAAGAAGGCTATCATCAACAACTCTGACATTCCATCAAACCTCAGTGGTCGCTTGAAGAAAAACTTAAAAATTACCTTACATTATAGATTTAGAAAACAAACTTATGGTTATCAAAAGACAAAGGTGGGGAGAAGGATAAATTAGGACATTGGAATTAACATACACTTCTATAGGTGGCTCAGATGGTCAAGAATCCACCTGCAACGTAAGATTCAGGTTCAATCCCTGGGTCAGGAAGATCCCCTGGAGAAGGGAACGGCTATCCACTCCAATACTCTTCCCTAGAAAATTCCATGAACAGAGGAGCCTGGCGGGCTACAGTCCATGGAGTTACTACGGGCTTCCCTGGTGGCTTAGACAGTATACAGTTTGCCTGCAACGCAGGACACTCGGGTTCAATCACTGGGTCAGGGAAATCCCTTGGAAAAGGGAATGGCTACCCATCCGAGTAGTCTTGCCTGGAGAATCCCAAGGACAGAGGAATCTAGGAGGCTACAGTCCTGGGGTCGCAAAGAGTTGGACATAAATGAAGCAACTAAGTATACATCCATGCACAATATATATAAAATAAATAATAAGAACCTACTGTATAGCACAGGGAACTCTACTTTATATTCTGTAATAACAGAGAGCAAACACTTAAAAAGAATAATGTATAACTGAATCACTTATTATACACCTGAAACGAATACATTATAAATTAACTTCATGCTAATACAAAATTTTTTTAAAAATTACCTTACAAAAGCCCTTTTTAATTGTACTAAAGTCAGGCAAAACATAGTCTACCATTACTATATTTTCTTCTCCTTTCAACCTGGAAAACAAAATAGAGACTTATGAAGTATTTTAACTATGCTTAACATTAAAGAATCAACTTTCCAATTCTTAGGCTACCGTTATACATACTTGGCAATATCCATGTCTCTATAAAAATCCTGAGACACATAGCATACATCTTCTTTCACTTGATTAATCACATGTGTTTCATCCATAACGTGTAACTGCCTAAACAGAAATAAAAATGGTAATGTAAAATGAAAAAAATTTACATGCAACTTATCATTGAAAGTATTTTTTTGGAATTAAATGTCCAGGTAACTGATCTTTAAAAAGTATTAAATTTTTGAATGTGTAAAATATTTTTAACTTTATGGAATACCCATTCCATTATCTTATTTAAGTTGTGCTTAGTCACTCAGTCATGTCTAACTCTTTGCAATCCCATGGACGGTAGCCCACCGATCTCCTCTGTCCATGGGTATTCTCCAGGCAAGAATACTGGAGTGGGTTGCTATGCCCTCCTTGGGAGGTGATTAAGTACACTAATTCTAATCTTTTAATAGTGGACAGTCAACTAATACCAGCTAATCCAGAAACGTATCTATCTATATATTTTTCTTTGGGGCAGGGGGAGTATGGTTGCTTTACAATGTTGTGTTAGTTTCTGTTATATGACAAAGTGAACCAGCTATATGTATACATATAGACCCTCCCCCCTGGACCTCCCTCCCACACCCACCCCAACATCCTGTCCCTCTAGGTCATTACAGAGCACTGAGCTGAGCTCCCTGTACTATAAAGTATTCCTACTAGCTATTGTTTTATACATGGCAGTGCACATTATTAAGGCTTTTAGAGATTAAAAAAGGATAAAAGATAAATAAAGTTCAAGTATTGTACTGTGTATGGAGAACTGACAAGAGAAGTGGAAAAGGGAAGCAGAGATTTATTTTCTTTTTAGACCCTTATATCCTTATATGCACTGTAAAATGTTTTACAAGGTATACGTACATTTGCAATTTTAAAATATTATTAATGTATTAAACTCCCGAGAAATTGGAAGTGTCTTTTTTGTGGACACTACCATTTCATATGTCAGAAAGCTTTTTAACTTAAACATCATTGGTATTTACTGAATTGGTCAAAAAGTTCATGTAAGTTCTTGCTGGAGAGGCTATGGAGAAAAGGGAACCCTCTTACACTATTGGTGGGAAGGCAAACTAGTACAGCCACTATGGAGAACAGTGTGGAGATTCCTTAAAAAACTGGAAATAGAACTGCCTTATGATCCAGCAATCCCACTGCTGGGCATACACACTGAGGAAAGCAGAATTGAAAGAGATACATGTACCCCAATGTTCATCGCAGCACTGTTTACAATAGCCAGGACATGGAAGCAACCTAGATGTCCATCAGCAGATGAATGGATAAGAAAGCTGTGGTATATATACACAATAGAGTATTACTCAGCCATTAAAAAGAATACACTTGAATTAGTTCTAATGAAGTGAATGAAACTGGAGCCTATTATACAGAGTGAAGGAAGCCAGAAAGAAAAACACCAATATAGTATACTAACGCATATATATGGAATTTAGAAAGATGGTAACAATAACCCTGTATACGAGACAGCAAAAGAGACACTGATGTATAGAACAGTCTTTTGGACTCTGTGGGAGACGGAGAGGGTGGGATGATATGGGAGAATGGCATTGAAATACGTATAATATCATATATGAAATGAGTTGCCAGTCCAGGTTCGATGCACTATACTGGATGCTTGGGGCTGGTGCACTGGGACAACCCAGAGGGATGGTATGGGGAGGGAAGAGGGTGGAGGGTTCAGGATGGGGAACACATGTATACCTGTGGAGGACTCATTTCGATATTTGGCAAAACCAATACAATATTGTAAAGTTAAAAAAAAAAAAAAAGCTCATGTAAGTTCTTCCATAAGGTGTTACAGAAAAACCCAAATGAACTTTTTGGCCAACCTAGTATCTACGTAATACAGTCTTTAAAGCAATAATTCAGAACTGTCACCTGAAATTAGAACTAAAGGCAAGGAATAATTTTAAATTACTTTAAAAATTTCACCCCCAGCATCTCATCTTCCCATAGAATCAAAGCTAAGTATTACCTGTAAGATATGATTTCTTTTAGATGATTGGTTAGGAGTTTTCCTCCCACATTTATCCTAAAAAGGAAGAATTCAAATTTAGTTCAGTTTATCACAAATTTCATCCAGTTTTATTATAAGAAATAAGATGAAAATTGAATGCAACTCACCGAATAATTGCTTCTTTTTTCTTCTTACTTCTACAGTAAGGAACAATATGTGTAAAGGAATATCCACTATCTACAATGATACAGCATAACTCGGAAGGATTATCTCGGAAATACCTGTGTGCGCTGAGAGCCCCAGCTATTAAGAAAACAAAAGATAAAGAAAAAATAAACACACTGAATAAAAGTACAACTAATTTAAAACAAGAAGTAAAGAAAAGCAGCAAACTAAAGCAAACAGAAAGACAGAAATTTTCCTTTGTAAAAAAAAAAAGTTAATCTAAAATAACATTACTAATTCTGTCAGATATTTAAACATTAAAACATGATATTTTTGTGGAAAATGATAAAAACTTTGTGATCAACTTTGAAGGTAAATATTCACTTCACAACTTATAGTAATTATTTTAATAGCAAATAATTTTGCTGAGCATTTATTACATGCTGGGCACTATTCTAAACTCCATGAGTATGTATGTTTTAATCCTCACAACAATACCATTTTTACAGATGTAGAAACTGAAGCAGAGACGTTAATAATGTGCCCAAGGTCACATGATTAGAAAATAACAGAGCCAGGAATCAAACGTAAGCAGTATGACTCTACAGCGGTTTTTCTCAACTTCAGCACTACTGACATTGTGGGTCAGATACTTGCCCAGCGTTGGGGGCTTTACTGTGCACTGTTTAGCAGCATCTTGGTCCTCTACACATTAGATGCAAGAAGTACCGTCCCAGTTGTGACAATGAAAAATGTCTCCAGACATTGTTAAACGTCCCCAGGAGCAATATCACTCTTGGTTGAGAACACTGTTCTAGAGATTATGTTCCTAACCATTACAGTATATTGTTGTTTATACAGACTTCAATGCTACATGCTAAACAGGTGAATACTTTCTTTGTACAGTCATTTAATTCTAGCCTTTAAAAAACTAACTTCTAGATGGTATTTATAGATTGTTTTTCCTCATATTGGCAGTCTGAGCTATTAACATTATTTCAAACAATAATAAGAATAGCAAACACATCAGTGATAGAAAAGACAACTATCTCAGAAAAAATAAACTTTCAGAGATTAGAAATACGTTGCTAGTTAACTTCATTAGGGAGAAATACCATATTAAAAAGATACAGCGAGAGAAGTCAGACTAATAAGCTCAAGGGCTTCATCTAGTTTTAAATTTCATCAAATCTAAAAGAATGTCACTCAATAGTCTTGGATTTAAAGTATTTATTCATATTCACACAACTCAATTTCAATCAGAACTTTAACTCACCATTTACTCTTAATACTGCTTGAAACTGGTATTCTTCAAATAAGATTTCATTCATTGATTCTTGAATTGAAGTGAAGTTAAAATATGGTTCTGTGATAATAATATTAGTGTCTAAAAAGTCAACCTATAAGAGGAAAAAAATTCCCAGTTTTGTAGCTTTATAGTTATAATTGTAAACATCTGCTTTATGTACATAAATCTATTTAATTCTCACAATAGCCCTAGTAGACATGTCTTAATATTATCCCCTTTTGAAAGGTGAGCAAACTGAGACACAGAAGAGCTGAGTGAGTTACCGAGGGTCATATAACTAATGACAAACTTAGGACTGAACTTGGGAAGTCTGGTTACAGCATTCATGGTCTTCGACTATTATTTAACTCTCTTAATGGTAGCACTGATAAAATGGTACCATCAAATTGTTTAAAGATAATTATGCAAAAGTAATGAATGATACAACTACAAGCACTGGAACTGGTATTTTGTTTTTAAAAGTTAAAAGGTATAAAATAAAAGGTAAAAGGTGAGAAGCTTTGGGATATTTAATGTTTACACAATTCTCTCCTACATACTCTTAAAGAAGCATTAAAATTTGAACATTCTCTCAGGATACCTAAAGTCACACTAAAGATATTAAGAGCACAAAATTCTAACATTGCATCATTCACACATTCAGATATATGAGCAAAATAATTTTATTGTGAAAATGAGACTATAAAGTGGTCTAAGAATAGTAGATATCTAAGTAAAATTTTAATCTTAAGTTTCATATAGATTAGCTCTTCTCAACCTCAAATTCTACTTCACAATAGAAATTCTATGCACTTGCACTTATTTAAAAAATCAAAGCTAAGCACGGTAGGTTAAGTGACTTAAATACTGTAAGAAATATTCAAAAATTTATAAATCTTAAAATATAACTTCTAATTTTTCACTTGAATGAGACATGGAAATAGAAATTTGAATACATACTCCAACTTGTTACCTGATACATTTCTTTTCCAAAAAGGTAATCCCAAACTTGTCTTTGAACATCCCAGTTCACCAAGTAGCCCTAAAAAATTTGTTTTATGAATTAACTATCAAAAATATTTGTAGAATTAAAAAAAAATCAGATCAATACATTATAAATCACTGATTACTATCTCTTAATTACTCTCTCTTTACCAGTCTAATACTAGTTGAATCTCAAAGCTATTACATTGGTATGTTTTTCTTCTTTTAAAAATTCAAAACATTACAAATTAACAATAACCAAAACATCAAAGGGCTCAAAAGACACATCAATATGTAGGGATGCCCCTCTATATTTATTTTCTTTAATGTTTGTATTTCATTTAGCTTTAACATAAACAAGTAAAATTCAGTACCCACAATCAGTAACTAAATTATGGTCATTTATTTTTATTTATTGAAGTATAGTTGATTCTTTTTCATAGAGGTATAATTATTCATGGCTATTTTTTAACATGACAATTTAAATTCAATTTTTGGTTTTAATAAGCTCTTAATTCAACTTTAAATAACGCTTTCTCAGAGATCTAAAAATATTTTCAAACACACAAAATCTTACAATACATTTCAAATTATCTTTAAATGTAGGTCCTTAATGCTAGAAATGTCATAGAGTTGGATTACCTTTTGAAAAGGAAGAATATAAAAGAGTCCAGAAGGGTCCTTTATTTCATCTATCTGGTTAGCAGTAAAGGTTTTAAGACGTGCTGTTTTTGATCTGAACTGACAGTTTGGAATAACTCTACAAAGAAACAAATAATGTAATTATTCCCTAAATACTTAGTTCTTAAAAATATAATTACATAACAACCACTTTTACTTTCTAAAAGAAAGAACATGAAAATTTCCGAACCAGTGTTTCTCATTCTGTCTTCAAAATATTTAAAAATGACTTTTTTTAAAAAATGTTCTACCACATACCAGGGCTTCCCTGATAGCTCAGTTGGTAAAAAATCTGCCTGCAATGCAGGAGACTCCGGTTCCCATTCCTCCATCAGAAAGATCCGCTGGAGAAGGGATAGGCTACCCACTCCAGTATTCTTGGGCTTTCCTTGTGGCTCAGCAGGTAGAGCACCTGCCTGCAATGCAGGAGACCTGGGTTGGATCCCTGGGTTGGGAAGATCCCCTGGAGAAAAGAACAGCTACCCACTCCAGTATTCTGGCCTGGAGAATTCCATGGATTGTATAGTCCATGGGGAGGCAAAGAGTCAGACAGAAATGAGGGACTTTCACTTTCACCATATATCAGGTTCTGCACTGGACCCATTATCTTCCTCAAATAATCCTCAAGATATTATTACAGGTGGGCATTGATTCGGCCACTGCACACAGGTGAAGAGGGGCTGAAGTAAAGTTAAAGTTTCTGGAAAAAACTCTTAATACCATTCTAGTTTAAAAAAAAAAAGCAAGTTCAAAAATCTGACCATAAAACTAAGTTTCCATGGAGTCAAAGATCTTCAGTTGCAAGATACTATAGGGTACAGAAGTAGGAGGTAGTTTTAAATATAGTTGCTGCCCACAATGAGCTTACAATCTGGTTAGGAAGACAAACTAGAGCCATTATCCATCATACATATCTACACATATATGTATGTATGCGTCTGTGTGCGCATATACATATATATATATATATATATATATATATATATATATAGAGAGAGAGAGAGAGAGAGAGGGAATAGAGAGAAAGTGAGGAGGAGCAGAATTTGCCACCCTCAAATATGCCACTATGGCCTGATGATTACTTTGCACTAAAGGCAATCAAAATCCTTGCATTAATTGAGATAATAGAGTGAAAGTGTATAATCTTTCAGGACATGATTTTTAAACCCTGCATTGTAGTCAATCTTATGGCTATAATATTATTTTAGTCAATGTACTATCCTTGATTATTAGCTTCCTTCTTCCCCCACCCCTTTTGTCACTATACTGAGGCTCCTTGGCCCACGGGACTTTCCAGGCAAGAGTACTGCAGTGGATTGCCATTTCCTTCTCCAGGGGACCTTCCTGACCCAGGGATCCAACCCAGGTCTCCCTCATTGCAGGCAGATGCTTTAATGTCTGAGCCCCAGAGAAGTCTGAGTATTCTGCACCTACTTTTATCAAGACTTTTAAAGTAGTCCTTAAGCAAATGATAAGAGACTTGCTGTTAAAAGGTAAGTACAATAATACACACTGCAGAAATAGACTGCGACATTTTACATTTTTACTCAGTTTAAAAAAAAAAAAAGCAAAGGAGAAGTAAAAAAAGTCCCCGGGTCCCCTGTGAATACGCTACAGGAAAAGCGAGTCTTTAAATTTGCTTAGTCTTTACTCAA
Source organism: Bos javanicus (assembly GCF_032452875.1). Taxonomy (NCBI): domain Eukaryota; kingdom Metazoa; phylum Chordata; class Mammalia; order Artiodactyla; family Bovidae; genus Bos; species Bos javanicus. Next base: position 64,676,300 of record NC_083872.1, on the reverse strand, counting down.
ACGTAGTTTATGAATGCCAGTGTATTGTTTGTTTCAGTTCAGTTCAGTCGCTGAGCCGAGTCTGACTCTTTGCGGCCCTGTGAATCGCAGCACGCCAGGCCTCCCTCTCCATCACCAACTCCTGGACTTTACCCAAATTCATGTCCATCAAGTCGGTGATGCCATCCAGCCACCTCATCCTCTGTCGTCCCCTTCTCCTCCTGCCCCCAAACCCTTCCTGCATCAGAGTTTTTTCCAACGAGTCAACTCTTTACACGAAGTGGCCAAAGAATTGGAGTTTCAGCTTCAGCATCAGTCCTCCAATGAACACCCGGGAATGATCTCCCTTAGGATGGACTTGCAGTCCAAGGGACTCTCAGGAGTCTTCTCCAACACCACAGTTCAAAAGCATCAATTCTTCGGCGCTCAGCTTTCTTCACAGTCCAACTCTCACATCCATACATGACCACTGCAAAAACCATAGCCTTGACTAGACAGACCTTTGTTGGCAAAGTAATATCTCTGCTTTTCAATATGCCATCTTGGTTGGTCACAACGTTCCTTCTAAGGAGTAAGCGTCTTTTAATTTCATGGCTGCAATCACCATCTGCACTGATTTTGGAGCTCCAAAAATAAAGTCTGACACTGTTTCCACTGTTTCCCCATCTATCTGACATGAAGTGATGGGACCAGATGCCATGATTTTCGTTTTCTGAATGTTGAGCTTTAAGCCAACTTTTTCACTCTCCTCTTTCACTTTCATCAAGAGGCTTTTGAGTTCCTCTTCACTTTCTGCCATACGGGTGGTGTCATCTGCATATCTGTGGTTATTGATATTTCTCCCAGCAATCCTGATTCCAGCTTGTGCTTCTTCCAGCCCGGGGTTTCTCATGATGTACTCTGCATATAAGTTAAATAAACAGGGTGACAATATACAGCCTTGACGTACTCCTTTTCCTATTTGGAACCAGTCTGTTGCTCCATGTCCAGTTCTAACTGTTGCTTCCTGACCTGCATACAAGGTTTCTCAAGAGGCAGGTCAGGTGGTCTGGTATTCCCATCTCTTTCAGAATTTTCCACAGTTTATCGTGGTCCACACAGTCAAAGGCTTTGGCATAGTTAATAAAGCAGAAATAGATGTTTTTCTGGAACTCTCTTGCTCTTTCGATGATCCAGCACATGTTGGCAATTTGATCTCTGGTTCTTCTGCCTTTTCTAAAACCAGCTTGAACATCTGGAAGTTCACAGTTCACGTACTGCTGAAGCCTGGCTTGGAGAATTTTGAGCATTACTTTACTAGCGTGTGAGATGAGTGCAATTGTGCGGTAGTTTGAGCATTCTTTGGCATTGCCTTTCTTTGGGATTGGAATTAAAACTGACCTTTCCAGTCCTGTGGCCACTGCTGAGTTTTCCAAATTTGCTGGCATATTGAGTGCAGCACTTTCACAGCATCATCTTTCAGGATTTGAACTAGCTCAACTGGAATTCCATCACCTCCACTAGCTTTGTTCGTAGTGATGCTTTGTTTAAATGAGTCTAAATCAACCAAGCCAGTCAGAGAGCACTTAGAAGGGCTTGAATACAAAGCCTTCAAAGTCTTCAGTCACTGACACAGTGGTTTTTACACCTGGGGTGGGGGCGGAGGGCATTAAACCCGTGGAGGATTTGACGGAAGCCATAACTGCTTCCCAGCAAAAATGCATATACACGCAAAATGTTGCCCACGATTCCTGACGGCTCAGAAACCTTGTGTACAGGTCCCTCATTCGGGAACCTCTTTCTTAGAAGCCTACTTTGCTATTTCCTGTTACGAAACTAAACACACATCCCACTTCCGGGCCACAAATTCCAAAATTAGTAACCCAAGCCCCACTTCAAAGCTTCCCAGCTACCCAGTTCCAAGCCGAGCATCCCTCAAACAGAGTATGAGCTGCGCGGCGGCGTTTGCAGTTTACAGAGGTCCCAAAATGAAGCGTAGCACATGTAACTACTAAGCATATATGCTTTGTCCCTCGCGGGCAGCGAACACTTACGAGACAGTTTCATGGCTGTAACCGATTTTGGCGTTGTAAGCTCCGTTATCCAGCACTAACGTCGTCATCTCAGCGTAAACCAAGTCTCCGCAGCCTTCTTTTCCGACCCCTCTGCTCACGCTTTTCCCAGCACTCTGTTGTTACTGCTTCCGGCACTCTATGGTTGCATCCACGGAGCACACGGGCGCTTCCGGTCTCCCTTAGCAACCGAGGACGCCGGAAACCAGAGCTAGCACAGCCGCCCTACCTGCTCGCAGGAGTCATGCCGTACTTCCTTCCTATCCTACCGTTTTTATTTCTTGGCCAGATCCAATAAGAGAGAAAATGCTAAAGTTTTTTTTCTTTCAATGCGTGATTGTTCTTTACTTTTGTAGATTTGAGTTGCTTTTGGAAGTTTCTTATAACGCCTGTAACGAACCATCTCTGTGGGAGGGTTGGGAGGAAAGGTTGTGTGTTCGAATAGTATTATTCAGTGACGTCTTTTGAAGAATACATTGCAAACCCGTACGCAGCATGGAATTGGGTATGAAGACTCTTCAGCTTCATCATGCGCCACTGCTTCCGAGTGTTGGAGCCAGTCACCTTGTTACAAATACGCTGTTCCGTCAACCGCCTCGTTGTTTTACTCACACTCTTCCCTCTCCGCTTGCTTTTCTGGACCGAGCTTTGTGTCTTACCGAAAAAAGCTTCTCGACACCTGACACACTCCCTCCCCGTTCCCCTTCCTAAAATTCGGTATTCCTCCTGTGTGTTCCCGTGATGACTTGAGCTCACTCCACAGTATCGTATTGGTTAAGAGAATTAATTTTAAATTGGAATCCGGACCCTGCCACAAAATGGCTGTGTAACCTTGGGTGATGAAGATAAGGGTTAATACTTACACAACATTTAATGCATGTGGTTAAATTTTGGGTTTTGGGTGTATTTCTTAATCTTGAAGTTAATTTAATCTTTAATCTTAATTTAATCTTTTGAAGTAGGTCCTATTACTGAAATCAAAGATAGTGGTTAAGAGTGCTGTTTCTTCTTTCAAACTCTTGGGTCAAATCCTCATTCTGCCACTACATGTGTTGGACAGGTTAGTTAACCTCTCTACACCTTATTTTCCTCATCTGTAAAATGGAGTACTATAATAATTTCCCCTTGCAGAATTGTTTTATGAAGAGTAAATGATAAAAGTCAAGTACCTGGTAGTAGTAATCATCATTGTCATTGCCATCATTATCCTTTTATTTTATGATCATCCTATTGCCTTTGCCATGGCAAACTTTTCAAAGTCAGGCACTCTCAGTTCAGTTCAGTCGCTCAGTCGTGTCCGACTCTTTGTGACTCCATGAACCGCAGCAGCCAGGCCTCCCTGTCCATCACCAACTCCCGGAGTCCACCCAAACCCATGTTCATCGAGTCGGTGATGCCATCCAACCATCTCATCTTCTGTCGTCCCCTTCTCCTCCTGCCCTCAATCTTTGCCAGCATCCGGGTCTTTTCAAATGAGTCAGCTTTTCTCATCAGGTGGCCAAAGTATTGGAGTTTCAGCTTCAAAGTCAGTCCCTCCAATGAACACCCAGGATTGATCTCCTTTAGGATGGACTGGTTGGATCTCCTTGCAGTCCAAGGGACTCTGAGAAGTCTTCTCCAACACCTCAGGCACTCTACAGGTGTCTATAATTCTTTGTAAAAAAAGTCATTGAAACTTCAAATTTAGTTGTATCCAATTTTAGTAATCAATTTTCTAACAATATTAAATCTATAGCCTCCCTCATGTAAAAAATATTTTATCAATCTTACATTATAGAGTGGTCACCATTTCTATTCACCTCTCATCTTTTAAAATAGGCTCTTTCCATTCTATCTCTACTGGTTTTAAGCCCTTTCTCACTTAAGCTTTTCTTTTTGCTTTCCTTCATTTTTCTCTGATCCCGGATCAAGATTATTTTTGTTCTTGGCTTCAGCTATCCTTGAATAAATCCTAAAGAAGAACTTCCACCCCAAATTGCAACCTGAATGTTTCTATCCAGACAGCGTGAAATAACCTTAAAGGTAACATTCAAAACAATTTTATCTTCAAAACTGCTTGTTCCACCTCTATTACTTGTCTCAATTAGTGGTATGTCCCAGTATCTACCTAGTGCCTCAAACTAGAAGCCTCAATTACCTTCAACTGCAATCCTTCACTTAATCCTGGAATTTTTCCTTGACTTTTTTTTTTTTCTGGTTGTTTGTTTGCCTCTACTGATACTGCTTCATCTTTCACCAGAAATAGTAATGTTACAAGCTTCTCAAGGTTCCTATTTCCATTCTCTTCTCAATATGTTCTGTCCTCTATACTGCCAGTATGATTATCAGAAATATTTTTCTATATCAGAGATCTTATCATATTTCCCAAATTCAATCACCATAGTTTTCTAAGGCTTGACACTGACTATGAAATAATGTCCAAGCATTTGCAATCTCATCTCCCTTCCACCCATCCTACATTGTCTGCTGGTAAATATTTAACAACTGGATCTCCAGGGGAAAAAGTCCTGATTTTAGTGTTTACCATTTTATACAATGAAAATACTGTTACAATGGCTGATTACAAGCTTTCCTGAAGTTACCAAACACTGGAACACACAGTTGGAAAGAGACGTGCACAACTGGTTCATGAGCCAGTATGAACTGGCTGGGTATGAAGTTGAGCCAACTTCAGCACAGACTGTTCAGTAAAAGCTCTGACTGCACTCACCTTCACACCATGCGATCTCTCTTCCCACCCCTCCAGGTTTTAGTACACATAATCTCAAGCCTGTGACTATTACTTTTCACATGTATTACACATCAAATACATGTGTATTTTGGCAGTGTGTAATTTTAAAAGGGTTAAAAATATCACTCTGATATACATATGGAACATGTGCAAATATTTCAGTTGCATTAATGAGTGAACTAACTTTATATCCTATCTTGCTGGTTCCTGCATTAATGTGAGTTAAATTTTTGATGCACATTTATTATATATTTATATGACAGTCATGTTTTTAACTTTTTGAAAATTAAGTAGCAATGAACAAAAACATAAATATAAACCATAGAATTTATGGTGGGTTTATGATAGGTGTTCTCTCAGTTAAAGGAGATTCAAGTTGAAATTACTGCCATGTGTTTTCTAAAGAAAAAGATATTGTAACTGCATTTATGAACCTGAAGTATTCTTTAATAGTTCTTACTTTGAAAAGGAATTCTCATGTTGTTCTAGCATATTAGATTACTTGCCATTTAGAAGTCATGGACTTTGACACTTCTGTCCTTTTTCATAATTATGTTCCACCTACTTGAAACATCCTAGTGAGTTAGTAATGATAGCCAACATTCTGTTGTGTCTGGCACTCTCTAAGTATTTAACCTGCATTAGCTTAGTTAATCCTCACAACAACCTCATGAAGGTAAATAATACCACAGGGCTGGAGAAGTTCAGTACTTTCCCTACCATTACAAAGCTAAAAATCCACAGAGTGAAGTTTCAAATACAAGGCTGACTTTGGAGCCCATTCATTTAATGTTAGGGCTTCCCTGATAGCTCAGTCAGTAAAGAATCTGCCTGCAATGCAGGAGATCCTGGTTTGGTTCCTGGGTTGGGAAGATCCACTGGAGAAGGGAAAGGCTACCCACTCCAGTATTCTTGGGCTTCCCTTGTGGCTCAGCTGATAGAGTGAAGTTTCAAATCCAAGTCTGACTTTGGAGCCAGTTCATTTAACATTAAGCTGACATTCTCACCCTTGAAATACCATCTCCACTAAAATCCCATCTCTGACTAAACAAGATAGAATCACTCCATCCTTTGTGTTTTCATGACCTTTTTCTTCTGTTTCCAATATGGCAAGGATAATAATAGCATTAAGAGCTTGACATATGCTAGGTACTTTGTTGAACACTGTATATGCATTTAATCCTCACAAAATTGTGAGATACTTTTATCTCCAATAGATGAGGTACTGAGGCTGAGATTGAAATAAGGTGCTCAAGTTTACACTCTGCCTACAAAGTGGCCAAGTCAGCCTTTGAACAAGAGTCTAATTACAGAGCTCAAGGTCTTAGCATAGGAATTTATCTTTCATCTGAGGCTGTTAATTAACTTCTTGATGACAGGAAAAGTTTGTTTTCGTTCAGGCTACCTAGTTACTTGAATAGTCCCTTATTTTTAGTGCATTATAAATGAGTAAATTGAGTAAAGTCAATCCACAAATATCTGCTTTCCCTTGCTTTAAAAGGGTCAGGACTATATGTAAACTATCCCCTTGCCATTCCCATACACTCCCACAGACTTTTCTGATACATCCCTCAGAGGTAGTGTAATTCCCCCCGCCCCCTTTCAGATGTCACTGGATGGTCATTTTCATCTCTTAAAGTGTTGGTTTGGGGCTGGGTCGAGTGAAGGTGCAGAGCTGTAATAGTTCTCCCTGATTTCAACTATTTCCTTCCTTTTCATAGAAATTTTAAAGTGAAATTTTACACCTTTATTTCTCTAGATACAGCAAACTAGTGAGTTGGGTAAGGCTGATATTAACCTATTGTATAGATAATTAAACTGAGGCTAAAAGTAAGAAATTATTTTCTCCAGGTTAATATAACTAGAAAATACTAGAGCCAAAACTAGAATTTAGCCTTCTAACGTCCTGGTCCTGGACTCTATTAACACATCGTAACAACTTTCACTTTCCTTAGAATTTCTAGAGGAAACATCAAATTATAGCATTTGGCCAGGGTAACACAGAATATCTAAGCAAAGAAGAATATCAAGAAAACTGAGTAAGTAAAGAAAGCAAAGCAATCAGCACTTTGTGGAGTCAATTCTGACAGGCAAATGAAAAAGAAAAGTGAGATATGGACGAAGCACTCAGTGAAGGACACTAGAGCCTGAGGATGGAGGTCTAAAACCCAGAAGGCTCTGGGGTTGGGAGTCAAACCATTCAAGAGAGTCAGGAACAGGTAGGACCCCGGACCCGAGACCCTGCAAGAGACGCGGGACGTCAAACCTCCCGAGCCCGCGTTGCCCCGCCCCGCCTCGCCTCGCGCCGCCCCGCCCCGCCTCGCGCCAGCGGCTCCCCGGCCCTCCCCCAGGTCTCTTAGGTGATGTTGCAGCCAAGATGGCGCCGGCGGCGGCCGCGGCTGCCTGAGCGCAATGCTTCGGGTCCTTGGCGGCAGCGGTGGCGGCTGTGGCCTCGGCCGGGGCCTCGGGTCTGTCCCGGGCGTGAGTGCTCAGGAGCCTCTCCTCCGGCCGGGTGAATCCGGACAAAGAGGAGACGGCCTCGAGGAGAGGAGGCAGTGAAGAACGGAGAGAGAGCGCGGCGCCTCCCGCCTCGGCACCATGGCTGGGCTCATCAAGAAACAGATCCTGAAGCACCTTTCCAGGTTAGAGCCTCGAGCGTGGGCACAAGCCCGCCTCCGCCCTAGCAGGGTACCGGAGGCAACCCGCGGCTTCAGGGGCGGCGGGGACTGGCAGCCTAGCCGGAGGCGACCCTTGGACTCCCTGCTCCAGAGGGGCAGAGGTCGCGGCCCCTGATCTCCCTTGGCCCCTGCACTCAGGGCTGGCCTCGCGAGTCAGCGCCTGCATGGGGTCGTCCCCGGTCCGGGTCGCCCACAGACAGGTTCGCCCCTGGACGGCGCCCCTAGATGGATTTTCTCCCCCGATCGGCTCGCGGAGGAGCGTGTTGGGTGGCAGGGAGAGACTGATGGCTGGGATCATCCCCGACGCGGCGTCTGGGGGGCGTCGGGAGGACCCTCTCGGGCGGTCCTGCGCGGAGACTGGAGATGGTCTGGCGCCGCCCAGGTGCTCGGTGTCTGCTCGCCTCCATTCGGAGATGAGCGGTTCCGTTAACCCAGGGCGTCTAGCGCAGTGTGGACTCTTAGGGCTGAGCCTTGTCTTCTCACTGAAATGTTAACCTTGTTATTGTTCTGAATTCACCCTGCCTCGCCGTTCCCAGTCTGTGCATTAGAGGGTGTGCCTGTTTGCACAGTTAGGATTTGTTTTAGGTAAATAATCAGAGTTACCAACTTTGGCAAGTTTTTTTCTGGAGTCGTTTTAGCCCCACATCATTCGTACAGAGTTTATTACTATTTTTTTAAATCTAAGATCCATAAATTCAGGGAGTCAACATCTGTGGTAACAAACCCAAGACTTGTCAGCCTTTCCATTTCATAAGGCGGTTTTAGTCAGAATCATGACTCAGTAAAGCTGGCAGTTTGTTACTGCTCCTGACTTTTCCATATTTGTCTCAAAACACAGGCTAAATGTAGGATCTTGTTTCCAAGTTGTTAACAGCGAATTCGGAATGCGTGATTATGACCCTTTCCTCTGTTATTTGTAAGTTAAAGATTACTTTTAACTGATTTTAGGAAAACACTTGGGTGTGATGATATACTTTCCTAGTAAAGAGAGCTCTTGGTTGTCCAAATCGTTGTATACCACAGGTAGTATGCTGGAGAGCAAAATTATTATTTCTGTGATTCAGCAAATATTTTCCTCACTTATAACATTGAATAAGATAAAGGTATTTTTTTAAAGTAACCAAGTATAGAAACACTGATGATTATACATTTCTTAATGGTATCACTAATTGGAAATTTTCTTTTGAAATTGTCCATATGATCCAATAATGAATTACTTCATTTTGGAAGATGTTATCATTATTTTGTATGATTTAAGTAAGATCTGACTTGTCAGATGTCCTCCAGCCTTTCTCATACTCAGTTCACAAGAAAATTTGCACCTACAGAAAATGATTTGAATTTCTATTTTCTCACTCTCCCGAGGATGACAGTATTTACATAGCTAGTTCCATTTTAGATGCACAGGAGAAAAGTTTGTTCAGTCATTAAGAACCTTAGGACATTAGAGTTTAATTATCTTATAGAACTCCCGTTGATGAGGACTCTTACAAATCAGTTGTAAAGGTAATGGTTTACTTCACAAAACAGACATATTCAGAATTGAATCTTGAGAATTACTCTTTTTTTTTTTATAATAGAGTATAGATTTACCATGTGTTAGTTTCAGGTATCGGAGAAGGCAATGGCACCCCACTCCAGTACTCTTCCCTGGAAAATCCCATGGATGGAGGAGCCTGGTAGGCTTCAGTCCATGGGGTCGCTAAGAGTCGGACAGGACTGAGCAGCTTCACTTTCACTTTTCACTTTCATGCATTGGAGAAGGAAATGGCAACCCACTCCAGTGTTCTTGCCTGGAGAATCCCAGGGACGGGGAGCCTGGTGGGCTGCCGTCTATGGGGTCGCACAGAGTCGGACATGACTGAAGTGACTTAGCAGCAGCAGCAGCAGCAGCAGTTTCAGGTATACAACATAGTGAGTCAGTTATGCATATAGAGGATTACTTTTTTAATCTGTATGATTTCTAATAACTGCACTGTTAACTAATGATTTTTTTGAGATGTGTTTTTGAAGCACTTAAGTTTTCAGTTAATTCATGTTTCAAAACTTCCTTAAGTCAAGTGACTGAAGAGTATCGAATTCATCCTCTTGGTTAAGATATTAACCTTACTGCTGTTATTAACCTTACTGTTGCTGTCATCTCCTAAGAGCAATACAGTTATTTATAAATATAAAGGATGACAATAGAAGAAACAAGGTGGGTGTTGTGATAATTTACTGTTACTCAGGTAGTGATGAACTTCTGAAATTATCTAGGTCAAACTTAATTTTATAGATTATTCAGTAATAAAGATGTCACTATACTGATCTAACCATCTGGAACACAGTTTGATTGGAAATACTCAGAACATATTATCTTCTGATAATAGACATTTCTTATGACTAGTGAATCGAACTCATGATAGTTTGTTAATGGAGGGCTTACCTGACCACTCTTTTCTCTGTAGCACTCATTCTCATCTGTAATAAGATGTACTTGTTTATTTGCAGTTCATTTGTCTTCTGTACTGAGTGTAAACTCCAAGAGAGCAGGTTTTTTTTTTTTTTTTTTTGAGTCTAGAATAATGTAGGTACTCAATGACTATTTTTTGAATGAATGCATGAATGGCAACAATGAATTGACTGTGCTTCATACTGCTTTTTTTTTTTTTTTTTAAGCCACCAATATTATCACAGATATTGGGCATGGCCAATTTTCCTGTGGTTTTAGGAAATAATGGACAATTGAATAATTGAATAAATATGGTACCTTTGGTATCCTGGAAAGAAAGGACTATGAAAATGACACTTTATCTAAGAGATAAAGAAGACAATGTAGGAACAAACAGGAGAAAAAGAGTGCTTACTCCGAGCTTGGAGGTTGAAGTGTGGTGAAATTGTAAGATTAAAAGCAGTGTTATTCAGATACAAGGGCTTAAGAAAGCTGAGAACCGAAGAATTGATGCTTTTGAACTATGGTGTTGGAGAAGACTCTTGAGAGTCCCTTGGACAGCAAGGAGATTAAACCAGTCAATCCTAAATGTAATCAGTCCTGAATATTCATTGGAAGGACTGATGCTGAAGTTGAAGCTGTAATTTGGCACCTGATGTAAAGAACTGACTCCTTGGAAAAGACCCTGATGCTGGGAAAGATTGAAGGCAGGAGGAGAAGGGGACAACAGAGGATGAGATGGTTGGATGACATCACCGACTCGATGGACGTGAGTTTAAGCAAGATCTGGGAGTTGGTGAAAGAACAGGAAGCCTGGTGTGCTACAGTCCTTGGGGTTGCAAAGAGTCATACACACTGCAGTCCATGGGGTTGCAAAGAGTCGGACACGACTGAGCGACTGAACTGAACTGAACTGATAAGAGAATTATTCTTTAGAGATTAACAAATGCTGAAAGCAAATGATGAACTATTTGAGAAGTGTAAATCTGTATACTTATTCCCTATCTAGTTGTTTAGTTTGTATTCCAAGCATCTCTTTAATTGTTAATAAAAAGTTTGTATACTTGAAACAGATCTGAAACTGAAGAGGACAAGTGAGTGAGTGAGTGTGTGTGTGTTCGTGTGCACACATGTGCAGATTAGTTACAAGTAGTTACACTTTAATAGAAGTGAAACAGGAAAAGCCTTTGAAGGGGATTTTACCCTGATCTTTTATACTATAACTGTCACAGAATATGTTTTGGAGAGTTCTCTAGGAGAGTATTTTTTCACAAGGAAATGGAAAGCTCTAAAGAAAAGTTAGAACAAGTGTAAGAAAGAAAATAAAAGCAGGAGCTTACCTTTCAGCTCAAGTCCTCATTACCTGTTACTGTGGTATGTGTACATATGTGCTCCAGCAAAGGTGAAGGGCAGGGAGTAAAAGCTTGAAGATGGGGTACATTTAAGCCAGGACATAAAAAGAGATGGGGAAGATTCAGATACAAATGCTCCCCCTTTGGCTCAAGGCATATTATGCTGGAGGTACAAGTGGGTGTTGCAAAGACATACACTACACCTAAATACAGTCTTTGTATGGTTTTAAGCAGTGGTTATGAAACGGGTGTTTGACCCCTCAGAGGATATTTGGCAATGTCTGGAGACAGTTTTGATTGTCATGACTCGGCAGAGTTGGGTCTGGGGTTGTAACTAGCAGGTAGAGGCCAAGAATGCTGCTAAACATCCTATAGTGGACAGCATGCTCTCTCAGAAAAAGAATTATTTGACCTACATGTCAATAATTTTGAGGTTGAGAAACTGATTTAAAGTATACACATGTATATCAGATTATTGGACTAGGATACTGGGCTAATTAAGATTATATTGTCTGTCATAAATATACTACCATGTGTTAAATAGGCAGCTAGTGGGAACATACTGTATAGCACAGGGAGCTTCGCTTGGTCCTCAGGTAATGACTAAGAGGGGAGGGGTGGGAGGAAGTTTCAAGAGGGAGGGGATATGTGTATACATGTAACTGATTCCAGGTAGTGCTAGTGGTAAAGAACCCACCTGCCAGTGCAGGAGAGGTTGCAACCTACTCCAGTATTCTTGCTTGGAGGATCCCATGGACAGCTGAGCCAGGAGGGCTGCAGACCATGGGGTCACAAAGAGTCAGGCACGACTGAAGCACGTTAGCACCCACACATAGCTGATTCACTTCATTGGTCAACAGAAACTAACACAACATTGTAGAGCAATTATACTCCAATTAAAAAAAAACTGTAAAAAAAAAAAAAGATTATATTGTCTGCAAACAACAAAAACCTGCTCTGTTTCACTTAGGCTAAAAGAGGAAATGTAATAGAAAGCTGTTAGTGTGGGTCACAGAATCTGGAACAGCCAGTGCCTAGGGCCTAGTTGGAAGAGTACTTGAACTTCAGCACTATTGACATTTGAACCAGACGATTGTTTTTGTGAAAGGCTGCTCTGCGCATTGTAGGATGTTGAGCCGCACCTTTGGTCTCCACCCACTAGATGCCAGTAGCACTCCTGCAGCCTTGACAATGAGAGCAGGTCCCCAGATGTTGCCAGATGTCCCCTGGAAGGTACAACGACTCTCAGTTGAGAACCACTACTTTAGGGTGCTGTCTGATCTTTCACAACTCCCAGTCCGGTCTTTCCTGTTGAAGTTTCGGATTTCTGGGAGAGAGAATCTGTTTGATCCAGTTCTGTTTATCCACAGGTCAATTAGCAATGGCAAGGGGTTGTATAGCAAAGATGTGGTCATGTGGGGAACTGTTTAGAGTCAGGCTTGTTGCTCCATTTGGTGTCTTTAGTAGGCACCTAACAAAATTAGGTTTTGGAGGGCCTCATTTGCCGTGTTAGGGAAATTGAAATTGAATTTCATTCCAGGAGGTGACTGCTAATAAAGAATTCCTGATTAAAGAGGGACATGATCACTAAAGAAAGGTACATGGTTATGAGTTTGATTTGCAATCCAAGGTTCAGGAACATTTCTCTGGGGTGGAAACATAGAGTCTATAGAGGTGCTCAGATTAGATTAAGTAGAAAAATAATGTAGAAAGATATCAGTATTCCACAGAATTTATGAGAAGGTTAGAGAAACAGACTTGGGAAAGGCCTGGATACTGGCCAGCTCCAAGGATTGAGGTAAAAGAAACTTCTTGACAGTTTCAACAAGACATACTCCCTAAACAAAGCGGAAGAAATAAGTAGAAAGGGAGAGTGGCCTGAGAAGATTAACTATTTGGAATATTTATTAAGGAGATTAGGAAAGGTTGAGTGTTTGCAGGATCTTGTGACTGACTGGCAAAATGAAGGGAGATTAGAGTACCTCATAGTATATTTACTGAGTGCTTCTCTGTACCAGGTACTAGTCCATAATGTTGGGGCAAACTCCTTGCCCTTAGTGGAGCTTACATTTTAATCAGAGAAGGCTGAGAGTAATTAGATTAATTAACTTTCACATTTAAATTAAATGTGAAGTACACTGCTATTGAAAAAACTAAGAGAAAGGGAGTAGGAAGTGCACGGAGGTTGGGGGACAAACTTTGCAATTTTAAATCCAGTTATGGAGAAGGCTTAATTGAGAAGGTGTTATTTGAGGAGAGAGCTGAAATTGGGAGTGCGAACTAATGCAAAGATCCAGAAGAGGAAGCTTGTCATTTTTTTGGCAAATACATTAATGCCTCCAATATAGGTGAAATGGAATGAGGACTGAGGTGAGTAGAGGAAGGTAAGATCAAAGAGAAATCAAGGGCCAGATCTTGTGGGACCTTGTAGTGACTTTGGCTTTTACCCTGAGTGAGACTGGAAGCCACTGGAAGGCTTTGAACCATTGATCACTCTGCAGCCAAGTGGGAAATAAATAATTGGAGGGCAGGGGAAGAATCAGGGGCCTAGTGAAAAATGTTAACTAGCCAGATGAGAAAAAATACTGGCATGGAGCTAGGTGGATGCCGTGAAGTTGTTGAGATACATAGTCAGGTTTTGGATGTATTTTGAAGGCAGAGCCACAGGTTTTGCCAATAGATAAAATATGGATTGAGAAGGAGAACAGTCATGGATGACTTTGACATAAGCAACTGAGAAGATGGAGTTGCTATTAATTAAGTTGGAGAAGATATGCAGAAGGAGCAGGTTTATGGAAAAAGATCTGGAGTTTGGCTCTGGATACCTTAATTTGGTTGTCTATTAAGTATATAAATGGAGATCCCTTTATTTGTAAGCTAATTTAGACTGTGCCTCTTATAGTTTGGCAACAGTGATGTCAGTGTTTTTTGTGTGTGGTCATCCTTTGGCTTAGCCAATAGATAATTACAGAAAAGTAAATTGTGAGTTGAATTTTAGGGGGTGGATTTTTCTTTTCTTCTATTAAGTACACTTCATAGAAGCATCTAAAATTGAGCAAGGTGCCTGTTTCTTTCACATTAATTTACAACTACAACCAGATATTGATTCTTGGAAAAGTTACTTTCAGGAGATTGATTTGAGAACTTCAGGTGAAAAGGAGATTGAATGCGTGGTTTATTGGATATTGTAATACTGTTATTCTAGAATCAGAAGGTATTTGTTCCGGTCACCTAGAAGGAAGTTATTAAAACAGTGCAGTTTTAGACTTTGCTAAGATTTAACAGGTAGTGTTGAGTAGTTAAGTCACTGATCCAGCACCTTCATAATTTGATTATTCTATGCTGCCTGTTCAGGCTGTAGTTTGCACCTAACAGTTCGCTTTTCTTTGAGTTTTCAGCATTTCCTGTATTACTCCTTTATGGTATTTTATCATCCTGTTGCAATATCCCTTAGGAGATTCGTTTATTACTTGGGAATCATTTGACCTTACCGTCCTTTGAAACTCGGAAAACACAGTCTTTTGACTCAGCAGTTCTTTAAAGTTGGAAAGGACAATTTCTCCATTCATTTCTTTTTACTTGCATAATTTTTTTTGCAGTATTACAGTTTGCCTTAATACTGCAGTTTCCAGTCTAAATGTTTCCTCAGTAAGTTGATCTCTTAGCAGTTTAGGTTTTAAAGTTTGCATACTATGTTACTTAAGATGAGTAATTTAATATTTCTATTAAATATTGATATTTACAAGTTGATATTAATTAGCTCAGATGTAAGTTACAAGCTTTATGGGGCTTCCCTTGTGGCTCAGCTGGTAAAGAATCTGCCTGCAATGCGGGAGACCTGGGTTTGATCCCTGGGTTGGGAAGATCCCCTGGAGAAGGGAAAGGCTGACCACTCCGGTATTCTGGCCTGGAGAATTTCATGGACTGTATAGTCCATGGGGTTGCAAAGAGTCAGACATGACTGAGCAACTTTCACTTCACTTCGCAAGGTTTATGACACCATTTCCATGAGTGAAATATGAGCAGGTATCATATCAAGACAAAATTATTAAAACAAAATTAAGAGCTGAGCAAATATGATCCAGGATGTATTTTTTTTAGGCATTATACTTGTTATTGGTCTGTCTCATAATTCATTGACTTATTTTGAGACTTCTCCCAGCCAAAAAGCATGTTGTATAAAAATTTTGAACCTCTATATTAGTCTATCCTTTAAGACACTTTTAGCTGTATGTACTCTTTTTTCTACCCAAAAGTACCATTAAGAGAGGAATCTGTGACTTCTTTTCTGCCACTGTTATTATAACATTGTGGTGTTTTCCTCTACTGTTTTTTATTTATTTTAGAACAAAAGCTTCTTGTTTATTAGTTCCATACACTGTCATCTCTTTAAGGGCAGAATAACCTTGATAGGCTTTGAATTCTGAGGGCAGTGACTGTATTTGTGTGGTTCTCCATTGTATCTTTAGCATCTGCCACAGTACTGTGGTACAGGGTAGTTGTTCAGAAACATTTTTAGCTGACTGGAGAAATAGATTTATACTATTGTAAATTTATACATCGGCCGTCATGGAACACATAGGTCATAAATCCATGTATTTATAAAGCTGGATACATTTTTAGCGATATTACAATCTTGATGTTTGTGAGTTATTTTTCATAGGTGACTTTACTCTTTAGTATTCTTTATGAAATGAAATGAGGATTATAGTTTTAACTGGGCCTTCTGGCAGTTAAAATTTTGACAGTTTGTAGGTTGCTTGTCTTTTAGAGTGCTTATCCTATTTGGTTTCATTTAATATTATTTAGTTCAGTCTTTGTGTAATGTTTGTATAGCATAGCTATCTCGTTTTTATTAAATATTATTTTTAATATAAAATTAAAAACATACTGATTTAATAGAGTAGTAGTGCTACCAGTGGTAGAGAGAATGAAGAAAATCCTAAATGATTAATTTATCTTAGATTTTAATCAGCATTTGCCTATAGTTAATCCAGTGTGAAATACAACTGTATTTTCTTTAAAGTGACTCACAGCTGAATATTTTTATCATATCATTCCTTTCCTCTTCCTTCCCTTAAACTTGCTCCCTTCTGTGTCCCCTGTGTACCCATTCCCTGCAGCGATCCCTGCTGGCTGTGGTGGAGATTGGTGTGCTGTGAATTTCATAATCACCCAAATGAGTCCCAGAGGAGTCTAAGAAACCCTGGCAACTGACTACTTGCTTTCACCAGGAGTAGGGACCTTTTGTCTGAATTTCCTGCCCTCAGGTAATTCTTCTATTCCCCATTTTTTTTTTCTTCTCTCTCTGTAAATGCAAGCACTTCCTGTGCCCACATAAAGATACTTTGAGAATATTTTCTAATTCTTCTTGTTTTAGTCAGACACCAATTTCATGTGTTTTTTTTTTTTTTTAAACTATGTAGCTATAGGCCCATGCAATTCTCTTAGAATGTCTTCTAATATATAAGATTTGGCAATGCACTTAAAGTTATAACCAGGTCTTTCTGATGTTGCATGAGTGAGTTTTATAACTTATTGTTAGCTACTTGGAAATAGTAGTTAACATTATCTGCTCTTTAATGGGTTAGGCATTATAGTCTAATGTAATTAATGAGGTATGAAGGCTTTTTTCGTAAAGAGAATGTTTTGACCAATTCACTGAAGAACTTAAAAGTTTTGTGTATTTAATGTTGGTTATAATTTTTATCAAAGATGTTGGAATGACTCTCATGAACAGCTGTGAAAATAGGATTCATTTTGAAGAATGTAAGGGCTCCCACTCCAATCTTTTTTTCTCTCTCCCACTACCCTTTAAAAATCAGGGAAAATAGTTACGCTATAAAATCAGATTCATGGAAATAGCACTAAATATTTCAGTCTAGACTCAATGAAAAACCTAGAAACTTATATTTGAATGCTTCTCATGCTTGGTAAATTTATACACTTAAATACTTTGGAACTCTAAAAGTCTACTAAGAAATCCATAATTGAAGACTAGTCATGAGCAGAATTGAGCCACTAGTTACATACTTATCCTTGGTGTAATTAACAGTTTATAAACTTGCTGACCATATATTAGCTGGCAATTGTATAGGTGTGATGACTTAAATATTATTTTCCAGTATTCTTGTTTGCTTTCCAATATTCTTGATTCCATCATCATTTGGTTATCCGGATCTTATCCAAATTGCCAAGGAAGAATGCCAGGCTTTATCTTTCAGTAGACCATTAGAAAAACCTTTGAGATTGTTAAGATATTGGTAGTTAAGAACTTCTGTTGTTTCTGGTGGCATTCAAGGATGGTTCTGATTTTGTGTATACCTCTAGCAAATACTCTGGGACCTTTGCTTCAGACTAGATTACACCTCCTTAACATTTCTTTTTTGGTCTGGTTTGTGCTTAGCTTATTGAAGGTGAGGTATAGTGATTTTCGTCTAAGCTTAAATCACATCTGTCTCTGCTTTTATTCAAGTCACCTATGAAGCTTAATTCCTTTTTCTTCTTAACCTTCTCATTTTAATCAGTCATTCTCTCTTTTTATTTAAATAATTCTTGAATTTATCTTTTTTATCCTGAACAAAACATATAGCAGACTATTTGCTACAAAGTAGATATCAGTAAGATTTGAATATCTCTACTGTCACTGCTGCTGCTAAGTAGCTTCAGTCGTGTCCGACTCTGTGCCACTACTCAGATTTAAATCATAATTTCTTGGATCAGTTGAGGTTAAGTATTCTCATTTCTCATGCTGCTTTTTAAAAAAATATTTATTTATTTATTATTGGCTGCTCTTGGTTCTTCATTGTTGCCTGTGTGCTTTCTCTCATTGCAGTTTGCAGGCTTCTCATTGCAATAGCTTCTCTTGTTGTGGAGCATGGGCTCTGGTATCCGGGCTTCGGTAGTTTTGGCACATGGGCTTGGTAGTTGCAGTTTGCGGCCTCCAAATTGCAGGCTCAGTAGTTCTGGTGCATGGGCTTAGTTGCCCTGAAGCATGTGGGATCTTCAGGGACCAGGAATCGAACTGGTATCCCCTGCGTTGCAAGGTGGATTCTTAACCACTGGACTAACCGGGAAGCCCTTCTCATGCTTCTTTATCCATTCTTGGAACTGTTACCAGAGAGATCTTGACAAAATACTAATCTTATTTAAATTTCTTGGTAAATATTTTTCAATAGCTCATGTTCAAGCTTTAAAATTTTTTTTTCTTTTTTTTTTTTTGGTTTATAACATAATTTTTTGTCCAAAGAAGTGTAAATGGGACTTTACTGTGTAGAATAGTAGTAGGGCTCATTCTAGTTGAAACAGCAGTTGGGGGTAGGGTTCAGCTGGCATATCTTTACCCTTTTTATTTCTGTTCCACCTAGGTTTAATCATGAGCAGTCTCCTCAGGGGCACTGTGGGAATAATACTGATGTGTAGGATGAAACCTGCGTTCCTTGGCATGAGATACAAGAGTTCTTCACGATCTGGCTGCTGCTATGCTTTCAAAGCATATCATTTCTTATCAAACTACCATATGCTTTTCAAACTACCTTATTGTTAGCCTTGTGCTTCATCTGTGGTGGCTGCATATGATCCTACAACCTTGAACATACTGCTGCTTATCTGAAATGTCCTCCTCTGCCCTGGTCACCTAGCAAAAACTTACTCTCAAAGACATGGCTCCTTCATGAAGCCTTTCCAAAGCAGTAGGCTTTTTAACAAAGTTGATGACCTCTTCCCTCCTCCATCTTAACCTAGTCTCATTTTTATTACAATATCTGTCACGCATTGCCTGGCACATAGTATGACTGTAAAACACTACAATAATTTCTTCCTGTGATTGCTTCTAATAGTAAATCATGAGGTCTTTGAAAGCAGTAATTTTGTCTCATTTGTCTAAGTTACCCAAGAGCTTAATCAGAGCTCAGTTTTTGCCTTGAAGAATGTATACCTAATTGTGTCAGGTTTTCTGACATTTCAACAAAATGTAGAAACCCAGGTTTTCCTGGTGGCTCAGATGGTAAAGTGTCTGCCTGCAAGGGGAGACCCGGGTTCGATCCTTGGGTTGGGAAGATCTCCTGGAGAAGGAAATGGCAACCCACTCCAGTATTCTTGCCTGGAGAATCCCACGGACGGAGGAGCCTG
Source organism: Bos javanicus (assembly GCF_032452875.1). Taxonomy (NCBI): domain Eukaryota; kingdom Metazoa; phylum Chordata; class Mammalia; order Artiodactyla; family Bovidae; genus Bos; species Bos javanicus. Next base: position 64,656,948 of record NC_083872.1, on the reverse strand, counting down.
GTAGGCTACAGTCCATGGGGTCGCAAAGAGTCGGACACGACTGAGCAACTTCACTTCACTTCACTTCACTACCCATTTTAAATGTTAGCCACATATTCCGGTTGTTAGAAACACTGTGCAGGCCAGACAAAACATGTCTGTGGGCAAAACACAGCTCATAGGTTGCCAGTTTGCAGCCTTTCCATTCTTTGAATGTTTCTGTGGAAAAACTAGTTAGACAGGATTGGTTGATTTTCTTTGCATGCATATTACAAAAATAACCAAGCCAAATAAACTCTGCAAATTGTGAATGCTCAAAAAAAAGGCGGGGGGGTGGAATTTACTATGAGCATATCTTGATCCTTGTCCCATCCTTGTAGTTTTTTTTTTTTTTAAATTTGTTGTTGTTCAGTCGCCAAGTTGTGGCCAACTCTTTGCAACCCTATGCACTGCAGCACGCCAGCCTTCCCTGAAGTTTGCCCAAGTTCATGTCCACTGAATGGGTGATGCCATCCAACCATCTCATCCTTTGTTGCCGCAATCCTCCTCCTCCTGCCCTCAGTCTTTCCCAGCATCAGGGTCTTTTCCAATGTGTCAGTTCTTCACATCAGGTGGCCAAAGTATTGGAGCTTTAGCAACAGTCCTTCCAATGAGTATTCAGGGTTAATTTCCTTTAGGATTGACTGGTTTGACCTCCTGCAGTCCAGGGGACTCTCAAGAGTCTTTTCCAACACCACAATTCAAAAGCATCAATTCTTTAGTACTCAGCCTTCTTGATGGTCCAACTCTCACATCCATACATGTTGGGAAAGCCATAGCTTTGACTATACAGACCTTGGTCTGTCAAGTGATATCTCTTCTGTTTAATATGCTGTCTAGGATTGTCATAGCTTTTCTTCCAAGGAGCAAGTGTCTTAATTTTGTGGCTGCAGTGATTTTGTAGCTCAAGAAGATAAAATTTGTCACTGTTTCCACTTTTCCCCATCTATTTGCCATGAATGATGGGACTGGATGCCATCATCTTAGTTTTTTGAATGTTGAGTTTTAAGCCAGCTTTTTCACTTTTCTCTTTCACCTTCATCAAGAGGCTCTGAAGTTTCTCTTCACTTTCATTAGAGTGGTATCATCTGCATATCTGAGGTTGTTGATATTTCTCCTAGCAATCTTGATTCCAGCTTGTGATTCATCCAGCCCGGCATTTCATATGATGTGCTCCGTATATGATTTTAAGTAAGCAGGGTGAATACTCCTTTCCCAATTTGGAACCAGTCTGTTGTTCCATGTCTGTTTCTAACTGTTGCTTCTTGACCTACATACAGGTTTCTCAGGAGACAAGTAAAGTCATCTGATATTCCCATCTCTTTGTGAATTTTCCACAGTTTGTTGTGATCCTTCACACAGTCAAAGACTTTCACATAGTCGATGAAGCAGAAATAGATGTTTTTCTGGAGTTCATTTGCTTTTTATATGACCCAATGGATGTTGGCAATTTGATTTCTGGTTCCTCCTCTGCCTTTTCTAAACCCAGCTAATACATTGAGAAGTTCTTGGTTCACATACTGCTGAAGCCTTGCTTGAAGGATTTTGAGCATAATCTTGCTAGCATGTGAAACGAGTGCAGTGGTGTGGTAGTTTGAACATTCTTTGTCATTGCCCTTTGGGATTGGAATGAAAACTGTCCTTTTCCTGCTTGACCATGTCCAATTATCCTTGATTTAGGAACCTACCAGGTTCCCATGCAATATTGTTCAGTTTACAGCATCAGGCTTTACTTTCACCATGTCTGACTGTACTTTCAGACACATCTACAACCTAGTGTCGTTTCCACTTTGGCCCAGCCTCTTCATTCCTTCTGGAGCTATTTCTCCACTCTTCCACAGTGGCATATTGGGCGCCTTCCGACCTGGGGGACTCATCTTCTCGCATCGTATCATTTTACCTTTTCATACTGTTCATGGGATTCTTGGGGCAAAAATACTGGAGTGATTTGCCGTTCACTTCTCCAGTGGGCCGTGTTTTGTCAGAACTTTCCACTATGACCTGTCTGTCTTGGGTGGCCCTGCATGGCATGGCTTGTAGCTTCATTGAGTTATGCAAGCCCCTTTGCCATGACAAGGCTGTGATCCATGAAGGGGAATGGAATGGTAATTGATCCTAAAATACCTTTTAAGTTAAAATTGTACAAATTTGATTATAGTCTTGGCTCTGCCTTAGTGAGACCTTGAACTATGAACTTAACCTCTCTAGGCTTCACATTCTCTGATGTAAAATGAGGACTTTGAATTAGAGAAACTTTTCTGGCACTAAAATTGTAAAATTATTTTGTATTCTTTGCTTGTATAAATACTTCCTATGGCTCTACGGAGTTATTTTACTTGGCTCTAAATCACTTCTAGATGACAATAGCAATGGTGTGGTTTTCAAAAAGCCATGGTTCAAAGACCTTAGTAATTCTCATTTCCTTATATTTTATTAAGTTAGCTAGTCCATTCTTTTTTATTAAGAGATACACACCCACACATATTTGCTTTACAGTTTGTTTGGCTTGATTGTTTTTGTATTATACAATTAAAATCAACTAATCTAGTATAACCAGTTTTTTATATATATATATATATATATATATAAAATGAAGTGAAGTGAAAGTCCCTCAGTCGTGTTTGATTCTTTGTGACCCCATGGACTATACAGTCCATGGAATTCTCCAAGCCGCCTTTCCCTGCCTCAGGGGATCTTCCCAACCCAGGGATCAAACCAAGGTCTCCTGCATTACATGCGGATTCTTTACCAGCTGAGCCACAAGGGAAGCCATATATATATATTTTTTTTAATTTTTATTTTTATATATATTTATATATGGGTATATATAATTACTTATATAAATATCTGATTTAAACACTTCTATTGAAATATAATTGTTTTGTGCAATAAATTGCACATACTAAAGGTGTATAATTTGTTGAAATTTTGATTTATGCTCTCAAACATTTCTTTATACTCCTTTGTAATCTTTTCCATCCTGTCTTCCTGCCTTATCTGTTATTATTATTGATCTACTTTATTTCACTTACATTAGTTTGTATTTCCCAGGATTTCATATAATCATTTAGTATACGTCTTTCCTGCCCTTTTTCCCTCAGCATAATTATTTTGCAATTAACCTATGTTTTTTTATACATTATGTCATATTGCTGGGTATATTCCATTGTGTGTATGCCACAGTTCCACAGTGGAATTGTTTATCCATTCACCTGTTAATCGTCATTTTGGTTCTTTCTATTTTGGGCTGTTACAAATAAAGCTCCTGTGAACATTTATGTTTAAATCTTTGTGAGGACATATACTTTTCATTTCTCTTGAATAAATGTGTTCTAAAGTCTGTATTTTATATTCTCACCAGCAATTGTGTGACAGTTCCACTTACTCCATTCTTCACTAGCATTCAGTTTAGTCTTTTGATTTTGCCCAGTTTAGTGGATAAGTAGTGGTATCTGATTGTGGTTTTTAATTTGCAGTTTCCTATTAGACTGATGGAGAAAGCAATGGCCACCCACTCCAGTACTCTTGCTTGGAAAATCCCATGGACGGAGGAGCCTGGAAGGCTGCAGTCCATGGGGTCGTTGAGGGTCGGACACGACTGAGCAACTTCACTTTCACTTTTCACTTTCATGCATTGGAGAAGGAAATAGCAACTCACTCCAGTTTTCTTGCCTGGAGAATCCCAGGGATGGTGGAGCCTGGTGGGCCGCCATCTATGGGGTCGCACAGAGTCGGACACGACTGAAGTGACTTAGCAGCATTGACTGATGATGTACATCTTTTAGTGTGCTTATACACTATCTGCATGCCTTCTTTTGTTTGAGAGTCTGTTTAAATCTTTTACCTATTTAATTAATGAGGTGGCTTACTTTTGAGTTGTAAGAGTTCCTTATATATTGTAGATATAAGTCCTTTTTTAGATATATGTTTGTAAATATTTTCTGCCAGTCTGTGGCTTGTTTTGTAGAAATAGTATCTTTTGATGCACAGAGTTTTTAATTTTGATGAAGTATAATTTGTTGATTTTTTTCTTTTTTGGTTTGTGAATTTTTTGTTGGGTTATAGAAATCTTTACCAGGCTCAGTCTTTCTCCAGCATTTTCTTACAGAAGTTTTATAGTTTCTGTTCTTAGATTTTAGTCTGCAATCCATTTAGAGTTAATTTGTTATTTGTGATGTGATTAAGTATCAAAGTTCTTTTTTCCTTCTCTTTGCATATTTCTAAACAGTTGCTCTAACACAATTTATTGAAAATACCATCTTTTTCTCACTGAATTGGTATTGTACCTTTGTTGAAAATCAGCTGACTGTAAACTTGGGTCTGTTTCAGGACTGTTTTGTTCCACTGATTATTTGTGTTTACTCCAGTATCAGACTGTGTTGATTACTGTAACTTTTAAATAAGCTTGAAATTGGTGGAACAAGGCTTCCAACATGATTTATCTTTTTCAGAGTTATTTTGACATGCTAGGTTTTTTGCATTTTCATGTAAATTTTAGAATCAGGTTGTCATTCCTACCAAAAAGTCTGCTGGATATTTGCTTGGGAGCCATAATTCTGTTTGGGGAGAACTGACATCTAAACAATACTGTCTTCTGATCTACCTGTTTTATTTCTCTATATAATTATGTCTTGTTTAATTTCTCTCAGCAGTGTCTTCTAGTTTTCGGTATATAGGTCTAATAACCCTTTGTCAGGTTTATCTCTAAAAATTTCAAACTCGTTATACTAATGTAAATGATACTTTAAAATTTTCTGATTGTTTGTTGCTAGCATATGGAACCATAATTAACACTTTTATTGCAGTAACTTTTTATTGAGATAAACTTCCCATATGCAGCTCAATGATTTTTTTAAATGAGATTTTTACTTTAGAATACTTTTAGATTTATAGAAAAGGTCTAAGGCTAATACAGAGAGTTTTCGTACATTCCCTAGCGCATCTCCTGTATTACTAACATCTTACATTAGTATGGTACATTTACCACAATTAATGAGTAAATATTTATATAAATTATTATTAACTACAGCCAATATTTTATTCAAATTTCCTTAGTTTTTGCCTAGTATCCTTTTTCTGTTCCAGGAACCCATTGTGAATACTACCTTATATTTAATCATTATGTCTTTTTAGGCCCCTCCAGGCTGTGACTGTTTCTCAGACTTTCCTTGTGTTTCATGACCTTGAGAGTTGAGTAATATTTGTCAGATATTTTGTTCAGTGTCTCTCCAACAGGCTTTTTATCTATTTTTTCTCATAATTAGAATGGGTTATGGGTTTTGGCAAAAACACAACAAAAGTAAAGAGCCATTTTTATTGTCAAATTGAGTGCATATTATCAGTGTGTTTTATCGTTATTTTTTTCCAGTTTTATTGAGATATTTAATTAATTATACTGAAGTCATACAGCATTGTATGTTTAAGTTCTATAGCATAATAACTTATTTTATGTACATGCATCATGAAATGATGACCAAAGTAAGTTTAGTGGACATCAATCATATCACATGTATACCAAATTAAATAATTGAAAACAATTTTGTTTGTGATGAGAACTTTTAGGATTTACTGGCTTAACATTCATATTAATATACAGCAGTGTTAATTATATTTATTATGTTTTACATTGCATCCTTAGTATTACTTATCTTATTACTAGAAGTTTGTACCTTCCAGTCAGTTCAGTCAGTCAGTTGTGTCTGACTCTTTGCGACCCCATGAACCGCAGCACACCAGGCCTCCCTGTCCATCACCAACTCCCGCAGTTCACTGAGACTCACGTCCATTGTGGAGAAGGTAGTGGCACCCCACTCCAGTATTCTTGCCTGGAAAATCCCATGGATGGAAGAGCCTGGTGGGCTACAGTCCATGGGGTCACTAAGAGTCGGACTCGACTGAGCGACTTCACTTTCACTTTTTCACTTTCCTGTATTGGAGAAGGAAATGGCAAGCCACTCCAGTGTTCTTGCCTGGAGAATCCCAGGGACAGGGGAGCCTGGTGGGCTGCCATCTATGGGGTCGCACAGAGTCGGACACAACTGAAGTGACTTAGCAGCAGCAGCAGCGTGTCCATTGTGTCAGTGATGCCATCCAAGCATCTCATCCTCTGTCGTCCCCTTCTCCTCCTGCACTCAATCTTTCCCAGCATCAGAGTCTTTTCAAATGAGTCAACTCTTCACATCAGGTGGCCAGAGTATTGGAGTTTCAGCTTCAACATTAGTCCTTCCAATGAATACCCAGGACTGATCTCATTTAGGATGGACTGGTTGGATCTCCTTGTAGTCCAAGGGACTCTCAAGAGTCTTCTCCAACACCACAGTTCAAAAGCATCAATTCTTCAGAGCTCAGCTTTCTTTACAGTCCAACTCTCACATCCATACATGACCACTGGAAAAACCATAGCCTTGACTAGACGGACCTTTGTTGGAAAAGTAATGTCTCTGCTTTTTAATATGCTGTCTAGGTTGGTCATAATTTTCCTTTTGTACCTTTGGACTGCCTTCATCTAGTTATCCCTCCCTCTGCCCTCTGGTAACCACAAATCTCATCTCTTTTTTGTGAGTTTATTTGTTTTTGAAGTGTAATTGACCTACAGCACTATGTTAGTTCTTGTTACACAATGTAGTGATTCAGCATTTCTATATATTTCCTAATGATCACCACGATAAGTCTAGTTGACCATCTTTTCCCATACAGTGATATTACATAATTATTGACTGTATTTCCCACACTGTAGATTTCACACCTGTGACTTGTTCATTTTACAAATGGAATTTTGTACTGCTTAATCTCCCTCACCTATTTTTTTCTTCTTCTGTCCGTCTCCCCCCTGGTAACCACTTGTTCATTCTCTGTATCTGTTTTATGGCCGAGTAATATTCCTTTGATAAACATGTAGATTGCTTCCATATCTTGGCTATTGTAAGTAATGCTGCAGTGAACACAGGGGCACATATATCTTTTCTAAATAGTGTTTCAGTTTCCTTTGGATAAATATCCAGGAGTAGAATTGCTGGATTATGTGATAGCTCCTGGTGGCTCAGATGGTAAAGAGACTGCCAACGGTGCAGGAGACTTGGATTCTATCCCTGGGTTGGGAAGATTCCCTGGAGGAGGGAATGGCAACCCATTCCAGTAGTCTTGCCTAGAGAATTCCATGGGCAGAGGAGCCTGGCCGTCTACAGACCATGGGTTGCAAAAAGTCAGACACGATTGAGCAACTCTGTTTTTAATTTTTGGAGGAGCCTCCCTACTGTTTTCCATTGTGACTGTACCCATTTACAGCCCTACCAACAGTCCATGAGGGTTCCCTTTTCTACACATCCTCGTTAATACTTATTATTTGTGGTTTTTCTGATAATAGCCAATCTTACAGATGTGAGGTGATATCTCATTGCAGTTTTGATTTGCATTTCCCTCATGATTACTGATGTTGAGCATCTTTTCAGATTCCTTTTGATCATCTGTCTGCCTTCTTTGGGAAAATATCCAGGTCTTCTGACCTTTTTTAAATGTTTGAATTCTTTGTGTTTTAACCCTTTGTTAGATATATTGTTTACGGATATCTTCTCTCATCCAGTAGGTGACCTTTTTATTTGTTGATAGTTTCCTGCACTGTATAAAAGCTTTTTAGTTTGATATAGTCTCATTGTTTATTTTTGCTTTAGTTTCCCTTGCCTGAAGAGATATGTAAATGTATGTTATTTATATTTATTTTTTATGTGTTATTTATATTTATATAAAAAATGTGTTATTATAGAAGTTCTATGATTTCTATTCTTACATTTGTCTTTATTAATCCATTTTAAATTTATTTTTGTGCATGGTGTGAGAAATTAGTACAATTTGATTCTTTTGCATGCAGCTGTCCAGTTTTACCAACATCATTTATTAAGGAGGCTGTCTTTTCCACGTTGTATATTCTTGCCTCTTTTGTTGTAGATTAATTGCCTATACAAGTGTCGGCTCATTCCTGAACTCTGTTCTTTTCCATTGATATATGTATCTGTGTTTGTGCCAGTACCGTACTGTTTCGATTACTGTAGCTTTGTAGAGTAGTTTGAAATCAGGCAGTGTGATACTTCCAACTTTGTTCTTTCTCAAGATTATTTTGGCTCTCTGAGGTCTTTGTGTTTTTATATAAATTTTAAAATTGTTTCTAGTCCTGTGAAAAATACTGTTGGTAATTTGTTAGGGATTGTGTTGAGGGTCAGACATGACTGAGCAACTTCACTTTCACTTTTTACTTTCATGCATTAGAGAAGGAAATGGCAACCCACTCCAGTGTTCTTGCCTGGAGAATCCCAGGGATGGGGGAGCCTGGTGGGCTACCGTCTGTGGGGTCACACAGAGTCAGACACGACTGAAGTGACTTAGAAGCAGCAGCAGCAGCAGTAGCATTGAATCTATAGATTGCTTTGTGTAGTATGGTCATTTTAACAACATTTATTCTTCTAATTTAAGAACACATTATATCTTTACATTTGTTTGTGTCTTCACTTTCTTTCGTCATTGTCTTATAGTTTTTAGAGGACATGTCTTTTGCCTCCTCAGATAGGTTTATTCCTAAGTATTTTATTCTTTTTTAATGCAGTGGTAAATGGGATTGTTTCCTTAATTTCTCATTCTGACAGTTCATTGTTAGTGTATAAGGATACAATAATTTATGTATATTATTTTGTATCCTACAAATTTACTGAATTCATCAGTGAGTTCTAGTATTTTTTTCTTGGTGTCTTTGGGATTTTTATGTATAGTACCATGTCATTTGCAAGCAGTGACAGTTTTACTTCTTCCTTTCCAGTTTTGTTCCTTTTATTCATTAATTTTTCTTGTCTGATTTCTATGCCTAAGGCTTCCAATACTATACTGAATAAAAAAGTGACAAGAGTGGGAATCCTTGTCTTGTTCCTGATCTTAGAGGAAATGCTTTCAGCTTTTACCATTAAGTATGATGTAGCTGTGGATTTGTCATGTATGGCCTTTATTATGTTAAGCTATGTTCCTTCTATATCCACTTTGTTGAGAGTTTTTATCATAATAATTGTTCAATTTTATCAAACTCTGTATCTGTTGAGATGATCATATGATTTTATTCTTCAGTTAATATGGACACCACTGAGCGACTGAACTGAACTGAATATGGTTTATCACATTGATTGTTTTGTGGCTTTTGAGTCATTCTTGCATCCCTGGGACAAATGCCACTCAGTCATGCTGTGTGATACTTTTAATGTATTGTTTAATTTGGCTTGCTAATAATTCTCTAGAGGAGTATTGCATCTATGTTCATCAGTGATCTTGGCCTTGAATTTTCTTTTTTTGTGATGTGTTTGTCTGGTTTTGATATCAGGGTGATGCAGGCCTTGTAGAATGAGTTTGGAAGTATTTCTTCCTCTGCGTGTTTTGGGAATAATTTGAGAGAGATAGGTGTTAACTTTTCCTCTTTCACCTTTTAATTCACCTTTGAAGCCCTCTGGTTCTGGACTTCTGTTTGTTGGGAGTTTTTGAAATAATTTAATTCACTTTTACTATTGGTAATTGGTCATGTTTTCTATTTCTTTCTGATTAAGTCTTTGAAAATTATACATTTCTAAGAATTTGTCGTTTCTTCTAGGCTGTCCATTTTATTGACATATTTGTTGGTAGTAATCTCTTATGATCTTTTATATTTATGTGGTGTCAGTTGTAACTTCTTTTTCATTTCCAATTTTATTGATGTGGCCCTTCTTTTTTTCTTGAAGAGTCTGAGTAGAAGTTTGTCAGTTTTGTTTAAATTTTCAAATAACCAACTTTTTGTTCATTTATCTTTTCTATTCTTTTCTTTCTATTTATTTCTGCTCTGATCTTTATGATTTTTTTCCTTCTACCAACTTTGGGTTTTGTTTGTTCTTTTTTTAGTTTCTTTAGATTTACGATTTTCCTCGTTTCCTGACATAAGCTAGTATTGCTGTCAACTTCCCTCTTGTTACTGCTTTTGCTGAGTCTGTAGATTTTGGGTCATTGTGTTTTCATTTGTCTCTAGGTTATTTTTTAATTTTCTCTTTGACTTCTTCAGTGATTCATTGGTTGTTTAGAGCTTGTGCTTTTTGTTCTTTTTTTTTCCCCTTGTAGTTGATGTTTAGTCTCATAGTGTTGTGGTTGAAAATGATGCTTAATGTTTTCAATCTTCTGAAATTTAATGAAACTTGTATTATAATCTATTGTGTGATCTGTCCTAAAGATCTGGCTTTCTGTTCCATGTGTACTTGAAAAGAATTTATATTCTGCTGCTTTTAGATGGAATGCTCTATAAATATCAATCAACTTCATGTGGTCTAATGTGTCATTTAGGACCAGTGTTTTCTTATTGATTTTTCTGTCAGAATCATCTGTCCATTGATAAAAGTAGGGTGTTAAAATCCCCTTCTGTTATTGTGTTATGATGAGTTTCTTCCTCTATGTCTGTTAATAGTTGCTTACGTATTTAGATTTTCCTATGTTTGGTGTGCATGCTAAGTTGTTTCAGTCATGTCCAACTCTTTGTGACCATATGTACTGTAGCCCATCAGGCTCCTCTGTCCATGGGATTCTCAAGGTAAGGATACTGGAGTGGGTTGCCATGCCCTTTTCCAGGGGGTCTTCCCTACCCAGGGATTGAATCCGTGTCTCCTATGATTCCTGCAGTGGCAGATGGATTCTTTACCACTAGCGCCACCTGGGAAACCCATGTTGGGTGTATATATGTATATTTACAACTGTTGCATCTTCAACTTGGATTGATCTTTTTGATCACTATGTAATTCCTTCTTTGTCTCTTGTTACAGTCTTTGTATTAAAGTGTACTTTTTCTGATATACTTATTACTACTCTGGCTTTCTTTTGATTTCCATGTATAGAATATCTTTCATTCTCTTCACCTTCAGTCTGTATGTTTTTAGATCTCTTATTGGTGATGTTGCATTGATCACCTGATTGATACAGTGTTTGTCAGGTTATCCACTATAAAATTACCCTATTCCTCACTTTCATACCATATGTTTTGGAAGGAAGGAAGGAAGTACTATATGCAGCTAACACAAAATGAGTGAGGAGTTCTGCTCCACTTCCCTTAAGTTGGAATATCTTATAAGCTATTTAAAATTTTTCTGTGCAGGAGGTTTATCTATTTTCTTCCAGTTATTTACTTATTCAGTCATGCATTTTTATCTATGTGGACTCATGTATATTTACTTTATACTTTGAGTTATAATCCAATAAATTGTATTTTGTTATCCAGATTTTTCCAGCTTTGGCCACTGGGAGTCTTTCTTGTGTCTTCAATTCATTTTATTTTATGTTAGTCTTATTATCTTGTAACCTTGGTAAACTCATTTATTAGCTCTGGTAGTTTGGGTTTGTTTTTGTCCTAATATTTGTAGGATTTTCTACATAGATGATAATGTCATCTGGGAAAAAATAGTTTTATTTTATTTCTAAACTGAATGACTTTTATTTTTATTATTTTAAAATTATTTATTATTATTTTTTTTGCCTTCCTATGTCAGCTAGAACCTTTAATACAGAGTTGAATAAAAGTATTGAGAGCAGACCTCCTTGTCTTGTCTCTGTCTTAGGGGAAAAGCATTTTAGTATCTCATCATAAAGTGTGATTGTAACTCTAGAGGTTTTGTACAAGTTCTTTGTAGTTTTGGGGAAGTTCTCTTCAGTTCCTAGTTTATTGAGAGTTATATGTGCACTCATGGTGTTAACTTTGTCAAATGCCTTTTTATGCCTCTACTGAGATCATGTGATTTTATTTTTCGTATGGTGAATTATATTAATTGATTTTGAACGTTAAACCAGCCTTTGTTACTGGAATGAATACTTGGTCATGATGTATATACTTCTTACATATTGTTTGTTAAACTGTGGGTCTTAGTTTGCCTTGTGCAGTCAGTGTTGTTGATGACCATTTTAAAAGAAGGAAATAGAATGGAAAATTTCAGGCTATATTAAACTTAACTTTGAGAAATAATTTGTTTCATATGTATGTACTGTAGTTCATATCCAAAAATTTGAAAACAGTGAATTCACTTTTTGAGCCTGAAGATGATGAGGCACAAAGTGGGGCAAGAAGGCAACTGGCCTTAAGAGGAGGGTGCCTGATTAAAGGAGGTACAACTGGGGTGAGGAAATGGTATTGGGTAAGGTAGGTGGCACTGGTGCTAAAGAACCTGCCTGCCAGTGCAGGAGACATAAGAAACATGGGTTTGATCCCTGGGTTTGGAAGATCCCCTGGAGGAGGGCATGGTAACACACTCCAATATTCTTGATGGAGAATCCCATGGATGGAGGAGCCTGGTGTGGGTTACAGTCCAGAGGGTTGCAAAGAGTTGGACAAGACTGAAGTGACTTGGCATGCACATAAGGCAGAAACGGAATAGGGATTTCTTTAGAAAAGCCTCATTTATTTCTTAGTTTTGATTAGATAAATTTTTTTTTTTAATATTTATATTTATTTATTTGCCTGTGCCAGGTCTTAGTTGCAGCACACATGATCTTTGACCTCTGTTGCAACATGCAGTATCTTTAGTTGCATCATGTGGGAACTAGTTTTCCAACCAGGAATTGAACCCAGGCCCCCTGCATTGGGAGTGTGGAGTCTTAGCTACTGGACCACCATGGAAATCCCAATTGGAGAAATCTTTATGGCTGCCTGATGAAGCCCATGGTCTGTGAAAGGATGTAATTAGGTGACGATTAACAACTTAATGATCTTAGCCAAAGGACTTGGCAGACTATCAGATTTTGGGAGCATGCTCCAATAGCATGCTGTCTTGTATAACTTTACATATGGTCTTAAGGTACTCTTCTAGAAATATTATTTTTAGTAAAGTCAGGCAGAAGCTATTGTTAGAATTGCTTACATAAAGATTTTGGTTCTTATAATATCTTTTCATATACAGTGAGAATGTAATTTTTGTAGGGACACACAGTCTTGAGATACTAGTTAGTGATTTCAGTTACTAGTTTGTTTCAGGATTTTAGCTGGGCCCAATTGGAGAGAATGGAATAATGATGGGGGAAGAATCTTTATGGTTTCTTTTAAGTTTTAAATGTTGGATTTGTGTTTCTCAGTCATCATCTTTATTATTTGTCAGCTTGGTTCTAATGCAGTGTTTTAGTTTTAAATTTCTGAAGGAAGAAATCTGATTAAAGAATCTAAATGCCTTGTCAGTCTCTAGATCAAATCAGCTATAACCAAGGATGTATGTTAACATGTCTTATATCTGTACGTTTCCCCTATGTTTATAGCCTTTGAGAAGATGGAATCACTGGTAACTGGGCAGGCACCCTAGGAGGTATTTATTATTAATAAATTAATTTAAAAATAAGTTAATTAAATCAAACACAATGGTATTGAAGTCATTTATTTTCTGGATGGTTAAAATGAATCCTGTTGCTTTAAAGCAATGGTTCTTGGCTATTGTGGTGTTCAAAAACCCCCTTGAAGCCTATCCAAGAACTTAAGATTGTGCCTGCTTTAAACTTTTAAATTATACAATTCAACATGCATTGTTAAATTACCTGTAAAATCTAGTTTTTCATGCATGGAATACCAGAATTAAAATGATTATTTCTAATTATAGCTGTTATTTGAGAAAAATATTATCAAGTAGCATAGCCACTTCCTAAGTTTAGAAAAATAGTAGGCATTGATGTGAATCTCTAATAACATATACTATAATAGGAACCATAAAAACTTTCAGGACAAGGTGAATAATTCAAGAAATGTGTATTAGCTGATGAAGTTTTAAAAGAATGTCCGAGGATTTGTTATCTGAATGTGAAGAGATAATTGTGGAAGAAGGTAAGTAGTTCAGAAAAGGCTTTATAAACTATGTTCTAAGATTGTTTTTAACACTAAAATTTTATAATTCTACCCCCAAATAGTATAGTTAACCTAGAGATAATTCATTTCATAAATCTGTTTCAGATTGCTTTAGCAAATAAAATAATTTATAATCTTTTTTTTAGGAATAGCTATGAAATGGATCTGATGAAATTTCAAATAAATCATGACTAAAATTTACAATAACATTAGATATAAAATTTATACCTCTGTTTTGTCCTAAATATTTACCTTGCACAGTGCTTTATACATAACTTAGACTCTTATTATGTATTGATTATAAAATGTATAATATAAATCAAACCTATCCTTTCCATTTGCCTGGAAATTTTATTCCTTTACTTAGCTATTTTGTTGTTAATAATGAAAAAACTAGTAAGTTTATTTTCATGTAATATATGTAATTAAAGAAGATTTTGGATGAAATAGACGTTAGCTTGCAGGTATTAACTTTAAAATTGGTACATTGTTAGAAATATAAAATTAACCAGTAAAATATATACATTCACCTTTAAATTTTATTTCATATAATACCAATGTTAAAATAACACCTGCTTATTTTAAAATAAATCTCTTTACATGGCATAATATGCATAGTAATGGGACATTCTGGTGTGTTCCTAATTTAAAAAATAAAATCAGTAAGAATTGTGCCAGTTTTATCTTTATTATGTTTTGACGTTCTTTTCTGCATTTGTTTTGATTTTGACATTTTCAGGTCAATCAGTTTTCTTTCTTACCCTCACTTTAAGTCTTTAACATATCTACTTTGGTTTTATATAGATTTCGTGTTTCTAATCTCCCACCTCTCCCTCATCTCTACCAAATAATTAATTATTCAGAAATTTAATTCATTGACTTAGAGTTTTACCATTTTTTAAAACGTTTGGTTTAAAATGTTTATATACCTTTTAGAGCTTTAAATGAGTCTTTAGTGAACTAAAGAGGTTTATTTTGATAACAATCGATTCTCTTTAGGATCAGGCTCTGGTATTATAACCCTGCTCAATTATAATGTTTAGTAGAAAAATACAATTATCTGGAGACTTCACATGGCAATTTAGTCCAAAGAGCTTATATCAACACTTGGACAAAGCATAGCAGAAGCATAGTTCTCCCGTGCCTCGATGTTATTTTGTGGGTTTTTGTTCCTTTGTTTGCCTAGCATACACTTACAGTGTATTTTCCTCTATCAATTAAGTTATAAGAAATGTGACTGAGGAACCATTCTCCTGTCTCTGTTTTTGGAAGGAACATAATTATATTAATAAATGACTGGGAAACATTTGTTTAAAACTGAAACATATGTAAATTAAAGCCTTACATATGAATAATAGCAGGGAAATAATTTGATGTGTCCGTGGCCTACCCAGTATAAGAAACCAACTTTCTCATAGCTGTGGATGTGACAGCATTATATCTTCAGCTTCCTCTTTAAAATATTTTAATAGATGAGCAATATTAACATGTACTATTTGGATAAACTTGAACTTTATTTTTTGGCCCTGTTGCTTGTGGCATGGTAGTTCCCTGGCTAGGGATCAAATTCTTGTGTCCTCGGTGCTGAAGGTGCATAACCCTAACCACTGAACCATCAGGAAGTTCCTAAGCTTGAACCTTTGTTATTGCTCCAGTTAAAAAGCTATAATCAGTGTCTTCATAAGTTTTTTTATTTAAACAAATTTTTAAAATGAATTAATTTATGGCTGTGCATGATCTCCCTTGCTGTGCCCGGGCCTTCTCTAGTTGCAGTGAGTAGGGGCTACTCTCTAGTTGCAGTGCTCAGGTTTCTCACTGGACTGACTTCTCTTGTTGCAGAGCATGGGCTCTAGAGCTCAGTAGTTGTGGCACATGGGCTTAGTTGCCCCACAGCGTGTGGAATCTTCCCAGACGAGGAATCAAACCTGTGTCCCCTGCATTGGCAGGCAGATTCTTAACCACTGGACCACCAGAGAACTTCAGTGCCTTTGTAATTTAACCTCAGTGAAAAGCAGGGCAGGAGAAAGACTCTTAATTGGATGTCTGTTTTGTACCTAATAGTTTATGTATTATCTTTAATCCTCACTAAAATCTTTTGAGGTTGGTATTATTTTCTCCACTTTACAGATGAGCAATTTGAGGCAGAGAGATACCACAGCAGGTAGCTTAACTAGAGTTCACATCTGTTTGTCTGACTTTAAGGTCTGTGCTCTTTGCAGGTGTTGTCCCTTTGGTATGAACTAAATTGAAAATAGGATTTCTTGTGAATAACATATTTTAATCATTCCATCTACTACTTTTGCTTGGCTTGTCTTTTTGGGTTTCTGTTGAGGTTTTGTCTTTATCAAAGTTATATATACTCCTTATAAAATACTAAACCATACAGAAAAGTATAAAGATGAAGAAATCTAAAATCTCATCAATCATAGGTACTACTGATTTGAGATTTTATAATGCATTTTTTATATAATTGAAATCACATATATAATTTTGAACCTTGAATTTTCATCAGGCAGTATAGTGTAACTACTTCTTTATGTAATTGGCAACATATATTACTTGATACCATCTTCCCAGATGGTGCTAGTGGTAAAGAATTTGCCTGCCAGTGAAAGAGACACAAGATACATGGGTTTGATTCCTTGGTTGGGAAGGAACCCTGGAGTAGGAAATGGCAACCCATTACAGTTTTTTTGCCTGGAAAATTCCACAGACAGAAGACCAGGGTGGGCTGTATTGCCCATGGGATTGCAAAGAGTTGGACATGGCAGAGCTGCGTGCATGCGCATGTGCGCGCGCGCGCGCACACACACACACACACACACACACACACACACTATTTGATATATGTGTAGGTATAATATATCGCAATTAAAGGGATTATTATGGATATTTAGGTGCTTTTTTCCTTTTGTAAATATCATTGAGACGAACATTCCTGTACCATAGCCAGTTAAGATGTCTGATTTCTCTACTAATGACTCCTCCCTGCCCAACACTAAAGATATATAGTCAGATGTTGGTATTTATGAGTTACTCAGATTAGTTTTTGTTCATCTGTCCATTTGTCCTTTCTTCCCATCTTCCCATTCAGTATGATTACAGTATTTTTTTTTAATACAATTAGGTTCATTTTTTTCAAGTTACTTTCAGTTTTAGTTGTTTTCCTCTTCACATTCTTTCTTATTTTGTTTTTTACATATGCAGAATATTAACATGCTTTTCAAAAATCAAAACTGTTCAAAGCCAGCTTGTCTTCTTGTGTACTCTGTCTGCTGTCTTCTAATCAAGGGTTTTGTTATGTCGGTTGTCTGCCCATCAGTAGTTTTCTTTTTTCTGCATCATTGTCCACATACAAGCCTGCTGAATTTTCTCCCACCTGAAAAAACAAAACTGATTTCTCTCCTACCTCACTGGCCCTTCCTTCTTAATCGCCTTTGTTGGCTCCTTGGCCTCTTAGTGGTCTTTGACCACAGTCTTTGAGCCATTTCATTTTTTTGTCTCTATCTTGTAGATGTACTTATATAACACTGGTGATTATTAAATTTGTATCTGTAGCTACTGAATAAGATTTGAATATCTAGCTACTTAATTGGTATCTTCTCTTGGATATCTGATAAGCATTTCTTAAACTATTCTAAGCCTAAATTCTGATCCTTTATCCCAAACTTACTTCTCCCTCTCTCTCTTTAACCCAATAATTGGTGGCTCTGTCCTTCTCTTTCCTCAGACCAAAAACCTTGGAGCCATCCTTGCCTTCGGTATGTATTATTAAATCCTATTGCTTTAACTTCAGAGTATGTCTTGAATTGTTCCCTTCTTACCACTTCCTACTCTTCCAACTTGATCCAAGGCAACATCTTCTGTTACCTGTATCATTGTAATAGTCTCCTGTCTGGGCTCACTGCTTCTGTCCATGTACTTCTTTCATCTCTTCTCAATAGAGTGATCCTTAAAAAAATTGTTCTCTTATCCTATTCTAGTCAAAACCATCTCCAGTCATTCTCATTTTTACTCACAGTAAAAACCAGAGTCCTTAGAGTGGCTTAAAAGGCCCCACATGATCTGGCCCCTGTTATTTCTCTAACTTTATCTCTCTTCATTTTGCCGTTGTTCATTTCCTCCAGCCACCTTGGCCTTTTTTGCTATTCCTCAGACCTGTGTGTTCTTGCCTCAAGTTTTTGTCCTTAGCTTTAACTCTGCCTAGAGTATTCTTCCTCTAGATATTTGCATAGCTAGCTCCTTGGCTTTCTTCAGCTCTTTGCCCATATGTTATCTTTTTAATGAGGCTTTTCCTGTCCACTCTTTTAAAAATGAAAAGATCCTTTGCTTGCACCTCCTATGTTATTTTTGCTTTGTTTTTTCCTCCATAGTTATCAGACTCTGACTTATTATATATTTAACTGTAGATATTGGTTAAATTTTATTGAATGATGAATGTGTAATCAGCCCTCTCTTTGTCCATCAAAAGTTATCTTCTCTTTCTCTGGTCTTCTTGCTACATTCCAGATGCTGATCTCTTTTCTGTTCTACTTTATACTGTCTCCTGCCTCAGAACCTTTGTATGTTTTATTCCCTCTACTTGGAAAACACTTTTCTGTCCCCTTCTTTTTCTTGCCTAGTTAACTTCTACTACTCATCCTTTAGATATCAGCTCAAAAGTCTCTATTTCAAAGAACCTCTGGATTAAGAACCCCTGCTGTATTCACTCTTAGTCATGCTATTTGATCTCTCTCACCAACTAAACTGAGCACTTCACAAAGGCAGGAACCTTGAGTATACTGCTTGCCAGTGTATGTGTCTGAATAGTGAGGATACTATTGAGGATTCAGTAAGTATTGAGTTGGCCAAAAAGTTCGTTCAGATTTTTTCCTTTGGCCAACCCAATACTTATGAATTTGCTCCTTTCAAGCGCTAATATTCTGCCTTGAGGCAATGATAGGTCATTCCTATGTGCTTAGAAATGGCAGCCTATCAGGAAACTGTATTTTCAAATCAAATGTGATTCGTGGTAAGTTTGAAACGACTTGGCATTATTGATCAACTCTGAGTTAAATATGAACTTTATATTGACAAAGTCAATGTGTTGACATCTTGTAAGAAGATATGAATCCAGATAAGATCTGACTCAAGAAATTCTGGTTTGAGTCAATGCAGAAAAATGTGTGTATTGATTCTTATTGGTGTGTGGGGCATGTAAATAACCCAGTACATTTTGTTGCTTTAATATTTAATATCAAAAAAAGGTAGAAGCCTGGCTAATAACTTTTTTGTTAGCTAGTAGTTAACTTTGTCAGTAGTTTCACTTTTGAAAAAGTAAAGCTGGGTAAAGTTAGCAGTTTTTTAACCTTTTAGGGTTATGTTGAGAATTAATATATATGAAAGTACTTTAAAATGCATGTGTAATTTATTGTTATTACTAATATCATCTTTATTGGTTGTGACATTGGGCAAACAAGTTGGTTTCTCATTATATTTAATCTTGTAAAAAGTGGGAATAAAAGTAGTATTGACTCTAATGGGTTATCATGAGAATCAGTAATGTATACACTCAAGGAGAAGAGTCTGGTACCATTAAACCCTTGGAAAATGTTGGCTTTATTCTGTTATTATTTTAAGTCTCTTCTTTTAAGTTTAAGAACTTTCCTTTTTAAATCATTATAGAGAATCTGCGTTCTTTAATTAGAATTCAGGGTCAAATCTTTAATGTGACTTTTGGCACTTTCATTAAATACTTGGCATGATGAATGGCAGTGGTGGCATCTGCTGCTGCTTCTACTTCTAAAGAGTTATATCTCATTTCCTTTGTGATGGAATTCCAGCTAAGCTATTTCAAATCCTAAAAGATGATGCTGTTAAAGTGCTGCACTCAATATGCCAGCAAATTTGGAAAACACAGCAGTGGCCACAGGACTGGAAAAGGTCAGTTTTCTACTTCTGCTGTACTGAGCAGAAGCCTTTGACCATGTGGATTACAACAAACTGTGGAAAATTCTTAAAGAGATGGTAATATCAGACGACCTTACATGTCCATGAGAAGCCTATATGCAGGACAAGAAGCAATAGTTAGACATGGAACAACAGACTGGTTCAGAATTGGGAAAGGAGTAGGTCAAGGCTGTATATTTTCACCCTGCTTATTTAACTTACACAGAGTATATCATGCAAAATGCTGGACTAGATGACTCATAAGCTAGATTCAAGATTGCCAGGAGAAATATCAATAATCTGAGATATGCAGATGATACCACTTTAATGGCAGAAAGCAGAGAAGCTAAAGAGCCTCTTGATGAGGATGAAAGAGATGAGGGAAAAAGCTGGCTTAAAACTCAACATTCAGAAAACAAAGGCCATGGCTTCCAGTCCCATCACTTCATGGAAAATGGATGGGGAAAAAGAGGAAACAGTGACAGTTATTTTCTTGGGTTCCAGAATCACTGTGGATGGTGACTGTGGCCTTGAAATGGAAAGATACTTGCTCCTTGAAAGAAAAGAAATGACAAACATAGACAGTGTATTAAAAAATGGAGACATCACTTTGCTGACAAAAGTGAATATAGTCTATGGAAAAAGCTATGGTTTTTCCAGTAGTCATGTATGGATGTGAGAGTTGAATTTAGAAGGCTGAGTGCCGAAGAATTGATGCTTTTGAACTGTGGTGCTGGAGAAGACTCTTCAGAGTCCCTTGGACAGCAAGGCGTTTAGACCAGTCAGTCCTAAAGGAAAGCAACCCTGAATATTCATGGAAAAGACTGATTCTGAAGCTGAAGCTCTGATACTTTGGCCACCTGATGCGAAGAGCTGAATTATTGGAAAAGACCCTGATGCTGGGAAAGACTGAGGGCAAGAGGAGAAGGGGGTGACAGAGCATGAGTTGGTTGGATGGCATCACTGACTCAATGGACATGAGTTTGAGCAAGGGAGATAGTGAAGGACAGGGAAGCCTGGTGTGCTGCAGTCCATGGGGTTGCAAAGAGTTGGACTTGACTTAGTGACTTAACAACGACAGTGTTTCCTTACCTCACTTGTGGATTGGTTAGTAAAATAAGAATATTCACTTCTGTGATATTATCTAGAGCAAAGTAAAATGTAGTAGAGGCTGGCTCGAATCCTTGCATAATACATGAAAAATAGTAAATACTAATTATTCATAAGTTTGAAAGATAATAAGAACTAGAGCTTGAATGTATCTGGTTCTAAGATATTTAAATATACGATGGTGGTTTAGTCACTAAGTCGTGTCCTACCCTTGTGACCCGAGCAACCTCAGTGACCCCAGGGACTATAGCCTGCCAGGCTTCTTTGTCCATGGGATTTCCCAGGCAAGAATACTGGACTCGGTTGCCATTTCCTTCTCCTGGGAATCTTCCCAATGCATTGATTGAACCCAGGTCTCCAGCACCACAGGCAGATTCTTTACAGCTGAACCACCAGGGAAGCCCATGCTGCTATTACATTCTTTTTTCTATTTACTTATTTTTGTCTGCGCTGGGTCTTTGTTATTGTTCACAGGCTTTCTTTGGTTGCGGTGAGCAGGATCTACTCTTCATTGCAGTGTACCAGCTTCTTCTCTTGTTGCAGAGCTCAAGCTTGGGTGTGCAGGCTTTAGTAGCTGCACCACACAGGCTCTAGAGCGAGGGCCCAGTAGTTGTGGCGCACGGGCTTAGTTGCCCTGCATCATGTGAAATCTTCCTGGATCAGTGATTGAACCCACACCCTCTTCATTGGCAGACGGATTCTTAATCACTGGACACCAGCGAAATCCACTATTACGTTCATAATGCTCTGTATATATGCAAGAATGACTCAGCGGTACAGTAACTAACACTAAAATAAATGTCAATATATTCTCTTTCAGATTTACCAAAAATTTATCTCCTGACAAGATAAATCTTAGTACCCTTAAAGGAGAAGGTGAACTAAAGAATTTGGAGTTGGATGAAGAGGTGCTCCAGAACATGTTGGATTTGCCAACATGGCTTGCCATCAACAAAGTTTTTTGTAATAAAGCGTCAATTAGGGTGAGACTTTGATATCTGTGCAAGGCATTTTCTGTTTTCATTTTATTTTTTTCATCCCTGTTGTTTAAATATTTTCTTTTCTGTATTATTTACTAATTTATTAATTTTATTGAAAATTTAATATTCATATTTAAGCAATATTGATAGTTTATTAAAATAATTTTTAAAATTTGGTACATACTTAAAGTTTTCTTCATAGGATTTGTTGTCAAATGGGACAGCTTAAATTTGTAGTAAGTAGAGTCTACTTCAAATGAAGGCATAAGGACTGATAAGTTATCTTATTCTGGATATTATACTTTTATTTGAAATTTTGTCTCTTTTCCCCATTTGTTACTTATTTTGATAATTTTAAAGTATTTTTTAAAATATTATTCCTGCTTATTAAAACTTAAGCTTTTTTATTACCTTTGACTCTAATCATATCATATCACTTCTTTGTCTTAAAGATTAGGCTTAGTTTGAGAGCCTACTCAGTAAAAATACTGCATGCGAAAATTAAAATTAAAATTGGGCAATACAGAAAAGATCGTGGAAAGTTTGCTGTATCCTTTGATGATCACCTTTAATTTTTGTTCTATTTTCCATAAACCCAAATGTCTTCAAAAAGTATTACCCTTAATATAGAATTTATTTGAACATTATTTATTTGATATTACTTCCATTTAACATTAATGGTCTCACTTTTATGTTTGTCTTGAATATCTACAAGGAAATTGGCTGGAATTCTAGAATTTAAAAGATTATTAAATGAGCAAAACACTGTTTAAGCTTTGCTGGGAATTCTCAAAGTATAAAATCAAAATGTATTTTCAGAACTTGAGAAAAAACCATATTATTTTTTAGATAATATTAATGTTAGTAGAACCTGAAATTTTTGTTTAAAAAGATGACCAAGAAAATAAGGATAATAATTTTTTTTAAAATAAAATAGGTATAGCTGATTTCAAGAATATAAATGAATTGTTCAATTTAAGTCATCTGATATAATTTGGTATGTCTATCACAATGTTAAGGAAACATCTGTGTTGATTACTGTTTTAAATTACTTTTTTGATGATTCATTTTAAAGAAAAATTTTCTTTTATAGATACCATGGACAAAATTGAAAACACATCCCATCTGTTTGGTAAGTTCTGAATTGCCTCAGAAATAAGCATTTATATTTGTGTGTAAGTACTCTGTTAATATTTTGTTTCTTAGCAACATAATCTTATGGCTTTGTGAGCATTCATTCCATTTTGATAGTATTTAGTTTTCTCAGTCTTTAAATGGGAAATTTAAACTTTAAAATGAGAGGGTCTTTAAAGTTCTTCAGGTCTAGAATATTATATTTTAAGTTAGTATATTTTATTGTATCTTTTAACTCTTTATTGACATACTGTGGGCTTCTTCTTTTAATAAAGTTTGATCCAGATTTTCTGTTTCTGCTTTTACTGATCTAATATATAATATATTCTTTAATGTACTTTACTGTTTAAGGAAAGTTGATTATTTGGTCATTTACTGATTTCATTCATTCCACCAAAACTTACTGAATGCTTCCCCTCTGCCCTGAGGGAACATATATTTTTATAAGGAGACTGACAGTGAAGAAGTAAACAACACAAGGCAGTTTCAGACAAGGTCGATATTAAATAGAGAATGAAGAGATGACTGGAGATGTGTTAGTGATGACTACTAAGGATATTTGATCTTTCTTCAAGAAAAACTTAGCCTGAGGAATTTTTTCATTATGAGAGTGTTTATTTTTTCATATTTTTATATATTTCATATTTTTTATAGTTACATGTTTTAAATCTCCAGGTTTTAGGTTGGGAGAAGCTTTTAGAGGTTGTTTAGTCCTATTTACAAATAAATAATCTATCAATTAGTAATGTACATTCTGAGGTTAGCAATTATGCTTCTGTGAAACCTGATGGTCTCAGGAGTATATGGCTACTGCTGCTGCTGCTGCTGAGTCGCTTCAGTCATGTCCGACTGTTCGACCCCATAGAACAGGCAGCCCACCAGGCTCCCCTGTCCCTGGGATTCTCCAGGCAAGAACACTGGAGTGGGTTGCCATGTCCTTCTCCAATGCATGAAAGTGAAAAGTGAAAGTGAAGTCGCTCAGTTGTGTCTCTTAGCGACCCCATGGACTGCAGCCCACCAGGCTCCTCCATCCATGGGATTTTCCAGGCAAGAGTACTGGAGTGGGGTGTCATCGCCTTCTCTGATATGGCTACTACTTACAGTTTTTTTCTCCTGTACTCCTGTAATAAGCTTTTCCAGAAGGTAATAAGTGCCTTGAGAAAGGACTGAGCATTTTCTCTTTTTAGACCTTTAGAGAGACATTAAAATGACTCTGCTTTATTTTCTTTGCTCCTAAAGAAATGAATGAGAAAGTAGTCTTAAATAATATCCTTATACATAGAATATCTAATGTTTATATTTTAAATGTATTTTTATTAGTCCTTGGATAAAGTAATAATGGAAATGAGTACATGTGAAGAACCACGAAACCCAAATGGCCCATCACCAATTGCAACTGCTTCAGGACAAAGGTAAGCTATCCATTAATATGTATGATTGGCAAAGGGATTGTATAGTCAGCTCTGTTATCTGCAGTAATAGGACATAAAATAAAATTTCCTAGCCTCAGTCTCTACTTCAGTCACTTCTCCATCAAACATTTTATAGTTTTAGTAAACATTTTGCAAAAGTAGCAGAATTGATTTTTAGCCTCTTTCATTCATCTTGCTTTCCTTGATATAATGATCAGTCAAAGGCAGAACAGCAGCAGAAAATGGAAGAAGAGCTTAGGCATTCTATAAATCAGATAGTCTCCTGTTTGGTCTCTGAACACTTTCTCTGCATAACATTTGTTCTGTGCATCAGCGGACCTTTTATGACTCTTAAGAGTTAAGTTGATGCCTTAAAAAAGTATAGACCTTTTGGGTTACTCTAAAATTCATTAAATATAGAATACTCACACTTTATACAGATTGAATTTTGATAGATAAAAACCAGATGCTAATGAAGTAGAAGCCTGTAAAGGAGAGCATTTCACAGAGTAAAGGAGAGCATTTCACAAAGCCATCTTGAGAAGTTAGAGTGGTTCTTAAAAAATAGGTACTTAAAAATTTGCCTATTTATCTTTGCATTCAGTAAATTTGAATTTTGTTTTATATATAATTTCTTCAAAACAGATTTTCTGCACTATTTTTGGGTGGTACAGGTATTCATGTAAAAAGTTTACATAGATTTTAATGTGATTAGTGCCTCCTCAAGTTGTACAACATGGCAGCCCTGGACATTTTCAGTATTCTAGGTGCTGTGTAGAACCAGTGATAAACTCTTCTTGAGACTGAATGTGCACATACAGGTACACACACATACTCTCTCTCACATTTTCCTTCTCTTTTACCAAGGTTGAACCATCTTTATATTAATGCATTCTGTGAGAATACCTACAGTCTGATCAGTGATTTTTCACATGGGAATCGAATGGTGATCCATCCACTGCTGAGAGTTTACTGAAAGCCAGATTTATCAGATACACAGTTTATATTTGGACTATAGGTAATAGTGATGGGGAAAAGACCTTTCACATTAACATTTTTGTAGTTTATGTATTTTCCAGTAATTTGAGATTTAGAGTTTAGATTATGATTTCAGGTTAGGTAAAGTAGGTTGAAGCAGTTGATCTTAAAATTGGCTAGTCAGAAATATTGGAGAAAAAGGTGAAAGTGAAAGTTGCTCAGTTGTGTCTGACTCTTTGCAACCCCATGGACTATATAGTCCATGGAAAACTCCAGGCCCGAATACTGGTGTGGGTAGCCATTCCCTTCTCCAGGGGATCTTCCCAACCCAGGGATCGGGCCCAGGTCTCCTACATTGCAGGCGAATTGCTTACCAGCTGAGCCACCAGGGAAGCCCAGGTAGGAGCAGTTGATCTTAATATTGCCTAGTCAGAAATATTGGAGAAAAAACTGAGATGTTTCTAAGACTATTAAAAGGGCAAAAGTACATCAGAAAAGTTGTTATAAACAAATGATTTATTTTAATTAGGTGTGGCACAAATTAGGTATTATTGTATGCTAAGCAGTTGACAGTATATTTCCTGATTCATGTTTTTATAGTACCAACAAGCTTTATAATTTTGGCTTTGTGTGTTAATCTATTTCTTTGTTTTCCACACTTGCCAAATTGTAAGTCATTTAGGGTGCTTATAAAAATCTATAGGGTTTTTTAGGCTTCTTTTTTGAAATTAATGATTCATTAGGTCTAGAATGGTTGTCAAGAATATGAATATATCTCTTCAATTTTTTATAGTCATGCAATTTAGGAAAAAACAGATCCATTTGATTTTGTTTTTAGCTAAGAGATTAAAATAGAGGGAAATTAACAATGAATAGGCTGGCCCTTCCTTCTTTGTAGGACCTGTAAGCCAACAGTGCTCCCATAGACTGGTAGTAAACTTTGTAGGTTCAGGGATTTGATTTTTCACTTCACATGGAGATAGATGTCTATGTGGAGATTAACCAAACTCAGAAGAGATTTTTGTAAACTGAAATTTAGTTTATATTGGATGATATAATCAGAAAGATGCAGACTTTAGTCACTGATTCAGCCTTTACCCTTCTGATGGTAAATCCTCCAATACAATTGTAAAACTTTTTAATGTGCATAGATTAGAGTAGATAGATGGGTTTGAATATTCCAAAGGGTATTCTCAGATATATACTATAAAAATATTCTTCCAACTCCAGAAGTATTTGTAAGTGACCAGTATTTGTTCTTAGGGTCATAATAGCTCTTCCCAAATAACATGTTGCTTAAAGACCACAGCAACCTTTTGAAATAGCTATTATTTTCATTTTACAAGTGAGGAAACTGAGGCTCATAGACTTCCAATAGTATTAATAATACCATAATACTACTATTTATAATACTATAAATAATACTTACACCTTTTAAAGTATCATGAGTCCAGGGATGGTCTTCTTGCTTCATATGCATTATTTCATACAGTCCAAATGTAAGCTACAAAGTATATCCTGATTTAAAAGATAAGTCATCTGAATTTTAGGAAAGATAAGTAATTTTATTTATTCATTAGGATAGTAAGTCAAGAAGCATAGCAGGTATAGAGGAACAATGTACATGATCAGTAAAAATGATGACCTCACTTTATGGATGTTGGCTTTGAAATATGTGAGAAGCAGCCAAGTAGAGCTATCTGATGGACATTTGAGTTTTACAGTCTGAAGTTTCAGCAAGAAATCTGATACAGATTTTGGAATAATGGTCATGATTGAAGTAAGATGCCAATTTTGCAAAAACTTTCACCACCCCCCTGCAAAAATGTATCGATAGTCTAGTCTGTATTTAAGTCTTGCTGTACTTACCATTTTTAAAAACTTTTTTTTTTTTTTGTATTGGAGTACAGCCGATTTGGAGAAGGCAGTGGCACCCCACTCCAGTACTCTTGCCTGGAAAATCCCATGGATGGAGGAGCCTGGAGGGCTGCAGTCCATGGGGTCGCTAAGAGTCCGACACGATTGAGCGACTTCACTTTCACTTTTCACTTTCCTGCATTGGAGAAGGAAATGGCAACCCACTCCAGTGTTCTTGCCTGGAGAATCCCAGGGACGGGGAGCCTGGTGGGCTGCCGTCTATGGGGTCGCATAGAGTCGGACACGACTGAAGCGACTTAGCAGCAGCAGCAACAGCTGATTAACAATGTTATGATAGTTTCAGGTGGACAGCAGAGGGACTCAGCCATACATGTATACTTAAATATGTATACCGGAGAAGGCAATGGCACCCCACTCAGGTACTCTTGCCTGGAAAATCCCGTGGATGGAGGAGCCTGGTAGGCTGCAGTCCAAGGGGTTGCTGAGAGTCGGACACGACTGAGTGACTTCACTTTCACTTTTCACTTTCATGCATTGGAGAAGGAAATGGCAACCCACTCCAGTGTTCTTGCCTGGAGAATCCCAGGGACGGGGGAGCCTGGTGGGTTGCCATCTATGGAGTCGCACAGAGTCGGACACGACTGACGTGACTTAGCAGCAGCAAATATATATATACATGTATACTTACTCTTGAAACATGACTTTTGTTGTTTCTCTGTGTCTTTGCTCATGCTTTTCCCTCTTTAAGATTTTCCTTCCTTCTTATCTCTCCTTGAGAAAAGTTCATCTTTTCTGGATATATTTCTCATTAATTATAAACAGTTTCTTCCTCTACCGAGTGTACCAATGATTCCTTTTAAAAAAGCACCTAAAGACAAACTCCCTCATGTTTCAGTTACTAGATATATGTTTTTTTTTCCCTCCCCAAGTAACTTTCAAGCCCTGTAATGCCACAACTCTGTTTTGGTTTTCTTAGGTCCTTGCATTGTTCACATAGTAGATGCTCCATAAATATTTACTGAATTGAATTATATAATGTGAACTTTTTCTGGCCTTATCCCTAAACTATGAGATTATATTCCAGTTGGCCTCTACAGCTTTCTTTGTGTCAGGAATTTAGCCGTCTTATTTACTTTATTGACGCCAGTTCTCTGCACTAATGCTTTTTAAAGCAGGCAACTTTGGATGGCAATTATAATAATTTAGAGAGACCAATTTTAAAAACCTTTAGCATTTTGAAATAGCATTTTTTTTTTTTTTGTAACTTACATGTAACCAGACGAGATTGTTTTAACAAAAATTTGTTTTGTTAAACAAAAATGAGTAATATGGCAATTTGTGTACTTGTGTGAGAATATTAACAGAAAACTTCTTCACTTTTAATGATTTATTTTTGGCTTTAATGCATTGTATTTTGCTTTGCTTTCCCAGTGAATACGGCTTTGCTGAAAAAGTAGTTGAAGGAATTACTGTTTCTGTAAATTCTATTGTCATTCGCATTGGAGCAAAAGCCTTTAATGCCTCCTTTGAACTTTCCCAGCTAAGAATCTATAGTGTAAATGCAAACTGGGAACATGGAGATTTAAGATTTACTCGTATTCAAGATCCACAGAGAGGAGAGGTAAAGATTCTATTTTTCTTTTTTGTTTAAACATGCTTTAACATTGATTAATATTAAAGTACATTTAAAATAATTACTTTTTATTGTTGCTTATATTCACATACTACTAGATTTACTTTTTCCTGTAAACTATACTTTTCTCTGTATTATGTTTAACTATAAAATGTACATTTTTAATGTTTTTACTGTAGTCTTTCAACTTATAGAGTTAATGAGTCCTATTTTAACTTCTAAGCTACTCAGAATTGAATTTTAAATTTACAAAATTAAAATATGTTTTGTTAAATTCTTTTTGGTTACATAATTCAAATGTTCTTTGTGTTTTATATTAAAATTAAATTACTTAGAATAAAAGTGTCAGCAGCTTTACAGATGATGAATATAATTATGGAGATGTGTTACTGAATTTGAAAGTGTATAATTAAAAGTTAAAGCATAATGAATAGATCTAGAATATCATGTGAAAATTTGTTAAGAGATACATTTTCTTTTTTGGCTGCACTTGGTCTTCACTGCAGTATGAGTGCTTTTCTCAAGTTGTGACACGCAGGGTCTTCTCTCATTGCAGCCCACAGGCCTCTCTAATTGGCTCAGGGGCTTAGTTGCTCTGCAACATGCGTTGCTTCATGGCACATGGGATCTTAGTTCCCTGACTAGGAATCGAACCCATGTGCCCTGAATTAGAAGGTGGATTCTTAAAATTGGACCACCAGAGAAATCCCACAAGATACATTTTTGTAACAACTTTTTTGTTTTGTTTTTATAAATCTACATTTTTTCTTACTCCATTTTGTGTTTGTGAAGCTAATCTCTTGTTTTCCCTTTAGGTTTTGACCTTTAAGGAAATAAATTGGCAGATGATTCGAATAGAGGCAGATGCTACCCAAAGCTCACATCTTGAAATTATGTTTGCTCCTGTTCGATTAATAACCAACCAATCAAAAATCAGAGTCACACTTAAAAGAAGAGTAAGTCAACAGAGTTACCTTTTGATTCATGAGCTAACTATTGGAATTGATGAAAAATTTTAAATTATTTATAGGTGAAACATTGGCATATTAAAACAGTGCAAAATAATAGGAAATATAGTGCTTCAAGCAATATTTGAAGAAATCTGTTGTGATGATAGCATTAGGTTTAATATTAGTATTTTTATTTTTGATAAATTGAATAGATTTCTGTTACAAAATATTTATTGAATAGTAGCTATTTTATAATTTTATGTCTCCTATTGAATATTCCTCAGGAGTGGGTAAACAGTAAAGTCTTCACCATTAGTAACCAAAACTACTAGTTTTAGAAGGCTATTAAGATGTGACTGGATACTTAGATAAATATGGAAGATAACTGCCTAAGGATGTCAGCATTTGAAAATCCACCATAGACTTTGATGAAATTTAATGTGGGAAAGTAATCACTTTTTTAAAAACATGGCTCAATTGAAAGAATTTTTCAGAGTATGACACTTAATACAAATATTGTGAAATGTGGTTAAAATAGCAGTTTAGTTTTTAATTAATTTTAATGCCTCCTTTTCTACTAGATTACAGTTAAGCCTTGAACCACACAGTTTTGAACTATATGGGTCCACTTATATGTGGATATTTTTCAATAGTATATACTGCAGTACTACATGGTCCAGGTTGGCTGGACCTGAGGATGCAGAGGAACCCTGGATATGGAGGAACCTTGGATACAGAGGGCCAACTATAAGTTATATGCATTAACTCCTGCATTGTTCAGGGGTCAGTTGGGGTTGCATTAATGTTGATAATTACATGATTTTAGCTATAAATGCAGAATTAAATTATATAAATGCTTATACCTATGTAACATGTACCTGTTAAGGTAAAGGAACCTGTCAGTCTTTTTTTTACCACTGTTTCTCCAATACTAGGAAATATTTCTTCCATATTATAGGAATTCAACAAATATTTGGTGAAAAAGGAAGCGTTTGTTTAAATCATTGAAAAAATTTTAACTTTTAAAAATACAAGTGCATTCTAAGTTTTATTACTTGGCTTAATTTTATGAATCATTTTTCCCTGACAGTTAAAGGACTGCAATGTCATTGCAACAAAGTTAGTTCTAATATTGGATGACTTATTATGGGTTTTAACGGATTCCCAGTTGAAGGCTATGGTACAATATGCAAAATCTCTTAGTGAAGCAATAGAAAAATCAACAGAACAAAGGAAGAGTATGGCTCCTGAACCTACACAGGTATGCTATAAAATGTTAATAGGAAAAACACTTCACTTTACATGTAAGTGGTTTAAAAACCAGAATGGTTAGTTGTTTTCTCTATGTGAAATAGATTATAATACTTTGAGTCCAAAATTTTTCTTATATATCAAATATATTTCTGTCTATATAGTATATATCTTATTTGCAAGTCTGTGCTTGGCACTAGACTTAATGATAACATAAAAGAATTTTGATGTTATAAATACATATTTTCAGGAAATTAAAAAAAATACAAATTAAAAATTACTAAAGTTCAAAAGAAAAAAGCCTGGGTAATTATAGTCAAGGGAGAGAATGGAAGGATTGATATAAAAGCCCTAGGGAATTGCTGAAGGTGAACACAAAGCTAGAATTGTCTGATGGCTGGGACAAAAAAGGAAGCTATTTAATGATCACTTTCTTAAAATCAGAAGCATTACTAGTTTTTTTTTCCTACAAAGAAAAAGTTTTCTAACCTTTCCTAGTACTAAATACTGAGAATTTAACATGAAGATTTTTGTAGAAGGGAAATTGGAAATCCCAGTGTGTAGTGTCTTTTGATAATTTTATGAGTACAATTGACTTTTTATATCTATCCAATAAAACTTAATGGATATTGTGAAATCATACTTCTATGAATTATTTCATTGGAAATAGAGTAATTACATCTTAGATGTGTACTTTGTTGGTAATCTGGCTGATACATGGTAATTCAGGCTTTATTGTGACTGTCAAACTGTCATTGTTTACTGCCTGCCTGCTTTGTCATCAGGTGCAGGGCTAGATGCTGCTGATGAAAAAATAAATATTGTCTGAACCTGCCCTCAAGGATCTCAGAATGTAATGGGCAATCAAATGTTGCAGTCCAACATAAATGCTGGAGTGCAGAATTAAAAATGGGGATGAGGGACTTCCCTGGTGGTACAGTGGATAAGAATTTGCCTGCCAGTGCAGTAGATGTGGGTTTGATCTCTGGTCCAGGAGGAAATGGCAGCTCACTCTAGTATTCTTGCCTGGTAAATCCCATGGATGGAGGAGCCTGGCGGACTTCAGTCTTTAGAGTCGGACACAGCTGAGCAACTGAACAACAAGAACAACTGGGAAGATTCCACATTCAGTGGAGCAACTGAGCATGTGCGCCACAACTACTGAGCCTGTGCTTTGGAGCGTGTGAGCCGTACCTACTGCAGCACACATGCCTGGAGCCTGTGCTCTGCAACAGGAGAAGCCACTGCAATGAGAAGCCCGTACACCACAATAGTGAGTAGCCCCCTGCTCACTGCAACTAGAGAAAGCCTGCACACAGCAATGAAGTCTCAGAGCAGCCAAAAAAAAAGAGGGATGAGGAGATTATGGAAGGATAGAGAAGTTTTAATCAACTGCTTGTGGATGGACTTTGGAAAGGTTTCACAAAGAGGATAATGAAGTTAAGTCTGAAAAATGAGTAGGAGTTCACAGATGAGAAAAAGGATATTTCAAATGAGGAAATAGAATCTATAAAAGTATGATGGTGATAGAGAGCATGGCATTATCTGATAAAGATAAGGGGTTTAGTGTTACTAGAGCTTTATTTTTGAGAGTGATATTACACATACCTTGTGAATATGTGACAGCTTCCCAAGTTTTAAGAAAATTGTTTCACATCTTCCATTTTGATGTATAGTCTTTCTTGTGTTAAGATGTCAGTCTGATTTTCCAGTTCCATAATTACTCCTATCCTAGTATCCTAGTTTACAAATGAAAAGCATTCTTCTTACTCATCCTGGTTCTTACTGTAATAGATTTGTCAGGGGTGGATGGTGAGGCAGGCAGGAGGGTTTTGACTAAAAAATCTCTGGGAAATGACAGGCAATTTGAAATATTGCTGTCCATGTTGGATGTGAATGACCAGTGACAAACTAACACATTAGATGATTTCCACTTCTTTGCTTTCAACATGTTTGAAGGAAGATTTAATAAATGTCTGTTGCTACACTATTAAAAATAATCTTTTTACAGTAGATCACTATGTGAATCCTGGCATGTAACTTGAAAGAGTTCAAAGGATCATGTTGCTTTGCTAAAATAAAGTTGATTTAATTCCAGCCTACCTATTGATGTGAACAAAATTTCCCAGAGCTTTAAGCTAAATTGATGGTGAATCCTTTATCATGCTACCAAATAATTAATATTTATCCAATAAGATGTCTTCATATATAATTCTGTGTGGGAACCTAATTTTAAAAGTTTGATGAACTGAGTACTGGATCATAGCATAGAATAGGGTTTTCCTAGGGAAGTAGCCTGAGTTTAAGCAAAAGTGGCCACTAGACATGATGGGCATTATATGTTTACTTTTCCCATGGGCATACAGAAGTCAATGGAAGTTTTTAAATAGGAAACAAAAGTTAAGTATGACATGGTGGTATTATAAGAGGGTAGATTGAAGAGTAGGAAGGCTGCCACTCTAGGGAAGGGGTAGACTTGGATCTCTAGTAATGGTTTGAAAGAAGAAAAAACAAGCCAAACTGGGGAAAGATATTTGAGTGTTTTATCAGTTGAGGATAGAGAAGAGAGAAAAGTTGAAAACTTCTTGAATAATTAGTAATTCCATTAACCAGAAGAATAAGTACAGAAGGAAGCAGGTTTGATTAGGGGATGTAAGGCTAAGAAAAGGTAATAATGAGTTCCATTTTGGAGTGGAAAAAAATAATTTAGGAAGTACAGGAGGTAATATTTTGCAGTATTACCATCATAACACTAGCCTGTTAAAGCTTGCAATGACGATTCATGTATTATAATTTAGGATGTCATTAACAGAGATGATAATTGAAATGAAAGATCAATAGACAAAGTGTTGATGTTACTATAACTTATTTATGCAATATGTAGATAGATGTCTTTATATAAAATAGAATATAGATTAGAAAGCTATATAAAGATACAGCTTAGGAAATGAGAAACAGGGACAAAATTCTATAATGCTACTACCATGACAAAACCATTGTTAGCATTTTGAGGTTATTTCCTTACAGGTTTTTTTTTGCCTAATAATCTGCATTATTTCATAGTTTAGAAAGGATGTAGTAGCAAATGGCTATAGTTTTCTTCCATGTCATTAGTATTTACTTAGTCTTTTTTGTCATTCCTTAATATTTTATAGTAGTTAGACTTAGCCATTGACATTGCTGTGGAGTTTCTTCAGTGGTAGTTGTCACATCACTATTTTAGGTATCATTTAAAATACCAAGAGTGTGCATTAGAGAGTGAAGTAGTTGTGTTCCTTTGCTCAATTTAGAACTTGAGAGCTTTGCGAACTTGAAAATTAAGAATTTTTTAAAGATTATTCATGAGTCAAGAGTTTATAGTGGCCCACGTTCCCCCCTACAGATAGCATCCAAAAGCCTGAATGTACCTTAGTACGAAGAAAAGAGTTTGTAGGGAGATTAATGCTTATGTTTTTATTTGTATCAGTATTTGTCTTGATGAAAGACAGGAAACATAATTAAAGCAATACCAGAGAGTGTTTTCTTTCAAAATATTACCATCATAGACATAAATAATAGTCTGTAACAGAAGCAGAAGATATTAAGAAGAGGTGGCAAAAATACACAGAAGAACTGTACAAAAAAGATCTTCATGACCAAGATAATCACAATGGTGTGGTCACTCACTTAGAGCCAGGCATCCTGGAATGTGAAGTCAAGTGGGCCTTAGAAAGCATCACTATGAACAAAGCTAGTGGAGGTGATGGAATTCCAGTTGAGCTATTTCAAATCCTGAAAGATGATGGTGTGAAAGTGCTGCACTCAATATGCCAGCAAATTTGGAAAACTCAGCAGTGGCCACAGGACTGGAAAAGGTCAGTTTTTCATTCTAATCCCAAAGAAAGGCAATGCCAAAGAATGCTCAAACTACTGCACAATTGCACTTATCTCACATGCTAGTAAAGTAATGCTCAAAGTTCTCCAAGCCAGGCTTCAGCAATACGTGAACTGTGAACTTCCAGATGTTCAAGCTGGATTTAGAAAAGGCAGAGGAACCAGAGATCAAATTGCCAACATCCGCTGGATCGTGGCAAAAGCAAGAGAGTTCCAGAAAAACATCTATTTCTGCTTTATTGACTATGCCAAAGCCTTTGACTGTGTGGACCACAATAAACTGTGGAAAATTCTGAAAGAGATGGGAATAGCAGACCACTTGACCTGCCTCTTGAGAAACCTGTATGCAGGTCAGGAAGCAACAGTTAGAACTGGACATGGAGCAACAGACTGGTACCAAATAGGAAAAGGAGTACATCAAGGTTGTATATTGTCACCCTGCTTATTTAACTTATATGCAGAGTACATCATGAGAAACGCTGGGCTGAAAGAAGCACAAGCTGGAATCAAGATTGCTGGGAGAAATATCAATAACCTCAGATATGCAGATGACACTACCCTTATGGCAGAAAGTGAAGAGAAACTAAAAAGCCTCTTGATGAAAGTGAAAGAGAAGAGTGAAAAAGTTGGCTTAAAGCTCAACATTCAGAAAACGAAGATCATGGCATCCGGTCCCATCACTTCATGGGAAATAGATGGGGAAACAGTGGAAACAGTGTCAGACTTTATTTTTCTGGGCTCCAAAATCATGCAGATGGTGACTGCAGCCATGAAATCAAAAGATGCTTACTCCTTGGAAGGAAAGTTATGACCAACCTAGATAGCATATTCAAAAGCAGAGACATTACTTTGCCAACAAAGGTCCGTCTAGTCAAGGCTATGATTTTTCCAGTGGTCATGTATGGATGTGAGAGTTGAACTGTGAAGAAAGGTGAGCGCCGAAGAATTGCTGCTTTTGAACTGTGGTGTTGGAGAAGACTCTTGAGAGTCCCTTGGACTGCAAGGAGATCCAACCGGTCCATTCTAAAGATCAATCCTGGGATTTCTTTGGAAGGAATGATGCTAAAGCTGAAACTCCAGTACTTTGGCCACTTCACGCGAAGAGTTGACTCATTGGAAAAGACTCTGATGCTGGGAGGGATTGGGGGCAGGAGGAGAAGGGGACAACAGAGGATGAGATGGCTGGATGGCATCACTGACTCGATGGACGTGAGTCTGAGTGAACTCCGGGAGTTGGTGATGGATAGGGAGGCCTGGCATGCTGTGATTCATGGGGTTGCAAAGAGTCGGACACGACTTAGTGACTGAACTGAACTGAAAGCTTTAAAAGTGGATGGGGGAAAACGTAAGAAAAAGTGATTTTTCTGATGAAAATCAGTTTAATAATTAGTAAAAAAGCTTACTTGAATCCCTAGAATTTAAGGCTTCACAACTGTTTCATCTTTGTTTTCCTTTAAATAATGTGGCCCCAGTCATTTTCATCGAGATTCTCATTTACTGAGTACACTTTGAAATTCTTTTTACAGTATGATTATAGTTCTTACTATGAAGAAGGTATGTGTTGTATATAGGCTGTGTATATAGTACTTTAATTTTCTGTAAATAACTATACTTTTGTTAACAAATTGTTCTTAGAAAGTTTAAAAATATTTGAAATAACAAATCTGGTCTTCTTTTAATTGTTACGAAAGCTTCATGTATAGTTTTATGGTTAACAGATATACAGATCATCTCATAGTATACTTATGTATGTAGAGTTATTTTAAGCTATTGAACGTTCACAAATGTCTTTATACTTCTCTCTTTGGGGAGCACAGAATGTGAACTCAAAAACTGTTATAAACCTCAGCTGTTTTCTGGCTTCTTCAAGTTCAAAAGATATACCACACCTCTTAATAGCACCTGTAGTACTAAATAATATCACAAGTGGTTTTATAAAGTAATTATTTATTTCTTCAGGGCATATAATAGTGTATGTAGCTAATGGATACAGGGCTCACATTTGTTTTCGTTTTTAATATATAGAACTAGTAATATTTAAATAAGCTGCCTTTAATAGTTAATAAATATATTTTCTCAAACAGGAAGGGCTATAAACATGTAAATATAGCTATTCAGATATTAGGTTCATATTCAGATTGTTTATAGTTCTCTAGTTTTAGTTTTATTCCTATATAATTTAGAAAATATTTTAGGGAAACTTAGTTACTGATGCAAAATAAAATGTATTTGCTTATTTTTTATGACTTTATTATTAAAAATATTTAAGTTTTCTTGAGTGGGGAATGACAAATATTTAACTTGCAGTGACAAGGCAGCTTTAAATCTTTTAGAGTTCTGCGGTAGCCCCATCTACCCAGCATGCGAAGACACCACAGACTTCAAATGCTCCTGATCTAAGTGACGCAATTGTGAAACTGTTCAGTGACTTTGATGTTAAAGAAACCTCCCATCATTTAGTGGTTTCTCATCTAGATCTACACATATGTGATGATATTCATGCTAAAGAAAAAGGTAATAAACACTGCTATTTGAAACTCTTTTGGTTTTCTCTAAAATTTACTGCACATCTGGATTGTTTTTCATATGTAATAAGTAGTCTTACTCTTAAAATAACTGATCATAATTTTATCATTCATTGAGATACATAGATGAAAGGTATAATTTTAAGGATTATATATTGGTATAAAATTTTATTTTGCTTTGCTACAAGTTAGTGCTTCAATATAATTAATTGTTGGCTGTCAATGCTAATGGTAAAATTAGTTTTTTTGTTTTTTTTTTAAAGACTGACGTCCTTAGAAGATAGTGAAAAATTAGACTTGGCTTTGAACTAGCTTTCTCATAATTTTGAAATTGTTCATAAATTAAATTTTAGTTCATACTCAAGTCATAATTATTTGCACATGCATTTCACTTGATTTTAGCTCAGAGGCTGAGAAGTGATACATGTGTATTTTCAGCATGATGGTTTATCTACTATTTTCTACCCCTTTGTGCATATAAACACAAATATGTGACTAAATTTTTTTTGTCTCCTTACTCCAGATCTTCCCTAAATTTGGTCAGGAAGCCAAATTCCAATTAGGAAAATGTTTTCTTTTAGCTTTAGCTTCTCTTATTTTTCCTTATTTAATGGACACAGGTAATGGGTTAACAGGGAGCTGCCCTTGGTCACTTTGAAAATCTGTGTTTCTGTACTCTAAGTGTTAGGCATTTCTGTATATCCTTCAGAGCGTCCCTGGCCCATAATTGTTAGAAGGTTTCACTGTCCTACTTCTAAGACATTGGTTCTCAAACCCTGATGAGCATGAGAATCAAGCTGAGAATCTTTTATTTTTATTTGTTAGATTTTTGCTTATTTTATTTTTTGCTGTGTTGAGTCTTCATTACTCTGTGTGGGCTTTTTCTAGTTGCAGCAGGCGGGGGCTACTCTTGGTTACCGTGCATGGGCTTCTCATTTTGGTGGCTTCTCTTGTGGAGCACAGGCTCTAGGTGCACGGGCTTTTGGGAGTTGCAGCATATGGGCTCAGTAGTTGCGGTTCGTGGGCCCTAGAGGGCACAAGCTTCAGTAGTTGTGGCACTCGGCTTCAGTTGTTGCAACTTGTAGGTCGAGAATGCTCAGTAGTTGTGGCACACGGACTTAGTTGCTTCACAGCGTGTGGAGTCTTCCCAGACCAGGGATCGAACCTGTGTCCTGCATTGCAGGTGGATTCTTGTCTGCTCTGCCACCAGGGAAGTCCAAGCTCAAACTCTTTTAAATGGAGGTATCTAACCTGTGGGCCTCAGACCTGAATCAAAAACTATGTCTATGAAAGTTGTTGCTCTGGATTTTTATAACTGTGAGAGTGAATACTGAGACCAACCCCTGATATTTAGCCATAGACGTTATCCTGCCTTCTCAGGCAACCAGATATCAGCTGCCAGATAAAAAGATGGAGCAGAAAAGGTTAAAGAAGATTTGAAGTTTGGAGAGATTTGTTGTCTTTTGTTTGTCTACCTTTGTGTCGTTTGGCTTATAGGTGGCATCTTCTGCTTTAGTGATTTGAAAGGCAAATCAAAAAAAGTTAAACCAAAATATCAAAATAAGGGGTCAAGGTTAAGTGATAAGCCAAAAAACAGAGAAAAGTGTTTTCTAAGCTCTTTTATGTTCCTCATTCTATATTCCCTTATCAGTTCAGTTCAGTTTAGTCGCTCAATTGTGTCCAACTCTTTGCGATCCCATAGACTGCAGCACTCCAGGCCTCCCTGTCCATCATCAGCTGTACTCCAACTCATGTCCATTGAGTTGGTGATGCCATCCAACCATCTCATCCTCTGTCATCCCCTTCTCTTCCTGCCTTCAATCTTTCCCAGCATCAGGGTCTTTTCAAATGAGTCAGTTCTTCCCATCAGGTGGCCAAAATATTGGAGTTTCAGCTTCAGCATCAGTTCTTCCAATGAATATTCAGGACTGATTTCCTTTAGGATGGACTGGTTGGATCTCCTTGCAGTCTAAGGGACTCTCAAGAGTCTTCTCCAACACCACACAGTTCAAAAGCATCAATTCTTTGGCACTCAGTTTTCTTCACAGTCCAACTCTCACACCCATACATGACCGCTGGAAAAACCATAGCTTTGACTAGAAGAACCTTTGTTGGCAAAGTAAT
Organism: Bos javanicus; assembly: GCF_032452875.1. NCBI lineage: Eukaryota > Metazoa > Chordata > Mammalia > Artiodactyla > Bovidae > Bos > Bos javanicus. Next base: position 64,617,302 of record NC_083872.1, on the reverse strand, counting down.
GTCTCTGATTTTTAATAGGCTGTCTAGGTTGGTCCTTTACAGAACAATATAGAAGATGTTATTTAAAGAGAAAACCCCTCTGCCAAAATACAGATCTATAATCAATTCTCTGCTATTCTAAAATCCAGAAGGGCCCGAAATTCTTTTTCATAAGTTTGTAAACAGTTTATTTTCTGGCACAAGTTTATCTAATGAGCATGTTGCTACTTATCATCTTTATTTTACCCACTTAGTGTAAATACTTGAGTTTTGCTGAAGAATTACTGTCTTTCATTACTTTGTATAGACTTTTCAGGTGGTGCTAGTGGTAAAAGAACCCTCCTGCCAGTGCAGGAGACATTAAGAGACATGGATTCAATTCCTGGGTTGGGAAGATCCTCTGGAGGAGGACGTGGAAACCCACTCCAGTATTCTTGTCTGGGGAATCCATGGATAGAGGAACCTGGCGGGCTATGGTCTATAGGGTCGCAAAGAATAGGACATGACTGAAGCGACTTAGCATGCATTACTTTGTGCTGCCTCAGAACCTGGTGGCCGTGTTGTGTGTATGTACAAACACACACATACACCCTCACATACATACCATATTACTTTACTAAAAATCTGAAGCAATTCTGAAACGTTAGGCTCCAAGTGTTTTAAATATGGGATTGTAGTTCTATACTAGAAATTCTACCAGGTGAGATAAATTGGAGTTAAATTTATATAGAGAGTATGTACATAGCTTTATACTAATTTGTATTTGTTTAGTTCATGCTGGGTGTTTTATTATTTTTATTTTTGCCTGTGCTGGGTCTCCACTGTGGTATACAGACTTCTCATTGCCATGGCCTCTCTTGTAGAGCACAGGCTCTAGGCACATGGATTTCAGAAGTTGCAGCAGGTGAGCTTGGTAGTTGTGGCTCACGGGCTGTAGAGCATAGGCTCAGTAATTGTGGTGCATGGCCTTAGCTGCTCCGCAGCATGTGAAATCTTCCTGGACCAGGGATCGAACCCTTGTCCTCTGCATTGGCAGACAGATTCTTATCTACTGTACCACTAGGAAAATACTGTCCGGGCTGTTTTAATATTTGATTTTTATGTTGGAGTTATACTAACTTTACCTTTGGATTTTTTTTTTAACCTTTTAATTTTTTTCTTTCTAGTTTTATCAAGATACAATTGTCATGTAACACTGCATAAGTTTAAGGCATACAACATATTGATTTGACTTACATACGTTATGAAATGACCATCATAGTAAATATAGTGCCCATCCATCATCTCATATAGACACAAAATTAAAGAAATTAAAAAAATATTGCCTTGTGATGAGAATTCCTAGGATTTATTTTCTTAACAACTTTCATATATAACATGCAGCAGTGTTAATTATATGTATCATGTTGTACATTATATTCCTAGTACTTGTAACTATGAAAGTTTATACCTTTTGACTGCCTTTATCCCTTTCTCCCTTACCCTGTCTATAACTCATGTATATGTGGAATCTAAAACACAAAATATATGAACAGACATAACAAAATAGAAACAGTTTTAGATACTTCCAGTCTTAATGTAGCTATGTGACTTTAGATAATCCACCTAAACTAGTAGATTCAATTGCTTCTTCAATAGGAGGCAAGATGATGTAATGTAGTGGTTAAGATTTCCTGGTTTCAAAACCAGCTCTGCACTTACTGGTTGTACAACCTTGACCTATTTAATTTTGTTAAGTAAATAGATTAATGTTACCTGTTTTATAGATTCATCATGAAGAACAAATAAGTACACTTAAAAATTTTAAAACAGTGCCTGGCATCTGGTTAGGGCAGTAAATATTAAAGTTCTGCTATTCTTGTATCCTTACCTTTTAGCTTAGTACTTGCATATGATAAGGGCTCAATAAATATTTACTGGATTGAATGCATTTCTTAAAATCCTTGTTGTATTAACCTTGGTAACAGAGATAGTTGTCACTGCTTGGACTGCCAATGTGGTAAATGAAATGTTTCTGATATTTGCTTAATCCTTCTTTCTCTATCTCTCTTTCAATTTCACTTTTTTCTTTCCCCAGAGTCAAACAGACGTATCACTGGAGGGGCTATGCAACTGTCTTTTACACAGCTAACTATAGATTATTATCCTTATCACAAAGCAGGTTTGTATAACAGTTTCTTTAAATTATGTAAATCTTGCTTTAAAATTATATAGCCAGTCTATTGCACTTGTTTTTATTTAATTTTTTAAGGAGAAAAGAGATCAAGACACTTGATATTTTTTCCCCTGGCCAGTATCTTACGAAGAAAATATAATTGCCATAGAAAACATTCATGTAGCTTATGTTGAGGTTTCTATAGATTATTAGCAAGTATAATTGTTAGAAATTGAGAAAGATTAGAATATAGAAGACTACATTTGTACTATTTTGTTAGCTGTGACAAAAGAAAGTTATTAATATATTTTTCATTTTAAATTATGTATATTCAAAAATAAAAAAAAGAAAGTAATGCAAAAGGGTAACAGCAATTTTAGTTAAGTTGTAGGATTCCAGGTACCTTTTTTGAAACTTTTCTGTACTTTGTAAATTTCATCAATAGGTACGATTTAATAGATTCTTTAATAATCAAATATTGATAGGTACTCCCCCTCCCCAAATAATGAAAACTAAAATACGTATGTTTATGGCCAAATTAAGTAATTTGACCTTTTATCCATTTTTGCATTTTGGTGATATGTGACTTATTTTTTAATTCATACAAATAAGGAAAAACAGATAGCTATAAAGAGTTTTCTAGGACTTTTAAAATATGATCAAATTTTTCTCTTCACAAATTTCAGTTTTCCAGTATTGTTCATTTCTGTGTCAGTACCTGATAGAATTTAAAGGACTTTGTTTGAAGGACTTTGTGTTGCTTTGTCTGTCCTGATTCATTGGTTACTTACATATATTGAATATAATTTTTACCATAGAAATCTTTCCTATTTGTGAGGTAAAACTTGTAGTCATAAAGTAGATTTTATTTTCTTAACCCTTTTTTCCTCCAAAGATACATATATATATCAGTATATCGGCAGTTACTTTACAATACGTCTTTGATGAAGAACCTTTTTTTCTCTATGGTGTTTTCCAGGATTCTGTCTAATGGGGTTATGCCAGGTGGGTGAGCATTCAATGGAGGTTGATTGCCAGTGCTGCTTCTTATTGAAACTTTGAGTGATGGTCTGCTAAGCCTGGGTTATAGATACAAATCCTCCCAGGTTATTTTCTTTTAATACTCTCTCTCAATTCTAAATATTTTACTCATATTTTATAGGAAGATTAATGTCTGTAGTCGGTGAAAGCTTCAAATTTATTGGAAGATTAAAGAATCCCTTGAGAAAATAAATATATTACTAGAAGCTTTCGGTTCAGTTCAGTTCAGTTCAGTTGCTCAGACTCTTTGTGACCCCATGGACTGCAGCACACCAGGCTCCCTGTCCATTACCAACTCCCGGAGCTTGCTCAGACTCATGTCCATCGAGTCGGTGATGCCATCCAACCATCTCATCCTCTGTCATCCCCTTCTCCCAACTTCAGTCTTTCCAAGCATCAGGGTCTTTTCCAATGAGTCAGTTCTTCGCATCAGGTGGCCAAAGTATTGAAGTTTCAGCTTGAGCATCAGAAGCTTTGCTATAATGGAATATGTGAAAAGTGTATTTTTCAGTGAAATACTTGTTATTCATTTTACAGGAGATAGTTGTAATCATTGGATGTATTTTAGTGATGCAACCAAAACAAAAAATGGATGGGCCAACGAGTTGTTACATGAATTTGAGTGCAACGTTGAAATGCTTAAACAGGCTGTAAAGGATCATAATGTAGGTTCACCTCCTAAATCCCCAACACATGCCTCTCCCCAGCACACACAAACAGGTATTTTACCTATAACAACATTATGTCATTCCCCTAGTATTAATTGTGTGTGTGTATATGTGTGAATGTGTATGTTCACCATATGATATTTTCTGTAAATAAGTATTGTGTTTGCTGCTGCTGCTGCTGCTAAGTCACTTCAGTCGTGTCCGACTCTGTGCGATCCCATAGACGGCAGCCCACCAGGCTCCCCCGTCCCTGGGATTCTCCAGGCAAGAACACTGGAGTGGGTTACCATTTCCTTCTCCAATGCATGAAAGTGAAAAATGAAAGTAAAGTCGCTCAGTCATGTCTGACTCTTAGCGACCCTGTGTGTTGTGTTGTGTTTAATTAATGTCTAAAACGCCTGTACCTCATACAGATCATAGGATTATAGATAAAAGGACTTTATAAATTAATATGACTAATAAAAGTAATACCCTTGTAGAATATTACAGACTCCTAAATGACAGGTAGATTTCTCTTTTTAATAAGAGTTCTACCAAAAGTTACTGTATGAGAGTTTCTTAAGTGTGATATGATTCCCATTTAAAGAATAGTCGTCACAAATAAGAAAGTAATCATTATAACAACTTACATTCTTGTATCAATTTATATATAAAGTGTTTCCACATATGTTGTCTTGTTTGAGAAATTTGGGTTCATCTATATTTCTAGTAGCTGATTAACAATAGAAGAGTGACTGTTAAAAATAATTTTACTCTAAATTGAAAGGAATTTTTGTTTCCCACAGAGAAAGATTCAGCTCTGAAAGGGGCTTCTAAAAAGCCTTCAGCGTTATCTCAACAATCCAAAGTGAAGTTAATGTCTAGTTCTGTTGTCGTTAGACTTGCTGATTTCAATATATACCAGGTATGTTTTATTTTTTAAATTAAATCTTCTGATAAACACCTTTAGTATCTCCTGCAAGCAGCTCTTATAAACTGTGCCACCATTTTATTTATAAATATCTTGACCAGCTTTGTGAAATGACTAGAGTAGAAAATACCAGTTCATTGATTTTTGTTTGTATGGTTACCCAGAACTAGGCAAAATGTGAGGTTAAGTGCTGAGTTTGCCATACTGCTAAGTCTTCGCAAGACTTCTGACTCCAACCATAGGTTTTCGGATTTCCCTGATTGGCCTGCAGATTTGAGAATTCACTAGAAAAACTCACAGAACACACTCAAATCAGTTATGCTCAGCGTCTCATTTATTACAGGGGAGGGATATAAATTAGACAATAGGAAGAGAGCCTAGAGTGAAGTTTGAGAGGGCTCCAAGTTCAGAACATCTTTGCCTCCCAGGATGAACATTTAATAATATGCATGAAATATTGCCCGTGTAGTTGAATTCAGTCTCTATGGGTGGACTTGATTCCAGATGACACGAGCCTTCACCCTCTAAATACCACTAAGACTTACCAAGTGTGGTCAGTCCCATTCTGATTCATTTTGTAAAGCATATACTATCAGTTGTGGTCTCAGAGGTCTTTCATGAATAGGAAATTCCAAGAGTTTAGAATTAGCTCCCAGGAGCAGGAACAAAGACCAGACAGACTTCTCTTTGGAGGCCAGATTCCATATTACACAAAGGTCTTCATGGAGGAAACTAAAATACAGTTTTTGCTTAATCAAACTAAGTATTGATTATCCTGTGAACATTACTTTATAGCTAAGAACTCTGTCCCATTTATACTAACAGTCTTATTCAGGCTATAATTATACAACATGGTCTGACATCCCAATCGTTGAGACCAACACAATAGGGAAATGACCCTTTTTTTTTTTAAATAAAGGATTTCAAGTATATATTATCATTTATGAATTATTCTGGTATATTTTGATAAGTCTATGTCTTTGAAACTTGGTTTTATCTGAAACATTTTCATTTTACTTAGTAATTTTTAACTGGGGCCAGTTATGCCCTTCAGGGGACACTTGGTGATGTCTGAGGACAGTTGTCACAGCTGGGGGAGGTAGTCACATCTGGAGGGGGTTGCTGCTAATGTCTAGTGGGTAGAGATAGTGATGCTGCTGAACATTCTACAGCCCCCAAAACAAAGAATTATCTGTCCTCAGATATCAATGATGCCAGTTTGGAGATGCATTGATGCAAGAGTTATTTTCTTATTGTGCAATTGTTTCTTTCTTAGTATTCTATATGTAATGCATTATATTTGAGTAAGTTCATATGGAAATGGGGAAGGAGGATCACCCATAATCCTGTATGATTAAGGATGAAGTACAATAAAGAAATCCCACATACACAGAGAACCAAAACAGAGCAAAAATAACTGGAAGAAAATAAGATAGTATGTTTATCCCAATTTGAAAAACTTTTTAACTGTTAAAAGAAAAAGGAAAAAAACTATTATCTACTAAAATAACTTTACACTCTAGAGTTGAAAAGAATTTGTTTCCATGAGTACATAGAAAAACTTATCAGATAATAAAAGGGACTGACTTAAATTTAGTTTGATTAGCAATTTATAAAAAGGAAACAAACCAGTGGAGAGTATCTACTTTGTGTGAGAAATATACATGTTTGTTGAATGAATGAAAAAAAATAACTTTGAGATACATCCCTTGGTCTGCTAAGCAAGCATAAATAAATGAAACTGATAAGATGCTGTCTGTTGAACTTTGAAGAGTTGTATACATGCTTTTGATGTAATTATAATTAGCTGTTTTGTGGAGAGTGAAAGATGTGTAACGTGAATCTTAAAACTAATAGTTTTTTTGGAAGAAAGCTCGGACTGTTTGACAGGAGCATTTATAGTTGCACTGTTATTTTTAAATTTTTATTGTGGTAAAATATACATAACATTTATCATTTTAGCCATTTTTAAGTGTAAAGTTCATTGACATTAAGTATATTCACATTATTGTGTGATTATCACCACTGTGCATCTCCATAATTTTTTTATTATTCTAAACTAAAGATCTGTATATAGTTATGTTATTTTTCATAATAATGAATTATAGTAAAGAATTATTATGAAGTACGTAATTGGGAAGTAGTCTAGTCTTTAAAACTTGAATCTTGTCCTGACTCTGCCATTTGTATATTTGTACTGTCTTACAGAAATATTTTGTTGTTGTAAGCCTCAGAGTAGTAAATTTGCAAAGAAATTTGTACAGAATTGAGTTTGTCATTGATGAGAATCCAAAGAGTTTATGTTTTTATAAGTTGAATTGTATTATTTTAAAACAGTTTTATGTGAAATTAAATATATAATAAAGATTACAGTGGCAGTTAATTATTGGAAATAGTTTTAAGAATTTGAAGTGATGTTTGTGTTGCATAAATCTTTGGTGGAAAGGGCTTTGTTTAGTGTTACTTCAATAAACTTAATTTCTTTTTTTAGGTCTCTACAGCAGAACAATGTCGATCTTCCCCTAAAAGTATGATTTCTTGCAATAAAAAATCCCTGTATCTTCCACAAGAAATGTCAGCTGTCTATATAGAGTTCACAGAGTATTACTATCCAGATGGGAAGGATTTTCCAAGTAAGAGCATTTCCTATTTTGTTTTTATTTGTTCATTACTCATGAAGTTTTTTTTTTTTCATTCTAAGTTTTTGAGTTTTATAAATGTGAAAAAAGAAAGACGGAAGTCTATTGTTCTTTACCCTTAATAATCATTGTGTTTTGTATATAACTCTAATATAGCATTTTTACATACTTATTATTTGTTTCTGTGTTCTTTTTCCTTACTAGCTTGTAGCATCCTTCATATCAAGAACTGTGTAGTATTCATGCTTAATTTTATTCCTAAGGTTTGACTCATTTTTGTTCTTAGCAGCTGTTGTTAAATGAAAGAATGAATGAAAGTTAGATTATTTGTAGATTAAGATCAATGTTTTTTCTTTAGTAAAACACATTTATATTTAATTTATATAAAACTATATTTCATTCAAAAATGAATGATGAAGTTACCCGTTTAGCTATAGAGAATTTGGGAGGCTGGGTTTTGATACCCAGGTGTATACCTTGGACAACTTTTGGCACTTGTCTTTAGTTAGAAACATTGAATTACATGAATTTTTATTTGTAAGCTACTTTATGACTATACATTTGTGTTCTTTGCTGTTGTCTCAGTTCATCTGATTCTTCAAACAAAAATTTGCCCTTGTTTATGTGGTACCTTTTTCATTATTTTGGTTGAAAATCATAGTTGAAAAAAGCTGTTTAAATGGGTTATGTTATTTTAAATTTTAAGTGGATTAATTTTTAAGTGGAACTCCAAATCTCTGGCCTACTTAGCCCATTTGTTTATTATTCACTTAATATAGGTTTTTTTGTTTCAAAGGGAATTTCTGATGCTCATGCCTTTTTTGTAAAAAAGAAGATATCCTGGAAATTACTTTGAAAAAAAAATATCAAGCTATTTTATTTCAATCCTCATTTGTACCAAATTGTTTAGGATCTAATCCTCACCATCTTCATGCTTTTCAGTGGTCTTTTTGTATGTTTCAAATGTGTTTTCTCTTCTACCTTCTTGACAGAAACTGTGAAAATTAAGATAGTTTAAGGCATTTGCTCAGCACCTCATAAAGAATAAAGTGGCACAGCTGAAACTCAAGTATAGGTTTTCTAAATCAAAATTCTTCCCACCCCATCCCATCCTCACCCCCAAATTGTATTTCACTGCCCTCTAGTTGTTTGCAGTCATTTATCTGTAATTGGACAATCCCTTTGTTTCCAACACCCCCCATTGTTTTCCTTAAATAATGTCTCATTCTTTGAACTAGTAATTTTTCTTCAGAGTAAAGCCTATAGTTTCCAAGATTTCTGACTTCTAATCTAGGTTTATTTTTATCAGTTTTGTTAAAGTGCACCAAGGGAATTAAAATATTCTATAATCTATACATTTTCTTCTGATAAAAGTATAAAATTCCTTCACAGCAATTTGAATCTTAGCCCCCTAATATTTAAGAGTGAAACTGGTTGGTTATGTTTAACTACTTTTATTATGGAAAATTTCACATATACAGAAATAAAGAACATAACATGTTGAATCCCTACGTACAGGGAGGGATTCATTTGCAGTTCTCACATTTCTTCTTTCTCTTAAGTGCTCCAACTTTAAAAATATATAATCTTTTCTTTATAATTGTAAATATAACATGCTCACAATATATATTATATGTAAAGAAAATACGCTCCCCCCCCCAAAAAAAATGCCCATGAGCCTACAATTTAGAGAGAACTTATGCTAATAAAAGTGTATCAGTTTGCTAAAGCTACCATAAAAAAATACTACAGACTGAGTGGTTTACATAGCACAAATGTATTTATCCTCATAGTTCTAGAGGCTGGAATTCTAGGTCAAAGTGTTGGCATGGTTGTTTCCTCAGAGACCTTTCTTCTTGGCTTCTAGATGGTTGTCTCCTCACATGTCTTTCCTGTGTGTGTGTGTCTGTTTTCTAATCTCTTCTTATCACACCTGTCATATTGGACTAGGGCCCACCCCTATGAACTCATTTTGACCATAATTGACTTTTTAAAAGGCCTATCTCCAAATACATTTATTCCTGAGGTATTTGAAGTTAGAACTTCAGCATATTTATTTTGAGGGGATGCATTTCAGACCATAGCAATAAGTATAGTGTTGTTAGTCCTGTTTTGAATGTATGCATTTAACATATTTGATTTACATTCTGACCTTTACCCTTAATGATCCTAGTTTTCTACACGTTTATTTTAAATATCTTTAATAGCTACGTAATAACCTATTTCATAAGTAGACCCCTGTTAGAAACTGCATATAGATCTTTTTACTGCTTAGTGTACTAAGTTTCTTCCTCTGTCCCAGATCTGCGGTCAGAGTTCTTCTATTCTTCTGGACTACATTTACTCTCTGTTTCTCTCTATGGCTGCCATTATCACTAATCTATATTTGAGATTCCCTCTCCTTTTTTCCCTCAACGTGATTGCCTCAGCAGCTCACCTCCTTACTATCCTTGAAGATAAGCACCTCCACATCCCCAATAAGATGTCTCTGTTGTACTTTAATTTTTCTACTTTTGTATATGTCTCTTGTAATCATCCATGAACTTTTAAAGGAAAGTTCTGTGACCTTTTTTATATTCTTTGTGCCTAATACAATACAGTTAATGTAGTTGGCTTCTTTGAATCTGCTGAAAGAAAGTAAATGAATGAAAGAAAACAAATCCTCTTCAAGACATTGTTACAATGTCATCTCTCTACTGATATCTCACACCTTGTGTTTATTTTCCTTAAATTAGCATAGTTTAAAAGTTCTAGATGTTCACACTGTTTGCTTTGGTAAAAGTGAATAGGTCTGAAATTTTGGAATAAAAGATCTTCACCAGAATACTCTGAAAATGATAATGGCTTTTATGAAGCAATAGATACAGATTTCTGGGAGTGATACACTCTAATTATGAATATTAGTTTAACATAGATTAGCACTAAAATGTTTATTCAACCCATAAGAGTCCAATGATTTGGAGGATCTATGAGTGTATTTGTTTGATTGATTATTCAAGAGATACATGATTTTTTACTTGGCACCAGATACTGTTCAGAGAAGGCAATGGCACCCCACTCCAGTACTCTTGCCTGGAGAATCCCATGGATGGAGAAGCCTGGTAGGCTGCAGTCAATGGGGTTGCTAAGAGTCGGGCACAACTGAGCGACTTCACTTTCACTTTTCACTTTCATGCATTGGAGAAGGAAATGGCAACCCACTCCAGTGTTCTTGCCTGGAGAATCCCAGGGATGGGGGAGCCTGGTGGGCTGCTGTCTATGGAGTTGCACAGAGTCGGACACGACTGAAGTGACTTAGCAGCAGCAGCAGCAGATACTGTTCTAGGCTTAGGATTAAGTGGAGAATAAAACTTGTGTCTCACTTAGCACTTTCATAAGAAATTAGTCATTAGGCTTGGTTCTTTCATTTTAGAGAATTCAAATTAAGTCAGGTAGTAAATCCTTGTAGAAATACGTGACTGAGGATCACAACTTTGATGTGATCCTTTGATACTTTGAGCAAGAAGGTAAAATTTTTGAAGTTTGCTTCTTGGTGACTGTAACATTAGGAAAAGAAATCTAAACAGTACCTCTTACTTATGCAGTCAGATTTAGATCAAACTGTATAGTTTTCTATTAGTGAAGCATTGAAGATGTTTCCTGTCTCTCCAGACATGTGCTACCATCCCCTTCCACATATAGTATCACTTAAATTTTGTAAATAACATTGTAAAACATTTTAATGTTAATGTGGAAAGAATAAAGCTTAAACATGTATTTTCTGTTCTCAGGGAAGATTTAGAACTATTGGTTTATTAAAAATCTTTCTAAATTTTTTTTCTCCACAGTTCCATCTCCCAACCTTTATAGCCAGCTGAATGCACTACAGTTTACTGTGGATGAAAGAAGTATTTTATGGTTAAATCAGTTTGTGTTGGATTTAAAACAAAGTCTTAATCAATTTATGGCTGTGTACAAGTTGAATGACAATTCAAAATCTGATGAGCATGTTGATATTCGAGTCGATGGCTTAATGCTAAAGGTACCATATAAACAAGTGGCTGTGAGAATAAAACCATTTTTACAGAAGAAAAGTTACCAGCATTGTAATTTCCAGGATTTAAGATGGGTACTCAAATATAAATCAACTTCATTGCAATCTTAATTTTAATCTGTTTTCAATTATAGAAGCTTTAAGGGACTGCTTCCTCTCTCTTCCCCATTCCTTCTTTCTCTACTTTTCTTCTTTTTTTATTTTTTCCACTGCTCATCCATTTGGAGGTAAGCAGTAGAAATAAGTTACTTTTTCTTTATAATTTGTTTTATTTTTGACTGCACTGGGTCTTCGTTGCTGTGCCCAGGCTTTCTCTAGCTGCAGTGAGTAGGGTCCGCTCTTAGTTGAGGTGTGCAGGCTTCTCAGTGTGGTGACTTCTCTTGTTCCAGAGGGTAGTTTGTAGGCACATGGGCTTCGGTAGTTGCAGTGTGCGGGCTCAGTAGTTGTCGCTCACAGGCTCTAGAATGTGGGCTTCAGTGCTTGTGGCACATGGGCTTAGTTGCCTGGCAGCATGTAGAATCTTCCTGGACCAGGAATTGAACCTGTGTATCCTGCATTGACAGGTGGATTCTTAGCTACTATACCACCAGGGAAGTCCTAAATATCACTTTTTCGCCCTGCTTTTTACCAGAGCTGATAAATTTTTTTTAATAAGGGTAAATAATACAGTGAAGTTTTAAAATTGTGTCTGGGCTTTATTTGTTGCATTTATTCTGTTATTAATATGTAAAGATAATAGAAAGTTCCTTTTTATTGCTGCCAAGTAGTTGATAATCAGAGTTCCATGGATATTTGAACTTTAAAGCAAGGAAGCTAAAAAAATAGTATAGTTTGAACTCTTTGTTGTAAATATTTTGAAGACTGGGCTTTATTATCTTAGAAAATAATTTTACTAAATAGTTTGACCTATACTCCTATGTTTATTTTCTTAATAGTGTTCTCCCAAATCAGTGGCTCAAATGACAATTATCCAGTCATTCCATTTACTTATCTAGTCATCCTCCAGATCACTTGAAGTTAAAATATTATGACAAAAAATTCTCTTTTCCAAACTTGGCACTTATATACTCAGGTCATATATATATACACACACACTCAGGGCATAGTAAGCATTTAATAATTGATTTACTTGATTTAATTCAGTTTTGTCCCTTTTATTTTGTGATAGTCTACAAATATGTGTGTTATGTACATTTTTCATTGTGGTTTTTTCCCCCTTTGGTTCTTTTGTTAGTTGTTAATCATTAAAACCTTTTCATTTGGTTTAATAAGATTTGGGTGGAGAGAATATTTTATGTCAGGATAGAAAAATAGTGTTTTGGGGAGAAATGTCAAAAAGGATTTCTGTGCTGTCATATTATTTTATCTTCAAGCTGTGTGGATTTGTAAGTCAGGCTAGATTAGCTTTTTTTTCTCTTCTAGTTTGTCATTCCTTCTGAAATGAAATCTGAATGTCATCAAGATCAACCACGTGCAATTTCTATTCAGAGTTCTGAAATGATTGCTACAAATACAAGACACTGTCCAAACTGTCGACATTCTGATTTAGAAGCTTTATTTCAAGACTTCAAAGATTGTGATTTTTTCAGTAAAACATATACCAGTTTCCCCAAATCTGGTGACAATTTTAATCTTCTGCATCCAATCTTCCAGAGACATGCTCATGAACAGGATACCAAACTGCATGAAGTTTATAAAGGCAATGTTACCCCCAAGCTGAATAAACACACTCTTAAAACCTCTGCTGCCACAGATGTTTGGGCTGTGTACTTTTCTCAATTTTGGATAGATTATGAAGGGATGAAAAGTGGAAAAGGACGACCAATAAATTTTGTAGATTCTTTCCCTCTTTCCATCTGGATTTGTCAACCAAAAAGGTATGCAGTGTCACAAAAGTCGCTGCAGACTTGTAATCAAATCTCTCTAAATACATCACAAAGTGAGTCTAGTGATCTGACTGGCCGATGGAAGCGAAAAAAGCTCTTGAAGGAGTATTACAGTACAGAATGTGATCCCTTGACCAGTGGTGGTCAGAAACCTTCTTCAGATACATTTTTAAGATTTTCTTCACCATCATCAGATGCAGATATTCATGTCCTGGTTCACGTTCGTAAACATGTCAGTATGCAAATCAATCACTACCAGTATTTGCTCTTGCTTTTCCTCCATGAGTCACTTATTTTGCTTTCAGAGAATTTAAGGAAAGATGTAGAAGCTGTGACTGGCAGTCCAGCTAGTCAGACATCTGTTTGCATCGGAATTTTACTTAAAAGTGCAGAAGTGGCTCTTTTGCTACATCCTGTGGATCAAGCAAATACTCTTAAGTCTCCTGTTTCTGAAAGTGTGAGCCCAATGGTTCCAGATTATCTGCCTGCAGAAAATGGAGAATTTTTGCCTTCAAAAAGAAAACATGTTAGTAGTGGAATAAGTCAAATTAGAAGTGTAACTCTTAATCATATGTCGGACAACAGATCTATGAGTGTTGACCTTAGCCATGTCCCTGTGAAGGATTCTTCGCTTTTTAAATCAGCTAGTGATACAAATCTGCAAAAAGATATTTCTTCTCTGAATTATTTATCAGATAAAAATTTAGGGAAAATAAGCGAAGTTGAAAGTAGTGGACTTGTTAGCCAAAGTGGCTCAGGAGAAATTGGATCAGAAACAAGTGGCAAAAAGGTTTCATCTTACACAGATTCAAATAGTGTCTTAAACTACAGAGAAGATTCAAGTATACTGTCATTTGATGATGGTGGTAATCAGAACATACTTTCAAATAGTTTAACTAGTAAGAGAAGTGAAACCATAGAGTCGATCTTTAAGGCTGAAGATTTGCTTCCAGAAACAGCTTCACTCTCTGAGAATGTGGAAATCAGTAAAGAAGAAGCACCCACCATCAGAACACTTAAATCACAGTCATCCTTAAGGTAATGACTTACTGTTGGATTTGGATTGGGAGTTTGTTTAATTGTGTGTGTGTGTGTGTGTGTGTGTGCACAACACACAAGCATGTGCATGTGCTTATGAGTATCTTTTGGCTTTGGACAGAAAACCATGATAAATGAGGCATTAAAATTAGCACATGGAAAAATAAGTTTTTCAGAATATAAAAATACTTTGAGCTTATCCTTAGATAGTATAATTTTAAAACTTTGTGTATATTATATATATATATTTTTTGTTTGTTTGTTTGTTTGACATATTCTTTAGAAAGTATCCTTTTCCTTTTATGTGATGATTTTCTGATACTTTCGTTTGTTAACAGCGGAAAGCCTAAGGAACGTTGCCTACCCACCTTGGCTCCAGTCTCTACTTATAAGAACATGAGAAGAAGCCCCTCACAAACCTCACTGGATACCATTTCACTTGACAGCATGATATTGGAAGAACAGTTATTAGAAAGTGATGGAAGTGATAGTCATATATTTTTGGAAAAAGGTAAAGCAATTCAATTTAAGAATTTATATACACACATCTTAGAAGTGGCATTTAAGGTGTTTTTAGTTATACTCAGTAATCAGTCATAGCCTAAAAAGATTTATTTATACACACATACACACACAATACAAAGAACATTGTACCCAACTTCTTAATAGTTGTTCTAGTGCATCTTTTGACCAAATACTCCTTCCTTTTTATGGATGATGTTTAGCAGTTATTTATATATAGTCATTTAGATCATTAATGCTACTAGCCTCTATCACAGGGACCCCTGTATTTGGAATTTGATTAGATGGGCTTAATTTGCATGATGAATTCTCAACTATGACTGTGATTTTTCCAGTCTATGTTGTTCTGTGACTGTGGTTCTGTGACTGTAATTTTTCCAGAATGGATCTGTTGATTCTATGTGGTTCTGTGACTATAATTTTTCCAGAATGGATTTTTGATTCCCATAACCAGAATTCTCCTTCATACGTGATAGTGTATGATGGAACTACATGATTCCCCTATTTTATTCAGAAGCAACAAATGCCTTAGTACAGACCATTAGGAATGACTTAGTATTAGACACATCCCCATCACTAAGACATTGGGGACTTTGTGAACAGGAATAAAACCGTGGACCGTAGCCAGAGAATAGTTGCCTGTACAGACCTTAAAGTTTAAGAGAGGCAAATATGAATTACTTTGCATATGAAGAGTAAAAACCTATTGGTATAGTTGAAAACGGCTTAGGCTAGGAAAAGCTCATAGCTTTAGAAACTGAAGCTTGGAGAAATTAATGTCCAGATAAGAAGTAATAGAGGCAGATTTGGATCTCAATTGGTCTGATTCAGGAACCTAAGCTTTCAACTAACCAGTATGCTATGCCAGCACTCCAGACTTGGAAAATGATTACTGTATGTAAACAAAAAGCCCTTTTGTAGTCCATTCACAGTAATCTTCTTCCCAGCATACTCTACCAGTTAAATATAGATGAGGTACTGATAGGGGTCATAGAAATGTATTCTTGATTCAGATAGCTCTATTTCCTAGTTCCCTTGCCCCCTTTATGGCTTAAGATTATACTTTAATAGAAGATTTCTGTTTTGTGATCAAATGATGCTTCAAAAACAGTGTTCCTGTAGAAAACATTTCCATTTATTCTCAGAAAGTATCAGTGATTTTCTTATTTCTAAAAATTAAATAATAAAAGTGACTACCACTCAATGTGGAAAATTTAGAAAATATAAACTACTACAATTTGGAGAATAACTCAAAAGTCCCACAATCTAGAGATACCAATTGTAATTTATCTTGTAAATGTATATATATATTTCCATACATGTATATATAGTATCACACCTTATATATGGTTCTCAGCCTGTTTTTTTACCAGTATTAAGTTATTAAATTGTCATAAGAATGGACCCTGACTTTTTAATTGTTACCCTGATACTGAATATTTAGATTGTTTTTAGTTTTTTCCACAGCTATAAGATGCTATAATTAGTATCATTGTTCATAAATTTTTATCTGCATTTCTAATAACTGTCTTAGAATAGATTCTAGCTGTAGACTGTTTTTAGGATCTTGAAAAATACAAGGGCATTTGATTTTATGTGTAATGCTTAAATGATATATGACTGTGTATTTGTAGTTCTCTTTAACTGTAATAATTTTCTATTAAAATAATTATTTTCATTAGGAAAAGACTTATTTTTTCTGTGTTTCATTTTAGTTTTACAAGAAATATATGAGTTCTTTCTCATTTAAGAAAACATCACATGTCATGGAAATATCTAGAGTAGAAATTTAAGGTATCACTGTAATACCACCATTACTCTGCCCTTGATACCGTTCCCCATCCTGGAAATAGCTACCATTGACTTTTGGTATATATAATTCTGGACATTTTTCTTTGTGTTTTCATATACATGTTTGTATGTTTATATGGCTTCCTGGTGGCTCAGATGATAATGAATCTGCCTGAGTGTAGGAGACCCAGGTTCGATCCTTGGGTTGGGAAGATCCCTGGAGAAGGGAATGGCTAACCACTCCAGTATACTTGCCTAGAGAATTCTATGGACTGAGGACCCTGGCAGGCTACAGTCCATGGCGTCACAAAAAGTTGGACATGACTGAGTGACTGACACTTTCACTTCACTTTCATGTATGTTTCCACATATGAACACTAACATATACATATATATATATACACACACACACACACATACATATATACATATACATACACATACACATACATATTTACATACACATATATATTGTGAATTTGTATTTTTGAATATTTATACATATTTATAAATGAACAAACCCATAGCTGGACTGCCAGCCCACCACAAATTTCAATCTAGTCTCCCCAGTTTTTTTTCATTTTATAGGCAGAATATTCTTTTAAAAAGTGTATATTATCATGTCAATATCCATTTTAGTCCTGATAAGTTTTAACTGCTATAAGGCTGTTAATTTAAAAAGAAAATGTTACTGACAATGCTCTATGTGACCTGGCCCCAGCTTACATTTCTCTTGTTTTCCCATGTGCTTACTAAACTTGTTGTACTATAATATTTACTATACAGTATATATCAGTCTTTCTGTCAGCCTCTTCACTATGACAAATTCCCTCAGTCTTTGTACCTGTGCCTCAAATATTCCTTTTCTTTCTTTTTACTTTATCTTAAATATTATTTTATTAGTGAAATTTTCTTAACCTGTGGCAGTATTAGGAACTCCCTGTGAAATGTGGGAATTTATTCATACTAAATTTTATTTATATGCATTTCTCTGACCTAAAAATCATTTTATTTATCCATTCAGTAGGTAATTTGTTGAACACCTACTTGCTTTGTCAGGCACTGAGTTAGAACCTGATTATATATAGTAGTAAATATAATAATAAAAATTATTACAAAGAAAGACAAATACTATATGATTTCACTCATATTGTGGGTTATATTTTTTAAAAACCAAAATGAAAACAGAGCAAAAACAAGTTTGTAGATACAAAAACAGATTGGTTGTTACCAGAGGGCAAGGGGATGGGGAAATGGTCAAAATGGATGAAGGAGATCAATTTTATCATTATGGATGGTGAACTAGTCTTTTGATGGTGCACTTTGTAGTGTACACAGATGTCAAATTATAATGTACATCTGAAAAAAAGAAATTTTTAACAAGCTTCTTGCAAGTTACATTGAGCAGAATGTTCTTTCAGTGAATGAAAATGATACTCATTCTATAATGCACTTAGTGAAATGTTATGAAGACTTATGATCAAGATGTTTATAACAACAACAAAGTAAAGCTTTGTCAAATGCTATCATGTAAGCAAAAGGGTTTAGAGAATGACTAACTTGGTTGTTTTGTCATTCAGTGAATTAATCCTTGAAATCATTTTTAGAATTATTAGCTTTTCTTTTTTTTTTAATATAAAGTCAGAATCCAGGCATGATTGAAGTAAAAAAAGTGAGGCTTTGTTTTGTGTCTTTGGCCCTTCTCATTTTTCTAGATTCATTTTCATTTCAACAATTCTTTTTTATGGTATTTCGAAAAAGTGTTGATTTGTTATGAACACAAATTTTTAAAAATTATCCTTTATCACAGGGAGTTTGAGAAATATTGAAAAAGAGCACATTGAGGAATTAAGGCAGGTTGGTAAGGATGGAAAACAATCACATTGACAATAGTAGTATTGATTTCATGTAGAAGAACTGTAGGATACTGAAAAGGGAAATGAAGTGGTCAGACTGGGATCACTGAATATTGGATAGAACAGAGGAGGCAAAGCTGGCTGACCAGGAACTGCTAGTAACGCCAGCACCACACCTGCAATGGGAAGAACACAGACTGTGGTTGACTGCGGTAGACTTCTTTTCATACTGAGTTTAGGGTTTAATATCTCTAACACCTTACTGTGGAAAGTTATTTCTTACTTTTTGCTGACTAACTGCAATTTAATTTTTCTTTGCTTTTTGTCTTCTTAAATAAGACTATGCTTGAGACAGAGTTGAAGGAACAGTCTCTTTTGGTTAGATAAATGTAACATTATCGGATCATGTATAAACTGATTTTAATTTATTAGTTTATTTTTATCTTATTTCAGGTATTAAAAAGAATTCAACTACAAATTACCAGAGCCCAGCTGGTCAGACAAATGCCAGTGCAAACCTACAGAATTATGGTGAAACCTCTCCAGACGCCATCAGTACAAATTCAGAGGGTGCTCAAGAAAGTCATGATGACCTGGTAATCTTTTCAGAGACATTCTATGAAGAGAAATGCCACCAACTTTATCTCATATTCAATATGTACCCATTTATGAGCATTGATATGTAAAAATAATTGAAATTGTGGGTAATTTACTTTGCTCTTCCTACTCTTGAAATTTTTCCTTCACTCTTACTGAATTATTATTCTCTGAATTTCATTTTTCTAAATTTTTAAAAAAAAATTGTGTTGAAGAGGAAAGGTTCTATCTTTTTTCCATTCTCTATGTTTTGACCTTTATTTTAATTTGATTAAATCTACTGTGAAAAAGTTTGATAGTAAGGATGGTAGTCAGTCCTTATGAGGGGCTGTCTACAAAAGAAATATGTTACTGGTTTATTTTAAGCCCTCTTCACCTAATAAAGTATTCTTATGGATGCCTTAGAAAATGTGTTCAGCTTTTAGTGAAAAGCTAATGAAAAATATGTAACAAAACCATCATATATTTAATCTTGGTGACCTAAAACAATTCTCTTGACTGAGCAGAAAGAAAGGAAGTGGAAGTTTATCACTGTAATATAATAACTGCTTTCAGTTGGTCACAAATATATTTTTATTAGTCATAGTTGTATTTTTTAGAGGTTATAGTAGTTTCCTGTGTTTTCCCTAAACTCTGTTTTGAATTATTTGGTATACTAATATTATTTATGCAATCCTTATTAGATGTCAATTGTGGTATTTAAAATTACTGGTGTTAATGCGGAAATTGACATCCGAGGTGAAGATACGGAAATCTGTCTTCAAGTGGACCAAGTGATACCAGATCAGTTAGGCAATATCAGTCTACGGCATTACCTTAGTCATCGTCCAGTAGGTAAGACTTCAGTGTGATTTAAGCTTGTTTTCTTTTTTAAGCCAAGAGCTCCATCATTTCAAGTAGATATTGATTAAATTTTCAAGGAGATAATGATGACTTTCTACTGGTTATATCTGAATAGGATCAAAATATTCTTTTAACATGGGAAGACCTGATTACTATTTCAAACTCCACCCCTTCAGTTCAGTTCAGTCGCTCAGTCGTGTCCAACTCTTTACGACCCCATGAATTGCAGCACGCCAGGCCTCCCTGTCCATCACCAACTCCCGGAGTTCACCCAAACTCATGTCCATTGAGTCGGTGATGCCATCCAGCCATCTCATCCTCTGTCATCCCCTTCTCCTCCTGCCCCCAATCCCTCCCAGCATCAGGGTCTTTTCCAGTGAATCAACTCTTTGCATGAGGTGGCCAAAGTATTGGAGTTTCAGCTTCATCATCAGTCCTTCCAATGAATAATTAGGATTGATTTCCTTTAAGATTGACTGGTTGGATCTCCTTGCAGTCCAAGGGACTCTCAAGAGTCTTCTCCAACACTACAGTTCAAAAGCATCAGTTCTTTGGTGCTCAGCCTTCTTTGTGGTCCAACTCTCACATCTGTACCTGACTACTGGAAAAACTATAGCTTTGACTAGATGAACCTTTGTCGGCCAAGTAATGTGTTTGCTTTTCAATGCACTGTCTATGTTTGTCATAGCTTTTCTTCCAAGGAGCAAGTGTCTTTTAATTTCATGGCTGCAGTCACCATCCATAGTGATTTTGGAGCCCAGTGAAAGGTTGTTGCTGAACCTCGAAAAGACGTCGGGATTCTTGGCCTCCAGAGGAGAAGAATTCAATCTAGGGCCAGAGATGAGGCTTGATTGCTCAGAGCTTTTGTGTAATAAAGTTTTATTAAAGTATAAAGGAGATAGAGAAAGCTTCTGACATAGGCATCAGAAGGGGGCAGAAAGAGTACCCCCTTGCTAGTATTAGCAATGGAGTTATATACTCTCCAATGAATCCAAAGAAAGTCTGGAGGTTGTAAAGACCTTACCAGACCTACTCCAATAATTTACATTTTAAGATAACAGAATTAGCCAGAAGGTTTAATCCAGAGACTGTCCTCAGGCAGGATACATTATTGTTACATAGACCTACTCCCATAATTTACATTTTAAAATAACAGGATTAGCCAGAAGGTTTAATCCAGAGACTATCCTCAGGCAGGATACAGAATCCTAAGGAATGTAGAGGGGAAAAAAAAGGCTTGTCCTTTCTTCCTCCTTGAGAATTCCAGACCCCTCTCTCCTTGGGGACCCCTAGTTGTCTTATCAACCTGCTTAGGAAATGACTCTCTCACCAAGAAAATAAAGTCTGCCACTGTTTCCATTGTTTCCCCATCTGTTTGCCATGAAATGATGGGACCAGATGCCATGATCTTAGTTTTTTGAATGTTGAATTATCTTGCTTTATTTTCCATTATCTTGCTTATAAGCAAGTATTTCCTGAGTTTGGTGTGGTACTTGATATTTGATAAAATCATGTATCCTGTTCTTATGGGTTTTCATTTTAAGATCAACACATTCTCTTAGATACAGAGGGATATAAGCAATAAAACATGCAGTGTATGATGAGGAATACCACATTAAATCATTCCTTTTTCAAGCTTTATATGGAATTATCACTCATAGTTTTCAGTCATTTAAAGACATGAATTTATTAAAACAATTATACTGAGAAATTTAAATGACAGTGTTCAGTTTTTTAAATCTTTTGAAAAGTCACTGAGCTATAATATTTTTCTTTGCTACATATACAGAATGCTATATCTGATATAACACATGTTGAAATACATGCAATCCTGCATGATATCAAACAAACATACTATCACTTCACATCCTGGGAACTGTAGGTAAATGTGCCATTTGTCTATAAACCAGCATCATAGAAGAAAATTACCTCCTGATTTTTTCTATCTGTAGGCCTTGCAGTTTACAATGTGTTTCCTAAAACGTAATTCAAGAATTTCGTTTTAGGAAATGTCAATCCCAATAGCATACAAAATGAAAGAAGCTAAGTATTCAATGTATATAGTTGGAAAGATTTTATAGTAGATGAAAAAACAACAAAAAAAGATGGAATGTAAAATTTCAAAAGCTAAACCCTGTTCTATACCCAACCAAACACTATTTTGCACAGTTTTTTGCTTTATACCCACTTATTACCATGTCCTTGTTACCAGCATCCGCTGGATCATGGAAAAAGCAAGAGAGTTCCAGAAAAACATGAATTCTGCTTTATTGACTATGCCAAAGCCTTTGACTGTGTGGATCACAATAAACTGTGGAAAATTCTGGAAGAGATGGGAATCCCAGACTACCTAACCTGCCTCTTGAGAAACCTGTATGCAGGTCAGGAAGCAACAGTTAGAACTAGACATGGAACAACAGACTGGTTCCAAATCGGAAAAGGAGTTTGTCAAGGCTGTATATCATCACCCTACTTATTTAACTTCTATGCAGAGTACATCATGAGAAACGCTGGACTGGAAGAAGCACAAGCTGGAATCAAGATTGCCAGGAGAAATATCAATAACCTCAGATATGCAGATGACACCACCCTTATGGCAGACAGTGAAGAGGAACTCAAAAACCTCTTGATGAAAGTGAAAGAGAAGAGTGAAAAAGTTGGCTTAAAGCTCAACATTCAGAAAACGAAAATCATGGCATCTGGTCCCATCACTTCATGGGAAATAGATGGGGAAACAGTGGAAACAGTGTCAGACTTTATTTTTTGGGGCTCAAAATCACTGCAGATGGTGATTGCAGCCATGAAATTAGAAGACGCTTACTCCTTGGCAGGAAAGTTATGACCAACCTAGATAGCATATTGAAAAGCAGAGACATTACTTTGCCAACAAAGGTCCATCTAGTCAGATCAGATCAGATCAGTCGCTCAGTCGTGTCTGACTCTTTGCGACCCCATGAATCGCAGCACGCCAGGCCTCCCTGTCCATCACCAACTCCCGGAGTTCACTCAGACTCACGTCCATCGAGTCAGTGATGCCATCCAGCCATCTCATCCTCTGTCATCCCCTTCTCCTCTTGCCCCCAATCCCTCCCAGCATCAGAGTCTTTTCCAATGAGTCAACTCTTCGCATGAGGTGACCAAAGTACTGAAGTTTCAGCTTTAGCATCATTCCTTCCAAAGAAAAGGCTATGGTTTTTCCAGTAGTCATGTATGGATGTGAGAGTTGGACTGTGAAGAAAGCTGAGCGCCGAAGAATTGATGCTTTTGAACTGTGGTGTTGGAGAAGACTCTTCAGAGTCCCTTGGACTGCAAGGATATCCAACCTGTCCATTCTAAAGGAGATCAGTCCTGGGTGTTCTTTGGAAGGAATGATGCAAACGCTGAAACTCCAGTACCTTGGCCGCCTCATGTGAAGAGTTGACTCATTGGAAAAGACTCTCCAGTGACTGAACTGAACTGATTTGCTTTGTTTCACCTTGTTTCTAACTGTAGAAATTATTTTGAAATGCCTTGTATGTAGGGGTTATACAGGCAGTGCTATCTAATACCTTATTATTTTTTACAGCTGTCTTGGTTTAAAAATAAAATAACAAGAAAGAAAGGAAAGGGAAAGAGAATAAAGGGAAAAGGAGAAAAAACTAGTTTAGCTTGAACTTTTAAGACATTAATAAACCATGTGAACAATGATTGTAATTTGATCTGCAGTTTATATACACTGTCACTCTGACATAAACAGTTAAAATTATAAAGTTCTTTTTGGTTTTGTTTTAGTTTTTCTATAATAATGTGTAGAGTTTGGATCCCTTTAATGGGAAGCCTTTTTAAAGTTTCATGGCGTAAGAGGTAGTAGGGAGGAGTGATTTTGTTTTATCTCTGCTCTAAATACTTTTTTTGTTCGAAATGATTTATGGCTCTCAGGTCCCTGGAGTGAGTATATCTGTGTGTCCGTGTGTGTGTGTGTAGATAGACATATGTAGTTATAATATAGATAGATAAAAGGCAAAATAAAATCACAACTACCAAGTTGTTTGTTTTGAATTGTTCTTACTGTTAAATAGACAAGTTAGTTAACTCTTGGTTTTCTTGGTACAGGAAAGAACATTAACCATTATGAATTTGTGTCCATTTCTTTTACCTTCTATTTTAAAAAATTAAAAATACATGAGTTCTTAATTGTTGAGAGGTTTTTTTTTTTGCTTTTTGTCCACACCATGTGGCTCATATTCTCTGATCTGGGATGGAACCTGGCCTCTGGCAAGTGTTATCCAGTGGACCACCAGGAGAAGTCCCTGGGAGTCCTTTTGAACTCTTCTGATATCTATACTATTTATTTTGAATCTTAGCAAGTAGTGCTAGCATTAATTAAATGTCATTTTTTATCTGAAATAAAAGTTTTAAAACAACTCTCCACTTTGTTGTGTGTAAGGAGATCTATCCTTGGTGCATAAACATACCTATCTTTAATTTCTTTCTCCCTTCTCCCTTTCATAAATATGTATACATTTGACTTCTGTAAGACTAAAGTATTCACATACATACTGAGGGAAAATAAACATCTTTTCATCATGAATTTGATTAGTGGGGTCTTCTTATATGGGCCCATGGGACAGATAACTTGGAACCTCAATAAATGAAATAGCTTCACCTTTCCAGAACAGTTTGTTTTTATCTCATGGGTTCTATGAATTGTGAAACTGACTGTATTTTCCCTTTGCTATTAGAAAGCTATTTTTGGTCTATCTTTGGCTCAGAAATTTAAATAATGTATTTTGAGTTAGTAATTGTACCACCTATCTTTACTTTTCCATTACCTGCTTATTTTTTAATTCTGATTGTGCCATGTGTGTGTTGCCTCTTATTCTTTTTGAAGCTAGATAATGTCAAATAAAAATATTTATTTACCATGAGGGCTGATTCACTTAAGTAGTTCCACTAGGAACTTTTATTTTTAAAGCTGTTCTATGGGTGTTTTATTGAAATTAAACAACATTTTTTGAACTTGAGTCCTTATAGCTGTGTAATCCACCTCAAATTCTTTTTGGGAAAAAGGCCAAAGCATAAGTAAATATAAATATAAACATAAACATATCTGTATTTCCTTTGGTATAAATGTAGTTTTAAGATTGTAATTCAACAGTAACATTTTAATGAGGTCTTCTCTATTTTCCTTTCCAGTTATTTAAGGGCTTGATATTCATAAAAAAAACAAACAAAACTTGAGGCTTTTGTCACTTCTTAAGAAGTGGCTTAAGTCACTTTAAATGCCATGACTATTTCTTCATCGCAATTGTCTGTTATATTATAAATGTATAGACATGTACACACTCAGACACTCAAAATACCTGAGTTATGAATCATGTCAGATTTATATTGTGGCATGTTTTTGCATGTTACAAACAAATAAAAAATATAGACAGCATTATTGCAGTAGAAGATTGTCTATAAAAATGGAAATTAGGGAAATTAGGATTGAATATATGTTATATTACTCAGTTATATCCAACTCTTTGCAACCCAAATGGACTGTAACCTGCCAGACTCCTCTGTTCATGGAATTATCCCAGCAAGAATGTTGGTAGGGGTCGCCATGTTTTCTTCCAGGGGATCTTCTGATCCCTTTCAGGGATCTAACTCTAATCTCCTGGGGCTCCTGCATTGGCAGGCAGAATCTTTAGCACTCAGTGACCTGGGAAGCCATGTGTTACATATGAACTGTAAATATCATTTAAATTAAGAATACATATTAAAATTTTAATCTAGTATTGCTTTAATACTATTCAAAGTGACAGTGACCTGTTAATGACAAATAATTGAGAGTGACATTTTTGAGTTGTAATACAAAGTTACAATTTTTATTTGTTCTTTTTTCATAGGTTCAGACCATAAAGCTGTAATTCATTCTAAATCCTCTCCTGAGATTACTCTGAGATTTGAAAGTGGGCCTGGTGCTGTAATACACTCTTTGCTTGCAGAAAAGAATGGATTTCTGCAATGCCATATAGAAAACTTCAGCACTGAGTTTCTTGTGTCTTCTCTTATGAATATTCAACATTTTTTGGAAGATGAAACAGTTGCAACAGTGATGCCCATGAAAATACAAGTTTCTAACACAAAAATAAATTTAAAAGTATGTTAACAAATATTTTTATATTTTCATTTTATAAATGTTCATTTAGCCAACTGGACTTTGATTCATGCCTAACAATATGAACTTGTTGGTCCTTGTGGTGATGGTGTAGAGATTCTTCTTAGAAATTAGAAAATATCAAAATAGAATGGGGAATTTTCTCTATCAACTAAAGCATATTAAAGATATATTTCTAACTCATTAAAATATTTTTGGCAGAAGTAGTGTTTAAGAAAATGATTAATTGAAAATGATTGATTTTATCTTTTACTTCAGTAGCAACATGCCAATACTATTTCTCTTTCCCGTAGGATGACAGTCCTCGTAGTAGTACAATATCCCTTGAACCAGCTCCTGTGACTGTTCATATTGATCATCTCGTGGTAGAGAGAAATGATGATGGCTCTTTTCATATCAGAGGTATATACGAAAACAGTTTAAGTGAACACCTACTGAAATTTGAAATTGTTTACATGCTGATTATTTTTTTGACTTGTACTTTTTATATACTATTTTATATTTATGTATGTATGTAGTAGTAGATGATTGAGGGACACTTAGTACCTTGTGATAAAATATCATCCATCTATGAGCTTCTACCTCAGAAATAACTCATCTACAATTGATTAGTATCTATTCTACAAATGTGTTTTGAATGAAATCCTTCCTGGGTTAATTCATGCTTCTACTTTTCAGTGAACCCTTCTACATAACCTCATGTGACTTCTTAAAATTCTTTAGTACTTATTTGCCACACATTAGTTACTTTATAGTATATTACTGTGTATTTAGTTCTGCTTAACTTCTGTATCTCCATCCTAATAAGATTTTTAAGGTCTCTAATGTAAGGACTATGTCTTATAAGGTAGTGTGGAAAGAGCTTGAATTGGTAGACTTAGGTGTTCTAAATTTCACTTTATTAATTGAGGGTGAAATGTGAGGGACTGAAAAGAGGCAAACTAGAAAACTCTGTAGCCAAAAACCATGAGACAACTATTGCTGAGGTGGAATCAGTTTCTGGGGAACCCTTGATTGAAGAGTCTTCCTCTCTGAAGTTGGGGAACAGCTACAGCAAACATAGAAGTCATACCAAAAAAGATTAAAACGGCAGCCTCATTACTGATAAAAGCTCAGGCGAAGATAGCTTTGGTGTGAGAAGATAGGCTTGCTGTGTGGCTGTTGCTCCCAGATACTTTTAAGATCTCCAAACTTCAAGTCTTATCTTGTAAGAAAGCAGAACAGAGTGTTCTAGTACTTCAGAGTACTGAAGAAAAGTTGAGACTTTTAAAGAAATATAATTAATATCCTCAAAGAGATGATAGGATTTTAAATTAAACATGAAAAAGCATTTATGGAAAATAACTGCTTCAGTTCAGTCACTCAAAGGCGTCCAACTCTTTGCGACCCCATGAATTGCAGCACGCCAGGCCTCCCTGTCCATCACCAACTCCCACAGTTCACTCAAACTCACGTCCATTGAGTCGGTGATGCCATCCAGCCATCTCATCCTCTGTCGTCCCCTTCTCCTCCTACCCTCAATCCCTCCCAGCATCAGAGTCTTTTCCAATGAGTCAGCTCTTCGCCTGAGGTGGCCACAGTACTGGAGTTTCAGCTTTAGCATCATTCCTTCCAAAGAAATCCCAGGATTGATCTCCTTTAGAATGGACTGGTTGGATCTCCTTGCAGTCCAAGGGACTCTCAAGAGTCTTCTCCAACACCACAGTTCAAAAGCATCAATTCTTTGGTGCTCAGCTTTCTTCACAGTCCAACTCTCACATCCATACATGACCACAGGAAAAACCATAGCCTTGACTAGATGGACCTTTGTTGGTAAAGTAATGTCTCTGCTATTGCATATGCTATATAGGTTGGTCATAACTTTCCTGCCAAGGAGTAAGCGTCTTCTAATTTCATGGTTGCAGTCACCATCTGCAGTGATTTTGGAGCCCCCCAAAATAAAGTCTGACACTGTTTCCACTGTTTCCCCATCTATTTCCCATGAAGTGATGGGACCGTATGCCATGACCTTCGTTTTCTGAATGTTGAGCTTTAAGCCAACTTTTTCACTCTTCTCTTTCACTTTCATCAGGAGGCTTTTTAGTTCCTCTTCACTGTCTGCCATAAAGGTGGTGTCATCTGCATATCTGAGGTTATTGATATTTCTCCCGGCAATCTTGATTCCAGCTTGTGCTTCTTCCAGTCCAGCATTTCTCATGATGTACTCTGCATATAAATTAAATAAGCAGGGTGACAGTATACAGCCTTGACAAACTCCTTTTCCAATTTGGAACCAGTCTGTTGTTCCATGTCCAGTTCTAACTGTTGCTTCCTGACCTGCATACCGGTTTCTCAAGAGGCAGATCAGGTGGTCTGGGATTCCCATCTCTTTCAGAATTTTCCACAGTTTATTGTGCTCCACACAGTCAAAGGCTTTGGCATAGTCAATACAGCAGAAATAGATGTTTTTCTGGAACTCTCTTGCTTTTTTGATGATCCAGCGGATATTGGCAATTTGATCTCTGGTTCCTCTGCCTTTTCTAAAACCACTTGAACATCTGGAAGTTTACAGTTCACATATTGTTGAAGCCTAGCTTGGAGAATTTTGAGCATTACTTTACTAGCGTGTGAGATGAGTGCAATTGTGCAGCAGTTTGAGCATTCTTTGGCATTGCCTTTCTTTGGGATTAGACTGAAAACTGACCTTTTCTAGTCCTGTGGCCACTGCTGAGTTTTCCAAATTTGTTGGCATATTCAGTGCAGCACTTTGACAGCATCATCTTTCAGGATTTGAAATAGCTCAACTGGAATTCCATCACCTCCACTAGCTTTGTTCGTAGTGATGCTTTCTAAGGCCCACTTGACTTCACATTCCAGGATGTCTGGCTCTAGGTGAGTGATCACACCATTGTGATTATCTTGGTCATGAAAATCTTATTGTACATTCTTCTGTGTATTCTTGCCACCTTTTCTTAATATCTTCTGCTTCTGTTAGGTCCATACCATTTCTGTCCTTTATCGAGCCCATCTTTGCATGAAATGTTCCTTTGGTATCTCTGATTTTCTTGAAGAGATCTCTAGTCTATCCCATTCTGTTGTTTTCCTCTATTTCTTTGCATTGATCTCTGAGGAAGGCTTTCTTATCTCTTCTTGCTATTCTTTGGAACTATGCATTCGTATGCTTATATCTTTCCTTTTCTCCTTTGCTTTTCGCTTCTCTTCTTTTCACAGCTATTTGTAAGGCCTCCCCAGACAGCCATTTTGCTTTTTTGCATTTCTTTTCCATGGGAATGGTCTTGATCCCTGTCTCCTGTACAATGTCACGAACCTCAGTCCATAGTTCATCAGGCACTCTATCAGATCTAGTCCCTTAAATCTATGTCTCACTTCCACTATATAATCATAAGGGATTTGATTTAGGTCATACCTGAATGGTCTGGTGGTTTTCCCTCCTTTCTTCAATGTAAGTCTGAATTTGGCAATAAGGAGTTCATGATCTGAACCACAGTTAGCTCCCGGTCTTGTTTTTGCTGACTGTATAGAGCTTCTCCATCTTTGTCTGCAAAGAATATAATCAGTCTGATTTCGGTGTTGACCATCTGGTGACGTTCACGTGTAGAGTCTTCTCTTGTGTTGTTGGAAGAGGGTGTTTGCTATGACCAGTGTGTTCTCTTGGCAAAACTCTATTAGTCTTTGCCCTGCTTCATTCTGTATTCCAAGGCCAAATTTGCCTGTTGCTCCAGGTGTTTCTTGACTTCCTGCTTTTGCATTCTGGTCCCCTATAATGAAAAGGACATCTTTTTTGGGTGTTAGTTCTAAAAGGTCTTGCAGGTCTTCATAGAACCATTCAACTTCAGGTTCTTCAGCATTACTTGTTGGGGCATAGACTTGGATTACTGTGATATTGAATGGTTTGCCTTGGAAACGAACAGAGATGATTCTGTTGTTTTTGAGATTGCATCCAAGTACTGCATTTCAGACTCTTTTGTTGACCATGATGGCTACTCCATTTCTTCTAAGGGTTTCCTGCCCACAGTGGTAGATATAATGGTCGTCTGATTTAAATTCTCCCATTCCAGTCCTCTTTAGTTCATGATTCCTAGAATGTAGACATTGACTCTTGCCATCTCCTGTTTGACCACTTCCAGTTTGCCTTGATTCATGGACCTAACATTCCAGGTTCCTATGCAATATTGCTCTTTACAGCATTGGACCTTGTTTCTATCACCAGTCACATCCACAACTGGGTATTGTTTTTGCTTTGGCTCCATCCCTTCATTCTTTCTGGAGTTATTTCTCCACTGATCTCCAGTAGCATATTGGGCATCTACCAAACTGGGGAGTTCCTCTTTCAGTATCCTATCATTTTGCCTTTTCATACTGTACTTGCTGCTACTAAGTCACTTCAGTCGCGTCCGACTCTGTGCGACCCCATAGACGGCAGCCCACCAGGCTCCCCCGTCCCTGGGATTCTCCAGGCAAGCACAGTGGAGTGGGTTTCCATTTCCTTCTCCAATGCATGAAAGTGAAAAGTGAAGTTGCTCAGTCATGTCTGACTCTTTGTGACCCCATGGACTGCAGCCTACCAGGCTCCTCTGTCCATGGGATTTTCCAAGTGAGAGTACTGGAGTGGGTGCCATTGCCTTCTCCCTCATACTCTACTTAGAAATCGTTAAAAATTAAAAACCTCATCTTTGAAGTAAAAAATAATCAGATCAGATCAGATCAGTTGCTCAGTCGTGTCTGACTCTTTGCGACCCCATGAATCGCAGCACACCAGGCCTCCCTGTCCATCACCAACTCCCGGAGTTCACTCAGACTCACGTCCATCGAGTCAGTGATGCCATCCAGCCATCTCATCCTCTGTCGTCCCCTTCTCCTCTTGCCCCCAATCCCTCCCAGCATCAGAGTCTTTTCCAATGAGTCAACTCTTCTCATGAGGTGGCCAAAGTACTGGAGTTTCAGCTTTAGCATCATTCCTTCCAAGGAAATCCCAGGACTGATCTCCTTCAGAATGGACTGGTGGGATCTCCTTGCAGTCCAAGGGACTCTCAAGAGTCTTCTCCAACACCACAGTTCAAAAGCATCAATTCTTCGACGCTCAGCTTTCTTCACAGTCCAACTCTCACATCCATACATGACCACAGGAAAAACCATAGCCTTGACTAGACGAACCTTTGTTGGCAAAGTAATGTCTCTGCTTTTGAATATGCTGTCTAGGTTGGTCATAACTTTCCTTCCAAGGAGTAAGCGTCTTTTAATTTCATGGCTGCAGTCACCATCTGCAGTGATTTTGGAGCCCCCAAAAATAAAGTCAGCCACTGTTTCCCCATCTATTTCCCATGAAGTGATGGGACCAGAAGCCATGATCTTCGTTTTCTGAATGTTGAGCTTTAAGCCAACTTTTTCACTCTCCACCTTCACCTTCATCAAGAGGCTTTTTAGTTCCTCTTCACTTTCTGCCATAAGGGTGGTGTCATCTGCATATCTGAGGTTATTGATATTTCTCCCAGCAATCTTGATTCCAGTTTGTGTTTCTTCCTAAAATCTTATCAGCTCTACCTTAAAGAGATACCCAGAGTCAGATCTGAGTCATAACAGTATGTTGCCTTCTCAGATTGGCTTGTTTTACTAAGTAATATAATTTAAGGTTTCTCCATATCTTTTTGAGGCTTACTAGCTCATTTCCTGTTACTGCTGAATAATATTCTATTGTCTGATGTAACACAATTTATTTCACCTACTGTAGGACATCTTGATTGGTTCCTTATTTTGGCAATCAGAATAAAATTGCTGTAAAGAATTGTGTGGACATAAGTTTTCAGCGCCTTATGAGTAAATACAAAGGAGTGTGACTGGTGGGTCTCATGGTCAAGAGGATGTTTAGTTTTGGAAGAAAGTGACCGTACCATTGTACATTCTCACCAGCAGTAAATGAGAATTCTTGTTGCTCTGTCTGTGTTTACATTTGGTGTTGTCAATGTTCTGTATTTTGGCCATTCTAAATAGGTGTGTAGTGGTATGCTGTTGTTTTAATTTGCATTTCCCTGAT
Source organism: Bos javanicus (assembly GCF_032452875.1). Lineage (NCBI taxonomy): Eukaryota > Metazoa > Chordata > Mammalia > Artiodactyla > Bovidae > Bos > Bos javanicus. The sequence goes on along the minus strand of NC_083872.1, from coordinate 64,585,168 downwards.
GACATATTATGTACAACATCTTTTCATATGCTGATTTGCCATCTGTTTATTTTCTTTTGTGAGGTGCCTGTTAAAGTCATTGGCCTCAGAGAGAAATTTTATATTGATAAAAGATTTCCTAAAACGTAGCTTAGTCATAAGAAATGTATGTATCCATGTAACAGCATAACTGAAAATGTATAAAAGATAGCTGTTTGAAATAAAGAAAAATGGAATCATAGCATATTTAGATACTACTGTCATAGAGAAACTTTAACATACCTCTCTCTCTCTCTGTGTGTGTATAAGATGTTATGGAAAAACCCAAATAAACTTTTTAGCCAACCCAGTATCTATATACACACACACATATATGTAAATATAAATTTGAATTTAGCAAACAGGTAATTTCATATACCCGTGAATGAATTCATGGGGTCACAAAGAGTCGGACACGACTGAGCGACTGAACTGAACTGAGCTCAACTGATGAATGAATTTTGCTATCTGCAGCAACATGGGTGGACTTGGAAAATATTAAGCTTAGTGAAGTAAGTCAGAGAAAAAGAAATACTATCTGATTTAACTTACATGTGGAATCTAAATGGTACTACAAGTGAATGGATGTGCAGAACAGAAACAGATTCACAGTTAACTCTCCCTTTTTATCTCCAGTTACATCTGCCTCCCTCTCCTTTTTTGCCATGCTCATTCTTTCTTCTCTTTCTAAATCTCTCCTCCCTTTTTCTCCAAATCATTTCTTTTCCTCTTTCCATATTTCTTCCTATTCTCTTCTTTCTTTCCCCTCCCCTTTTCTCTCCTCATTTCACCTCCCAACATTTGAAATAAAATGGATTTCAGAGTTGTTTTGGTCAGTAGTTTTTCATTATTCTTAGGATCCCGTGAGTGGTGAGATATTTAGGCTAAATAGAATGAGCTTTGGACCCTGTTTTCCTCACTACAGCCTATATAACGGCTGTTTTTTTGTTTTCACTTTATATTAGCATTCTATATCAGATTTCATTTAAAAGAAGGGTTTTGCTCTTCTAAGCTTGAAAGCCAAAAGTATATGATAAACTCATAATCAAGTCAAATTTTAGGGGTCTTACGAGTTTTTTGAGTTTGAAAGAGTAGAGGATTTGACTTTGCCATGGCGTAGCACTTCAGGATTTCCCTTATAATCCCTACCAAGCTGAATGGTATGCTAGTCTGACCCAGTACAACAGTTCTTATGTATTTTTTCTAACTAATATTACTTAAAATATAATCAGTACAGGACAATATTGTAAAAAGTAGTTTCTGATTTGAGACTTCTGTAATATGAATTCAAGAACAGACCAAAACTCAATTCAGTGACATTTACCCATGTAGATAAAACTATTTCGATACATCAAAAATTGGGGTAAAATTATTAGAATCATTATGAAGGGTAATTTGGCAATATGAACAAAAGCTTTAAAAAGTATTTTTGTTCTTTGACCTAGCTGACACCTTCTGGGAATGTTTTTAAGGGGAAAAATTATGTTGAACAGATATTACTCTTCTGTCTTCTTAATATAATTTGGTTTGATGAACTACCTCTCTGTCATGACAGTTAAGTGTGGTTTTGGTTGAACCTGACAATCATATGGCCCTGTCCCTAAAGTGGGAAAGGGACCCAGGTGGACCAATCAAAAGATTTCAGCCCATGGGACGCTGAATGATAACATGAATGGACTGTGAACCAAGCATTCTGAGTCTTTTGTGTGTGAATTGAAAATGACACTGAGAGCGAAGGGGTCACAGGCTGTAAAACTTACTTGTTTGGTCACCAGAGGTTACGTTTGCCATCATATGACTGGACTAATGCAGAAGAAGAGAGAAGTGGACCTGAGAAGTAGATAGAGTCAGGTTCCTAAAACGACACTCCTGAGGACATCATATGAATTCCAATATCTGTCCATACCTGAAGCACCATCACTTTGATGCTACAATTATGGAAACAAATACATTTCCTCGTTTAAAAACAAGTTTGACTTGGGCTTCTGTTCACTTGGAACCTAAATGCTCTGACTCTCTGTGATCCAAAAAGTTAGAAAAAATGTTGATTTGTAAAAATATTTCCTGTCTTTTGGATAACATTTTAAATGGAACTGTTTTCTTAATCTAATTTTGAATTATTCATTGCAAGTGCTTAGAAAAACAATTAATTTTTGTATATTGATCATATATCCTGCAGACTTGCTAAGCTTGTTCATTAGCTCTGCGAGTTTTTAGTGGATTCTCTTATTTTTTTTTTTCCTATGTACAAGATCATGTCATCTGTGAATGGAGATAGTTTCACTTCTTCCTTGCTAATCTGGATGCCTTTTATTTCCTTTTCTTGCCTAATTACCTTGGGTGGGACCTCTGGGACAGTGTTGAGTAAAAGTATTGAGAGAAAACGTCCTTGTCTTATTCCCAATATTAGGGGAAAAACATCCAGTCTTTTACCATTAAGTGTGATATTAGCTGTGGAATTTTTGAAAATTTCCTTGAACAGATTGAGGAACTTCTATTCCTGGTTTGCTGTTTTTATCATGAGAAAGTACTGGATTTTGTCAAATATTTTTTTTCTGCATCTGTTGAGATGACCATGTGGCTACCTGTTGTGTTAATGTGATGTACTACATTACAGCCCATGGGACACTGAATGATAACATGAATGGACTGTGAACCAAGCATTCTGAGTCTTTTGTATGTGAATTGAAAATGACAGTAATGTGATGTACTACATTAATTTATTTCTTGAATGTTAAATCAATCTTGCACTCCTGGGGTAAATCTCACTTGGCCATGGTCTATAGTTATTTTTATTATATTGCTGGGTTCAGTTTGCTAATGTTTATTGAGGGTTTTTGTATTCATTTATATTAAGTATATTGATTTTAGTTTACTTTTTTATGATTTCTTTGGTTTTGGAATCAGGGTAATACTGGTTTTATAGAGTGAGTTAAAAAATGCTCCTCCTCTTCTATTTTTTGGAAGAGTTTATAAAGATTTGGTATTAATTCTTTTAATGTTTGGTAGAATTTACTGTTGAAGCCATATCTGGGCCTGGGCTTTTCTCTGAATATATTTTTGTTTTGTTTTTGATTACTGATTTAGTCTGTTTCTTATTGAGTCTGTTTTGGTAGTTTGTGTCTTTGTAGAAGTTTTTCTACCTCATCTAAGTTATCTAATTTATTGGTCTACAATTTTTCACAGTATTCCTATATAATTATTTTTATTTCTGTTAAAGGGACAATAATAATGTCCCTTCTTTGATTTCTGATTCTACTAATTTTTTTCTTTTTATCTTTTATTTTTTGGTCTATATAAGGTTTTTTTCAATTTTATTCTTCTTTTCAACAGATGAGCTTTTGATTTTGAGTTTGTTAATCTTTCCAATGAATGAGCTTTTTCTTTATTTGACTTTATTGTTTTTTGTTTCATAATAATGTCTTCTTACTATGACATACTCATTTTAAATTAGGTTTTCACAAGAGAACTTAAGATTTATCAAGTATTTAGAAATGTTATCTGAATATTTTATTTGTTTGATTAGATTCTCAGATACTTAACACTAGAAATGATTTGGAAGAAAATGTCAAAAGTGATTCAGTGCTACATACCAGTGGAACGTGTGATCTGAAGAAAAAACACAGTGTCACTCAAGCCACTCAGACGAGCCCAGAAGTTCCTTGGCCTTTGCAGTCAGCCAACTTTCCTGAGTGCTCTTTTGACTTTACTAGGGAACAGGTAATGGGAAACCTAGTTCATACTCATTCAGTTCAGCAATTAACGTAATTATTAGGCATTATTCATTTACTTACTTAAATCACGTTTGTTGAGTGCTTGTTATGTATTAGGCAGTTAGTTGATACAGTGTTGAGCAAGGTATGGCCATTCCCAGCCTTCACAGAAGTTGTAGTCTAATAGAAGATAAAGGGGGAAATGTGGGAGAGTGCCATTTCTGGCATCTGCCAAGGCTAATTGGAGGATATATTCATTTTGATGTCTTATTTTTAAGTTACAAAAGTATCATAATATTTCAGAACTTTGGAAAAATATTTTAAAACAGCTCTGACATATTGTAACCTCCTATAGTGCTGTATTTTTAAAATTTTTCCTCTCAGTCTCTTTCCATAATTTTTCTAAACAATTGCTATCCTAGTATATATGCTGTGGGGCTTCCCTCGTGACTCAGGTGGTAGAGAATCTGCCTGCAGTAAGGGAAACCCAGGTTTAATCCCTGGGTTGGGAAGATCCCCTGGAGAAGGAAATGGCAACCCACTCCAGTATTCTTGCCTGGAGAACTCCATGGATAGAGGAGCCTGGTGGGCTACAGTCCATGGGGTCGCAGAGTCTGATAATGACTGATGGACTAACACTTTCACACTTATATATACTGTACTTTTTGCTTAACGTTGTTTAACAAATGTTTTCCATATTGCTGCATATGCTTCATCTATTTTATTTTATATTTATTGAAGTATAGTCAATGCTTCATATTTATTGTTAATGGCAGATTAATATGGGCTTGGCTATATTATCATTTCTAAAGGTTACTCTTAACATTTGTTAATATTTGAGTTGCTTCTTATTTTTTGCTGTTATGAAATTCTATCCAGCAGAGTTTTAATTCTCTATGATGAAACTACAGAATGAGTTTATTCATCTATTTAGCAGGATTTGTTAGATGTCAGCTCTAAGCTAAGGATATAGAATTGGAAGAGAATACCACTCCCTATTGAGAAACTCAAAATTGAATGGGAAAGTAGAAGTGTGTAAACAGTAGTCACAGCATACATGTGTTGTATGTACTGGAGTTTAGGAAAGTATGATAAAATACCCAATTTGGTCTGTGAGACAGGCATTCTTAAGCTGCAGCTAAAAGAAATCTGAGAACTCTTTGAAGTTGAATGCATATATTTTAATGTATCTGTGTAAATGCTTTTTCCCGTGGAGAAGGTTTTATCACATTTTCTTCATTAGAGATTAGGGAATGGTTCTAAGAGGATTGAACTGAGTCTTAATAAGAGAAGACCTATTGACATCTAGATGAAAATGTCCAGTGAGATCTTCAGAATGTGGGTCTGGAGCTCAAGAGAGACTTGCCCTATATCAAATTATACATAATTGTGGGAGCCACAGGAGTAGAAGAGAACGTCTAAGAGAGTGACTCAAGTGATAAGAGAAGGCAACCAATTCTGGACTTTAATAGAATGCAAAAAATTTAAGAGTTCTTAAACATCAGAGGGAAAGATGAAAAGTCCATAGGTAGAGCGGGGTAAACAAGAAATACCTGTGACATAAAAGGTGAAAGAGGAGAGAGGCTTAGCAAGGAGGGGTGAGGTCAGCGGCATCTTAAGGGAAATTGAAATTAAACAAAATCACTATTAGATTTGGAACTTAGAGTTAATTCGTGTTTTAAATTGCTGGGTCAAAACTTAAGGACGTTTTAAGTGCTTGGTATGTGTTTCCAAATAACTTCTCAGAGCAATTTTCAGCTTAAGTGCACCCTCACCAGCATTGGATACTGTTGCTGACTTGTGGGTCACACCTTTAGATACTGTATAAATAGTCTGTATTTCCTGAAAATGGTTACATTTTCTTATTTTCCAAATTTATCATTTCAGCTCATGGAAGAGAATGAATCACTTAAACAAGAATTGGCTAAAGCTAAAATGGCTCTTGCAGAGGCTCACTTAGAAAAAGATGCTCTTCTCCATCAGTTGAATATCAGGAGTGGCAGCCAGAAACTCAAGTTATAGCTTTGGAGTGTGGAGGTTATATTTATAATATGATGTTACCAATTAATGGGAAACTTTCCTTTTCATGAAAAGACAATAAAATGAAATAGAATGTGATGAAGTGGTGACTATTCCAAAACCAGTTTAGAAAATGCTAGGTATGGGCATTACAATCTTTTGGTTGTTTTGTGTTTTAGGGTTTAACCCTCTTTTAAACTGGTGTGATATAGGGAAGTCAATGCATACTGTAAGATGAATTCTATGCCTCATGAATAGAAGATGTCATTTCCTAATTTTGATATTACATTATAGACATTTTTAAAAAAGAAAAATGAAAAACTATTGTGTTCTCACAGATTGCTGGATTTATTTATCACTTTGTTAATAATTTACTATTATTTACAGAGATTCAGATGCTTTTAGGGCTAATGTAAAATAAAAGGAGGCTTACATTTTAAGTGTTACTAAAATTATGTACTTAAATCTATAACTATTACTGTAAAAAAAAAAGTCCAATCAAATTAGTAAATTATCTAATTGCTAGGTTTGAAAACTCTGGAAAATCATCACCCTACGGAACGTAGGAGGTAACTTTAAAATGTGAAAAAGAATCATTTTAAGTGATGGGTATGCTGTATAAGTTGAAGCTATAGTTTTCAACAAAGAAGATGGTACAAATGTTAAAATAAAAAGCACAAACTATAAAAAAGCAAAGCATGAGAGTATATGGCCAACTGATTTAAAAAGCATTATTTGTACATTCCTTTAAACATGTATTGTTAGATGTCAAAGAGTAATTTAACTATCCTGCTAAATTTGGCAGCATTTGTAACTATAAGAATTTTAATTAATACTGTTTATATTATTTCTTTATCTTCATCTTTCCTCTATTTAAGGAGGGTAATGTTTTCAGAGAATTTTCTTTTCACATACATAAAATGATTTCATACCATTCCTACAGTATCTTAACAGGTGGTTGTTTGCACATGTTGAATTTATAATGCTAGTTTTGATTAAAGTTCTATGTGACTTATATATTGAAAAAAGAATAACTGGTAAATTTTGAATTCTATTTTCTAGGGTTGTTAAGGTTGAAACCAACATGAGAGAGAGTCTCAATCATGCATTATGAAATAAAAGTTTATGAGTATTTAAGAAACAGAGGCTTTTAACAATTTAAAATATATTTCGGGTAAAATTAAACTAAGTGGGGTCTATTTTAAATTCACATTCTTAAACATAAATATATGCAAGATGGAACTGAAACAGCTGGACTGCTCTTTGTTTAAGTTACTTGAAAAATTTCAAATTTTCAACCACATGAGGATACTTTATGGTGCTTTGCTTGTTGGCATGACTTACATAGCCATTCCTATATCTAAATACTTGGAAGGAAATACGTTTCATTTTACATTAAGTGTTAGAGTGATTTTATATTTTATTGAAAATGGTACTGGCCTTTTTTTTTTTTGTCTTTAATGTCCATTTTCATTAACATTATTTAAAAATACAGGCCGTGTTTTGCGAGCTAAGGATATAGCAAAGAACAAGTTAAACTGTTATTATTTTACCTCAGAGTATTTTAGTAATCATGTTAAACCATTTTAATCTAAAACTATTGTATAGTTTTAGATTAAAAGCAAAGGTCTAATTAAATATTTTGAATGTATAGCTTATATCCTTAGTAGAGTACTTTTGATCTATAGGTATATATTCAACAAAAGCAGTCTCTGTTATAGAAAAGCAAGGTGATGGTACATGAACTTCTCTAGAACTTGCAGTGGTTTTCAGATTTGACATATTTGCTCCATATGAACTTTAAATTTATGATGTATTATAATTAATTACTGTTATAGATCCTGAATGTTTTTCTTATTTTCAATTTATTTGGCCATCTCAAGAAAATCATATAAACAGTAGAGATAATAAATAATATGAAGCTGAATATTCTATATGCTTTGTTAGATTTTTAAAAATTTATAGTGATTACTATTTTTATAGAGATTTAAAATTCATAAATCATTTCCAAAAACATTGTATAATTCCCACAACAAGCCTGTGAGGTAGGTGTTATTTACATTTTAAAAGTTTAATAAAGACCTTATGGCTCAGAAAGAACAAATGACTGAAATCACAATTAATAACCTGCTCTTTTCACTGAAATCCCAATTATATGTTTTTATTTAACCTTATTCCTTATTTCACATATTTTTCCAGAGGTAGGGAAAGGAATCACTTATTGGTCTTTTATCTTTTTTTTTTTTTAAGATGAATATAATGCTTTTAAAAGATGTGTGTGTATATAAAAACAAACTACTTGAAAAACAAGGGGAGAATTTTGTTTAAGTTAGTCTCAATCTTTTTTGCTGTATGAGAAATATAAGAATCAACCTGTAATAAACTTATCAGAGTTTTTAAATGACCACAAATTAAAATTAAAGTTGCCTTGTCTTTGCTAAATCCCTAGCAGAGATGTTAGTAATCAGGGGAAGAAAATTATATTAGTGTTTTTCTTTTAAATTTCATATATGCGAAAAACATATGCTTGGTGTTGTATTTTTATCTTTTCTCATTGTAGAATTCAGAAGATCACCGTGTTGTACTGAAACATTATTATTTAAGCCATGTAAGAATAGCTTTATATGATTGCAGGCAAATATATGACAAAATTAATCAGAAACTTCTTTTGGGTTTTTATTGTGGTTATTTTTATTCAGTACTTGTCAATACAAGGGTTAAATATTCCTCTTTAAGTTTTTATTAATGTATCCAATCTAAGGTTCCACCATCACAGTGGTTCCTAAGTTAGTAACCTAGAACTTTGTCTCTCTAACCATGCACCGCCCCCCCCCAATCAATTCATTACCACATCCTTTCATTTTGCCTAGTAAATTTGTCTACTTCTCTTCATTTACCACTTTTCTGGTCTAAGCTAACATTAGCACTTTTTGCCTGCAGTTACTTCTATAGCCTCCTAATTGGTCTTCCTAAGCTACCCTGACCTTTCTGATTCATTTTTATACTGCAGGCAGATTTCTCTCTCTTTTTTTTTTAAGTGCAATTTTAATCAAGGTAACTCACCTAACCCTAGATGGGAACAAAAATATTTTATGTTACCTATGTTATCAATTATTAGGGCTGCTATTTATAATTCTGAACATTGAAAGAGTTAATACCTCAAAAACATGAAAGCAGTGACTGGCACATCACCTTAAAAGCATTTAAGAGAAGTTAGCTATTATTACTTCTTAGTTTCATTGTGCTCCTTATTTCACTTACTTTGTATTTGACTCTTATTGCATTTTAAATATCTGAAATTAGTGAGAATTAAAGTGCTTCTTCCACCAAAGGAACCTTTGTTCATGCTATTCTTTTGCTTGAAATGCCTTCATCACTTCTTGTGATGTGAAGGCATCCTATTTGTCTTTCAGATCTCAGCTCATTCACTACTTCCTCAGGGAAGCATTCCCTAATTTTTTTCAGAGTAAGAAAAAAATTACATTATCACATGACCTCTACTTAATGTTGAACACCTTTGTAATTTTATATATATTTGTTTGATTAATGTAGACTCTCCAGATTGTAAACTCCATGAGGACAGGAATTGTGTTTTTGTGTCATTGTTCAACTTTGTATTTTTTGTGCCTCATACAGTGCCTGGCAAGTAGTAGGTTCTCAATAAATTTGTTGAAATAATAAAATAATGGATGAGATATCAAGGATGTTTTTCAGGTATTGAGTTCTTCCTCTCAGTTGGATTGAGGGGACATGAAACATAAGGCATAAGCGTAGGAGGTGGTAGTTATTAAAAGTGACAGACTCCTTGTGTCCATAGAGAAAGAAAAAAGATGGAGAATGGAGAAATTTGCTCTATTACGCTCTTCTGAGTTTTGAGAATCTGAAATTCTACTTAATTTATCACAAATCATCACAGAACTGAAAATTAGCACCACTTCATTACAACTGCCAGTGCCAGAATGTCATCTGGCTTTGATTGTAGCATATGGTGTTGTGGCTGTTGAGATCTGCCAGTCCTGTTAGCTAAACAGAATGGAAGTAAGGCCAAAAGAGTAGTGGCCGAAATAGTTTTCAATTTTTAGAAATTGTTACCTAGGATCAGTTGTGCCTTATTTCTTAAGGTATGAACAGTCTCATTTGACCTTGTACCCAGGGATGCTGAAGAGAGTAACTTTTGAGCTGTATTTCAATTTCCTTTTAGGATAAAATATGAAAAGTTGGAATCATACAGGATATATAGAAATATTAAAGCAGTAATGTTTTCAAAACACCGATTTCATTAAATTATGATACTTGACATTTAAAAAAAATTTGCTGCCTTTTTGAGAAGTACAAAAATTAAGGTAATATGAAGCAAAAATGTATGTGTGGTTGTTTTAGAAACCATTAGGTATTATCCAATGGATCATTGTACAGTGGAGGGAAATTCATGTTAATGTTACAGTATTAAAATTCGGCATAAGTGTTGCCAACACTCCTGTGTAGTTTTGGTAGGTCTGAGCATTTGAAACTCTTTTAGGAGAATAATGTTAAGAAATATTAATATGAAATCAACTAAATGTCTTTTTTTCCATTTGTATGATAGTTTTTTGGTCTTAGAAGAAAAAGTATCACTGAATCAGCAAGAGGAGTAATAGGTTTTAAAAGATTTTGAAACCGTTTAAATAAAAAGATGATACTAAATAACCTATACATTAAATTTTATTTTCATTTTATTGAATGGTAAGTAAAATTTCTCATTCTTGACTTTAATTCTTCAGTTTTATGTGAAGACATATTTGATGGTTTAGGTGAAGGAATATACTTGAGCATTTTGGAGGTTAGGATTATACAGTGAAGTGATTAACCTTCTCTCAGCCATTTAGGAGAATTGTTTTATTGATGTAACAAAAAACTCAAGATACTGAATCAGAGCTATCAAGACTTAAGAATTGCAAAAATAAGAAGGCATATGACTAAAGAATAAGTAGAGATCAAAATTACCCCTGAAGGATGTAGGTGAAATAAATGCATTAGGGATCTGATTAAAGTCAAATTTCTTTTCACAATACTTAAAATAACTCCAATTAAAATATACATAGTATAATCAGGGCAGAAGTTTTTAAAAGTAACCATAGGGAGCAAATCCAGTGTAAGGAAATAATGTTGAACAGAATTCCCGTCACTAAGAGAGAAATCTATGACAAGAAATTCACTTGGTGTGTCATATGAACTGAAGTCTGAGGAACAAAATGGGAACGGACAGTCTTCAACTCAGTGTGCAAAGGTCAGTTCTTCCATAAATGATTTGCCCACAAAAGTATATCTGTAGGGATCTTAAGATTCCAATTTCTACGGAAAAGTGAGTCAGGACTTTTCCAATAGCTTGCTGCTATTGGAGAAATTTTATTGGCATAACAATAATATTGTGGCATCTTAGCATTTTGTCTTCAATACGTTTGCTTCATAATTCTTAATAGTGTATGTAACATTGTGATAATCATTTGGTGCTTTCTTCACTCTGATTTATTTTCACTTTCTCCATTCCTTGCTGTTGAACAAGAGGTTTTCTGTATGATGCATTAGAACTATGAAGGGAAGGCAAAAGAGTTCTGAAGAGGGAAACAGAATGAGCAAGCTAAGCAACTTTTTATTTTCCTTTTTCTGTAAATTTACAGAACTTTAGGCATTGCCATATTCTCAGTATAAAAACATGCCAATGCCAAGTATATCTTTTAAAAGTGGTAGATATTTGCTGCATTAGCACAGATGTTTAAGAGTAACTGTAATCATATGTGTAAGCCTTTCCTATAATTTTAGTGGGGGTCCAGTTAATACTTCACAATTCTTACATGCTTATTAAGTCCTCTACCCCACTTTTTGCCTTCAGAATTCAGTGTCTTGTTAATATATTTTGCTGAGTCAGCTTCTGCTTTGATTTTGTTTTGATCCACTTTTTGTGCAGTTCTTTAATATGCCCAGAGGCCATTTGTGTGAACATTTTAGAAATTGAAGCACAAATAATATAAAAATGTACACTGGTGACTTTATTTATTCTTAAAAGTAAAATTCCTTTTCAGAAATTCCTCATCAGATGTGCCCTCATGTCCCTTACTGAAGTATATCACATTCTTGCCAAAACCACCACTGGTTAAAACTGGGGCTCTGCCTGCAGGGAAGTGATAGATTTGAGTGGGGAACCAGCAGTTTGCTTGACTGAATACTTAATACCATGTGGTCTGACTGATGAGAACTATAATGGGATTTATTAACCCAAAACATGTTTAAAACTATTACATGGCAGGTATTGAGTCTGGTATTAGGATACCAGCTCCCTGTCCTTGCCCACATGGATTAAATCTCCTGCACAGGGAGCTAGACAAGTAAATTTCAATTTTAATATGATGAGTTAAATGCCATGATAGGTAAGGACATGTAACCTACTGTTGGGGAATCAAAGGCTTTGCAGAGGAGATGATATCTAAGCTAAAGTCTGAAAGATGTGTTCATTAACCATAATGATAAGGTTCTAGGCAGAGAAAAGGTTGGAGAGAAGAGTAGGTATTGGAGCATGGTTAATGCCAGAAGAACTGCAACTACTGGTCCAAATACTGTTTCTTTTAGGGTAATCTGAAGGTACATTTGGGGCTTCCCAGGTGGCTCAGTGGGTAAAGAATCCACCTGCAGTGCAGGAGACACAGAAGACATGGGTTCAGTCGCTGGGTTGGGAAGATTCCCTGGAGGAGGGCACGGCAACCCACTCCAGTATTCTTGCCTGGAGAATCCCATGGACAGAGGAGCCTGGCAGGCTATAGTCGATAGGGTCACAAAGAGTTGGACATGACTGAAGCGACTTAGCACAGCACAAGAGTATGTCTACTTGGTTTTTAAGGACTTTTTCCTGTCCATACAAAATATGTGCTGGTTTGTAACCATTAGGACTTTTTCGTTCATGTGTGTTATTGCTGAGTCAGGTCTCTCCTGTCCTTTATATTTGTAATTTATTTTTTTAAACCTCAGTGTACATTTTTTCCATTTACCTCATTTCATTTAAGCCCTGTATTCATTAGTCCAGGAGTCAGCAGGTGGGTTTGTTTTTTTTTTTTTCTGTTAAGGGCCAAATGGTATCTTGTGGACAATGTGGTATCTGTTACAGCTACTCAGTTCTGCCATCGCAGAGTGAAAACAGCTGCAGACAATATGAAAAGGAATGGATATGGTGATGTTGCAGTAAAACTTTACAAAAATAGGCAGTTGGCAATAGCCTGCCAGTTCCTATCTTAAACCTAGACTACCTGTATTATTCTAGTCCCAAGTAACTTGCACACTGCACCAGGAAAATGAGTTCCATGTCTTCCCAGTCAGTCTTCCGTCTAGAGGTGCTGACCTGAGAAAAGAGTGACACAATGTGGATCTATAATAAAATGATTTTAATACCTCTTCTCGGCCTTTTGGCTAAAATCAAGTATAATTAAATGATTTTGTTAACCATGTGACTTGATCAGAGTCAGCGCATTTACTTCCAAATACCCCAGGCTCACAGGTTGGTTCAACATATGTATTTTAACAATCCACTGCTTAGTTACCTTTCTTAATTGCATCCAAATTCCCAAACTGCCTTGAATGACCAGACCGTTTGATCTTGTCTTTATCAAATCATTGTATTAGAGTGGTTTGACACCCATGACAACCTTGTTTTTTCTCTTTCTAACCCTTTTTTGGTGATAGCTTATTAATACTATTTTAAGTGTACAGTATAATGATTAAATATCTTTATAGATTTTATTCCATTTAAAGTTACTACAGAATAAGAATGGCTGTGCTGTACAGTGTATCCTATAATATACCCCTGTCTTTTCCATGCCCCGTTCCCTCTCCCAGCTGATAACCACTAGTTTGTTCTCTGTATCTATGAGTCTGTTTCTGTTTGTTATATAAAATATGTTCATTTGTTTTATTTTTTAGATTCCACATATTAGCAATAACAGAGTATTTTCCTTTGTCTTACTTATTTTATCATATTTTATTAAGCACAATACTCTCTCAGTCCATCCAGGAATACTATTAAGCTTCCTTTTATAGTATGCATGTTGTCTCCATGATCAAAAATATTTGAAAGGTGGGACTTCTCTGGTGGTTCAGTGGTTAAGACTGTGGGTTTTGCTGCAGGGGGCACGGGTTGGATCCCTGGTCAGGGAACTTAAGATCCTGTATACTGTGTAGCACAGCAAAAACAAAACAAAACAAAAAAAAACAACAAAAGTGAAGGTATGTGTTCCTTTCCTCTTTATAGTGTGCTGATGTTGTTTGTTATTAAGCTGACCTCCTCTGTTTCACCCTCTGAATGTTTCCTACTGTTGCCATAAGAAACTATAGGTTATTATTTCACAGTTCAGTAGGTACAGTATGGTTCAGTTGGGAACACTTCTGAGAGTCACAAGAATCTGAAAAGCAAGGTGTTATCCGGTTGCATTCCTTTCTGGAGGCTCTGGGGTGAATCTGCTTTGAAGTCATTCAGTTGGCCAACATCAGTTCCTTGCGGTTTGGAGGACTGAGGTTCCATTTCTTTGCTGGTTGTCATTCCCAACTGGGAATTGTTCTTGGCATCCAAAGTCCACCCATATCCTTGAGCTTGAGACTTCCTTCTGCCATCTTCAAAGTGAGAAACAGTAGGTTGAGTCCTTTTCACACCTCACATCTCTCTGACCTTCCCATTCTGTCTCATCTCTTCTGTTTCTACCCAGAGAACATTCACAGCTTTTAAGGACTCCTATGATTAGATCTGAGCTAGTTGGATAATCCAGAATATTCTCCGTGTTTGAAAGTCTAAATTACATTTGCAAAGTTCCTTTTGCACATAAAACAACAGAAAGTTCTAGGGAGGTGAATTGTTGGGGGGGGGCATTATTCTACCTATCACAACCTCATTGTATTTTTTTAGCATAATTGCTTGTATTGTCCACTTCTAAAGTATCTTAATAATATGAGTATACTAAGTATATTTTCATCAGTGTTACATCTCATTATTCTATTTTGTAATTACACAAATTGCCTGGCATTTATATTTGTGTAATCATGGAATAGTTTTTCTTCTTAACACACTATGAACCATTTCCCCATGTCACTTTGAATGCATTATAGATATAATTTAATTATTATATAAGACTTATTGAGTATATATACTAAATTTATGTAACAATTGCTCTGTTACTAATCATTTGGGTCTTCCCCAGTGTTTCACTAATGTAAGTAACTCTAACAAACATTTTTGTTCCAAAAGATTGCCTATATTTTGGGATTATTTTCTTAGGATAGATTTCCAAAAGTAGAATAACTGCATCAAAGACCATGAATTTTCCAAGATAGAAACTACTTTCCAAATGGCTTGAACAAAGTTTGTATCCTCAGGAGCACTCTTACCAGTAGTGACTGTCATCATTAAAAATAAGGCATACAAAGTTTGAAATGAAAGGATATTAGACAGTAACTCGAAGTCATATGAAGGAATAAAAGTTTCAGTAAAAGTAAATATATAGACAGTTATAAAATCTAGTATTATTGTAATAACGGTGTGTGACTCCACTCTTTGTTTTATACAAGATTTAAGAGACTAATACGTTAAAAAAAATTATTAGTCCAATAGCTAGTATTATTGTAACTTTGGTTTGTAACTCCAGATTTTATTTTCTGTATAATTTGAGGACAATGCGTTAAAAATTATTAGTTTTTGTTTTTGGACACAGTGTATAATGATGTTAATTTTGTATGACATTAGCAACTGAAAAATGTAGGATCAAAGGTGTTAAAGGAACAGAAGTGGTGAGAAGTGGTTGGAGCCTAGATGCATTTTGGAGGTGCAGCTGTAGGGAATTTGCTGTTGGATTGGACATGGTATATAAAAGCTAAGAGTCTAGGGTTGATCCATGGTTTCTAACTTGAGCAACTTACTTAAATTCCTAGTAGAATGTTCAGCCTTTGCATCTGAAACACTCAGCTATGATGTACACACCCATCTTCAGCAAAGCAAAATCCTTGAAGATAATTCTCTTCCTTAGACAAAATTGAGAACCATCTATTATTATTTTAGCATCTCTTTACTCTGAGTGTGTGTTGTTGGGGAGGTATGATGGATTTTAGTTCCATCCCTAAATAGCTTGGGAGAATAGTAAGGAGAGAATGAATATAGATAAAAAGAAGTAGTTTAAAGAATGAGCTCTTTGCCAGTCCAGTGTTCAGAGGCCAGAAAGGTGAGGAAAAACCAGGACAGGAGACCATGAAGTGGTGATGGAAAGAAAATCAGACAGTGGTGCCCTAAAATTTAGCCTAATGAAGACGTTGTTTAAGAAGGAGGGAATGGTTGACTGTTAAATGCTGCTCAGAGGTCAAAAAGATTGTGGGGGCAAGATCTGTTTGTCGTGGGGCACAGGAGAAAATAAAAGGTGAAACATTGGAGAGAATGAAGACAGACAACAGTTTTAGGGAGTTTTACACCAAGAGGTAAGCTAGCTATGTAATTTACAATCCAAACTGGAATGCATTTGAAAAGGGCACTATTAATAATTAAACCAGTATTTAATAATAAAATGTAAACTGCAACTGTCATGGTAAACTGAAGTAGATGTTATTTTATGGAGAAAAGAGAGGGCTATGGCTGGAAGTGAAGTGAAAGAAAAAGTGTTGATTTGTTTTTGTTTTTTTTTCTTTAAGAAGGGAGAAATAATAGCTAGTAGAAATGATCTGGTAGGGAAGGAAAGTTTTATGGTAGAGGAAGGAAAGGACATTTTTAGAGCAATTTCTTTGAGTAGAGAAGAGGGGATAATGTATTGTGTAAAGGGAAGGGCTAAGAACCCAGATGGAAGGCAAAAAACATGAGGACCTGTAGATAAGATGATGGACATGTAGAAAACATGAGGACATGAGGATAAGATGGTGTCCTGGGAGCTTGTGGAAATGTTTTTAGAAAGGTTATCGAAATAGGACATTTACTATGAGTAAGGATTAGGGAGGAGTTTTTGGAGATTTTAAGAGAGACATGAAATGGTTTCATAGGAGAAAGGAGGAATGAGTGGAGTAGAGAAATGCAGTATAATTGCCAAGTACCATTCGAGTCCAATTGCATTTAATAACCATGTATTTTAAGTAAGATCAATCAATATGGTTGTGTATTTTTCTTAAACCAGGCTTTACTGTGCAAGTGTAGTCATGAAGAAAGATGAAAATGGAATTTAATCAGTGTTTATTGTTTAGCTAAGTACAATAAAGTAAGAGAAAGACAAGGGAATTAATTCAGAATGTATGCATGGGAATGATTTTATCATTTGGCCATTTAATACCTTCTATCATAATGTCATTATCTGTCCATATATAGTTTAACCTGGTGTATTAGTTTAGTAGGACTTCTGTAACAAAGTACCATAAACTTAGTACTTTAAAATAACAGAAATATATTGTCTCAGAGTTCTG
Source organism: Bos javanicus (assembly GCF_032452875.1). Classification (NCBI taxonomy): domain Eukaryota; kingdom Metazoa; phylum Chordata; class Mammalia; order Artiodactyla; family Bovidae; genus Bos; species Bos javanicus. Next base: position 64,567,976 of record NC_083872.1, on the reverse strand, counting down.
GAGGTTAGAAATGTGCAATCAAGGTGTTGGCAGGGCCTTGTTCCTCTTCCAGCTTCTGATAGCTCCACATGTTCCTTGGCTTGTGCCTGCATAATTCAGATCTCTACCTCTGTCTTAACATGGTTGTCTTCCCTCTGAGTGTTGGTGTTCAAATTTTCCTCTTTCTATTAAGGACACTAGTCATATTGGATTAAGGACTATCCTAATGACCTCAACTTGATTACATCTTCAAAGCCCCTGTATTAAAATAAGACCACATTCACAGCTGCTGGGGACTACTAGGTACACGTACTAGGACTTCAGCATATTTTTAGAGAGGTCACAGTTCAACCCATAATACCAAGGGGAGAGAGAAAGAAATAAGGAGATGAGCGAAAGGATAAGAGACAATGAGATAGTGGTAGGATCAATGGATTGTAGATCCCAATGGTATTGAAGGGTGTCTGGAATTGAGATTCTAGACATAAGGTAGAGATTAAAAGATGGGATGTTTGAAATTGAGATTGAAGTGAAGTCGTTCAGTCGTGTCCAACTCTTTGCAACCCCATGGACTGTAGCCTACAAGGCTCCTTTGTCCATGGAATTTTCCAGGTATGAGTACTGGAGTGGGTGGCCATTTTCTTCTCCAGGGGATCTTCCCGACACAGGGATCGAACCCAGGTCTCCCGCATTGCAGGCAGACGCTTTACTGTCTGAGCCACCAGGGAAATTGAGATTATGTAGAGATTAATTAATGGTAATGAAAAATCTAGAATGATTTTAGGGTGAGTAATAGAGTAAAAGGCAATGTCGTTGGAGGAGAGGAGACTAAAGAACTGAGAGGCCAAGGTATTGGATGGATTATAGTGAGAATCTCAAAATCCCCAAGAGTAAGAATAGGAGGAATCTTAGAGTGAAGTGGTCCAGGAGCTAAAGTGTTCAAGGATCAAGGGAGGAGTAAACTGTGGGGTTGGAAGGTAACTTCAAGAGTGGTAATGGGTGCAGTAGTCTGACGGTACAAGATTCAAAGATGAGGGAAGAGGGAAGGAAAATGTTCTGTAAGCATTAAGAAAGCACTAAACACCTACCGCACTGCCAGGATCTGTGATATGAAGACAGGGAGGAAAAACTGCCACTGCTTGAAGCAGGGGCTGTAGCGAAGAGACAGGGTTCAGTAAGATAAATTTAGTAGAAGGAATATTTTAAAGAAGACATTAAGGAAATATGATTTGGTTGATGACTTGTGTTCCAGAAGGACTCACGGTGGAAAGGTTTTGTGCGCTGGAGAGGGATGGAAGATTGAATCAGGAAATGTGATGTACAAATCAGTATAGGGATTAATGGCTGGATAGTGAGGGATGTGTATGGAGACCGTGGCTTGTGATGAATGGCTTGTGAGGCTGTGAGTTTTAAAGGAAAGAGAAGTGGAGTTTTGCCTGGGTCACATAAGATTTGGAAGCTCCTCTTTGATTTTGGTTTTTGGCGAACACACGGAGGCATGCAGAGCATGGTCTGGCTTTAGCACATGGACTCTCTTGACTGCTTTATAGCAATTACTAATATTCAAAATATTGACTTGTTTACATGTGTTCTTTCTTCCACATTAAAAATTACAGTCTTTGAGGGCAGGCTTATTGGCTATCTTCTTCATTTTTACAGCACTGGTGCCTAGTAGTGACTCAGACTAGTTTTGGCATATAGCACTCAAAAACTGTATTGACTGGTGAAAACAAGATTACATTCTCTCAATCTATTGGTGGGTTTAAAGCCTTCTGAAGACATTCACTCCTTCAGTTAAACCCCATCTTCCTCATACCTTCAACTACTTCCTATCAGATTAGGTATCAGTATTCAAACATATACTTGTATCTCCCATCCTTAAAGTGAAAATCAAAAACCAACAAACTTCTCTGGAGCTTTTGTCTCTCTCTAGTCTTTCTCCAAGGTGTTGTTCCAGTCTTCTTCATGGCCACATTTCTCAGAAGTGAAACAAGCTGTCTCCACTTCCTCACAGTCTCTTTTTTCTCAATTCCACTGCAACCTGAGGTTTCACCCCTGCCAATGCAAGTCAACTGAAACTGTTTTTGTTATCATTAGCCTCTGTGTTGCGACATCTGACAAAAATGTGCATGTCTTCGTATTTATGAGACTCTTTGTAGTTTTTGCACAAGTGAATACTCCCTTCTTGCTCTTGACTCATGATTATAACACTCCCTTGGATTTCCTCTTAAGTCATTGTTTCTTTTACATATCCTTTATTTTCTTCTTTTCTATCTAACCTTTGTATGCTAGGATTTCATTTTTCATTTTGTGGGTAATATTCATTTACTGTAGTTGTAAGTATCTTCTATACACCAAGACTTCCAAAAATGTATCTTCTACTCAGTCCACTATCCTGAACTTCTTAACATCTTCATTTGGATGTTTCCAAAGCATCTCACACTTAAAATGTTCAAAGTAGAGCTTTTGGTCCCTGTTTCCCTTCCCCATGCTAATATCCACCATGATAATCTTTTGTTTCTCATTTTAGTAAATAGCACTACCACCCTCCCAGTCAAAATTCTGGATCTTTGTTTCTACAGTCTCCCTCAGCTTTTCCTCGCATACATGCAGTCCATTAGCTTGTCCTGTTGAGCCTCTCTATACAGAGTTCCGATTTATCAATTGCTTACCACTTCTTACTTCTTTACATTCCTTCCCGGTCCAAGCAACATGATTTCTTACCTTCACTAGCCACTCAGCTATCCTTGCCCAGCCTCCCACCTGCCTTTTTAAAGAGCAACCAGAATGATCTGCTTAAAATAGAGTGCAGATATGTCAGTCCTCTACTTAAAATATATGACCAATTTTCAGTATAGTTAAATCTCCAAATCCTTAACATGACTTGCAAGACCCAGCATGATCTGATTCCTGTCACATCTAATTTGTGCTTATCTCCATTCCAGGCTTAAGGAAATGCTCCCATGTTGTTCCTTCTGTCTATAATGCTTTTCTCCCAGTTCTTCATCTGTCTAAATATTGTTTTCAGATCCCAGCTTAAATGTTATCTAAGCCTTTGGTTTTTAATATAAGTTGCACCGATATTTATTAAAAACAAGTAATTAGACTTAATTTTGTTTTACTTGATTACCAGCTCTTTCATAACACGATTTCCCCTCTGTGAGTTGTTTTGATTATTCTCTCAATCATTTGTCATATTTTCAAGAAAAATTTCTGGACAGTTGTATGTGTAGTATATTTTTTCAAAGTATTTTTATGTCTGAGAATATGTCTTTATAAAAAATGATAGCTTAGTAGTTATTTTATTTTATTTACATAGTGGTCTGAAGGCTGCCCCTGACCCATGTCTTTTCCTTTCTTAGAAGTCACTCCCCAGTAATCATTTTAGGTTCCTCACTTTTCTCAGTGTCTGCTTCCTGAAACCCTCCTTAAATCTATTGGTCAAACAACATCTGTAACCTGAATACACGGCCTTGCTTGAGTGAAATGGATGGACTGCCAACTCAGGCCAAATCCTCCACTTGTGCACCAAATACTATTATTTCTAAACCACTCCAGGCTTTTTCTGCTAAAATGTTTTCCCCTCTCTTTTACATCAATTTTTCTTTTTCTATAGGATAATTTTTTTTAACAACTTAGAAATGTGTTATAAAATTTCTCAACCTAAAAAACAAAAAATTTGCCCATTGACCATATATTGCCCTTCAACTTCTGATTTTTTTTTCCCTGCTCCTCTCTATAGAAAAACTCTTAAAAGTACTGTCTGTCTCTGTTTTGTCCCTTCTCATTTTATCTTGAACCAACTCCAGTTAGGCTCTGTCCCTCTCTTTCCTCTGACACTGTTCTTGTCCCATCTCCACTTTGCTTCAAGTCTCGGTCTTATCTAACCTGCTCTCTCAGAAGCATTTAACACAGTGGACCACTTCCATCTTTTGAAACACTTCATTTAGTTTTCAGGATCCAGTCCTTCTGTGTTTTTCTCTTCACTTCCCTGGCTGCCTCCAATCAGTCTTGCTTAATGAATCTTCCTTATGTTCCCAAATGTCCCAAGACCCACTTGTTGGTCTTCTCTGTCTATACTCACTTCCTAGTGATCTCTTCAGTCTCATGGATTTAAATATCGCAAATGACTGACTGGTCCAGGTTCATATCACTAGCCTTAACTCTTCCCTGAACTTCAAAATCCATATATTCAACTTCTGGGTATTTCTTAGTTTATAGTTGGTGTCCCTTTCCCAGGTGGCTCAGTGGTAAAGAATTCGCCTGCCAATGGCGGAGGTGCAGGAGATATGAGTTCAGTCCCTGGGCTGACAAGATCCCATGGAGGAGGAAATGGCAACCTGCTCCAGTATTCTTGCCTGGAAAATTCCATGAACTGAAGAGTTTGGTGAGCTACAGTCCACGGAGTCACGAAGAGTCAGACATGACTGAGCAACTGAGCGTGTACATGTATACTTGATGTCTCTAGGCTTACCATGCACAGAGAAGGAGGCGTCAATTTTGATAATTTGAGAACAGTACCATTCAGCAAGTTTTTCTACTTTTTTAATATTTATTTTTATATGTTTATTTATTTGGCTGAACCGTGTCTTAGTTGAGGCTTGTGAAGTCTCTTAGTTGAGGCATGTGGAATCTAGTTCCCTGATCAGGGCTTGAAACCCAGCCCCCCGCTTTGGGAGTGCAGAGTGTTAGCCACTGGACCACCAGGGAAGTCCCAAGTTTTTCTGTTTTTTAAATCTAGAATTGTACACAATATTTAAAAATAATTTTGTTTGCGTACCATTGTTTGTTTACCTCATTTATTTTCTTTCTTTCCATTGTATGATTTCTCAGAGAAAGGTTTGAGGTTGCTTTACTTTATTTATTTTTAAGATGGTGATAGTCAATTTTTTGTCTTTGGATTAACCAAAGAAATTGTAACATATGAGAAGAGTATATACATCAAAGTCAGAACTTGACTCAAGTTGAGAGTCCATTGCATTATTTACTGGTCGTACAATCTATATTTTACAAAACTCATAGTCTTTAGTTCCAACATCTGTAAGATATATACTTAAAAGATATATAGCAAGATGCATGTGAAGGCATCTTCCCGAAATCTTAGAGCTGGATAAACGTATTTTCCTGTGATGATCAGAAAACAGTAAACCCTCCTTTCCCATGAAAAAGTTTGCTTTACTTAAAAAAAAAAAAAAAGATATTTACTAATCACAGTAATTCAGGATCTGCGTTAGTCATTTTCAGGTGTGTAATTTAAGGGATTTAGTTTGATGAAAAATTATTTTATCTCCCAGTGATCATTTGAAAAAATTGTTGATAAAATATATGCTTTATCTCTTCTATAATTTTACCAGCTTTAAGTATTATGCTTATTAGCCTTCAGTTTCTAGAATCTATTTTTTTTATGTTTTGAGAATGAAAACATCTGTGCATCTTCAGTCTTCTGTCATGTCTTGTGGTCTCCATTTCTCAAAATTACAATGATTCTGTTATTACATCACCTAATGTTATGTTTTATACCCATGGTTGTAATTCATCTGTGGTTAAAGACTTTAACCAGTTTAATAGATCTATGTGTATTCTTATTATGCTTTAGTTTTCTCATAATCATATTTATTTAACCCTCTTAAATTTGGAAATTATTCTTCTTAATGAATTTACCCTTCACAGTAGTTAATAAGAGTTTTACTACCACAGACAATAGGTTTTTCCTTTTATTTTTTCCACATCCAGTAAAAATATCCAAAATGATCTAATTATCACTTTTGTTTTGGACGGTAGTAAAGAATACATTGTAAAGAAAGATTAATCATCCTGTTTGCCTATTATGATATTTAAATTTAGAGAAATTGTATGTTTCAATGAAAGGTATTGAACATGATTAGTTTTCTCTAAACATTATCCTGTTTTGCAGGATTAAGGATAGACATACAGATCAATGGAACAGAATTGAGCATCCAGATATGGATCTACACTTATGTGGTCAGTTGATTTTCAGTAAAGGTATCAAAGAATGTCAATCGGAAGAGAATAGGCTTTTCAAGAAATGTTTCTGGAATAACTATATATCCACATGGAAAACAAATGAACTTTTATCTCTCTTCACTCCATATACCAATATTAATTCAAAATAGATCACTGACCTAAATGTAAAAGCAAAACCACATACATCGTGTAGAACAAAGTATAGGAGACAAACTTTGTGACCTTGAGACAACACACAAAAAGCATGAACCATAAATTTAAAAACTGATAAATAGTCTTAAAAAAATTAAAATTTTTTGCTTATTGATATCATTAAGAAAATGAAAAGGCAAGCCTCAGCCTGGGGAAAAAATATTTGTAAAGCATATATCTGACAAGGGACTTGTGTCCAGATCTAATTTAGGACTTTTACAACTCAATGATAAAAACAACTCAATTTTAAGAAATGGGAAAGATCTGTACAGGTACTTCACAGAAAGATGTCCAACTTGATTGGTCATTGCTGCTGCTGCTGCTGCTAAGTTGCTTCAGTCGTGTCCGACTCTGTGCAACCCCATAGACAGAAGCCCACCAGGCTCCCCCGTCCCTGGGATTCTCCAGGCAAGAACACTGGAGTGGGTTGCCATTTCCTTCTCCAATGCATGAAAGTGAAAAGTGAAGGGGAAGTTGCTCAGTCGTGTCCGACTCTTCGCGACCCCATGGACTGCAGCCTACCAGGCTCCTCCATCCATGGGATTTTCCAGGCAAGAGTACTGGAGTGGGGTGCCATCGCCTTCTCCATGATTGGTCATTAAGGACATGCAAATTTAAACCACAGTAAGATACTACTATACTCATATTAGAATTTCTCAAAAAGACCGAAATGTCAAGTGTTGGTGAAGATATGGTACAACCAAAACTCCCATATACTGCTAGTGAAAGTGCAAAGTGGTGCAGCTACTGGAAACAGTTTTGTCAGTGTCTTAACAATTGAAACATGCACCTACTACATGACCCAGTGATTCTACTCCTACGGGTTTACCTTAGTAAATGAAAATATATGTCCACACAAAGATTTGTACACAAATGTTCATAGCAGCGTTATTCATAGTAACCAAACAATAGGAACACTCAAATACCTATCAGCTGGTCCGTGTGTAAACAAAATGTGGCATATGCATTCAATAGAATACAACTGCAAATAAAGCAAAATAAACTATTGACACACAAAACAATGTAGAAATATCTTAAAAATGTAATGACAAGTGAAAAAACAAATGACACAAAAGACATAGGAAATATGAATGTGAAGTCCTGGAAAAAGCAAAATACAACAGCAGAAGGCAGACCAGTGCTTGTCTTGAGGCTGGGGGGTGAGGTACAACTTGATCACAAAGGGGAATGAGGGATTTTGGGAGGGTGAGTAAAGTGTTCCAAAGCTTACTCCTGTAGTAGTTGCACAGCTCTATATACTTACTAAAACCATACTACTTTACACTTAAAATGGGTAAATTTTATATTATATAAATATGCTTCAAAATGATCTTAAAAGTATATACATTAAGCCTCAAGAGAGTTTTTTAACAAAAAAAGATAATTGTTATTCAGCAAAAAATTTGTTGCTGATAAGATCAATTTAAAATGCCTAGCCTACCAATCCATTTTCTACAAAACAATTATCTTTGTGCAGTCTAGTTTTAATATTTTAAAATCTTAATCATACTATAAGTAATTTGATACTTACCATGATTTGAGTAACAGACTATGAATTGTGGGATTATGAATTTAATAGTAAACTTTACAGTAAAATTCATTTATTTGAAGTTTAGTTGTCTCTTAATCTGATATGTCTGTAACACATTCAGGAACGTGTAAATAATAAAAATACATTTTGTACAGCTCATTTTGAGATCATAATGTCTATACATTAGAATTATAAAGACATTTTTAAGAGAAGTGTTGGTTAAGTCACTGAAAAATATAGTGTATTATTTGCTAAAATTAATAGAATAATTTACACATGGAATAAAAATGTAAAATGAATGTCTATATTTAGTTGTGTATTACTTTTCATCATCTTTGCCACCTCTAACTATTATCATCTACTATTAGATGAATACATTTTTTGTTTACTTCTTGTTCTGGACCAAAATTTCTAATTATATGACTTTAGGAGCAGTCCAAAATAATGGCATTTCTGTTAACAAAGAAATGAACACATTGCCAACTTTCAATGCATTTCAGAAATGGTTTTCAGGAATAATAGCTTGTGAATTGTATTAAAAGTAATTTAAGTAGATGTATAACAGTCACTTAACATTTAAAATAAAAAATTCCATGGCTGTATATAAAAAAAATATTGCGGGATGGGGAGAGAAAATTTTCCTTTTAGCTAAATATAACATAAAATAACTTGAAGTTAAATCTTACCTTCAAAATGCCATTTATTTTATAATTATCTTGAAAATAATCATTTGCCTCTTAGTTCAAAATATAAAGCAAGCTTAAAAAATTGGAAGAATTTGGGAAGGAAGAATATGGGAAAATGAGAAGATAAAATATTACACCTCATTTTAAGAAGTTCCTGAAGGAAATGGTGAAATTATTTACTATTTCATAGAATTGTCTTCCTAGAAAATAATTGCCTGGAGTAAATTTGTCATTTTGACACAGGTGACCTCAGTTCTCAGCGCCAATAGTTAAGCCAGGAGTGTGAATCGTCTCAATTTTCTATCCTAGGATAGGAAGTGAGGTGAGGAACCCTGTTAGCCTCAATTCCAGAATTGAAATGCCTCATCCTTCTCTTAAGGGCCCAGGGTTTTGGAAGCCAAAAGCAGGGAAGAAAAGGTTATTTACCAGGTACCTCCTTTGACAAATGAAATGTGTGTGCTTAGTTGCTTAGTCATTTCTGACTCTGCGACCCTATGGACTGTAGCCCACCAGGCTCCTCTGTCCATGAAAGTTTCCAGGCAAGAATACTGGAATGGTTTGCATTTCCTACTTCAGGGGATCTTCCATACCTAGGGACTGAACCTAGATCTCTTGCATCTCCTGCATTGGCAAGTGGGTTCTTTACCACTGTGCCACCCGGGAAGCCTGACAAATGAAATACTTGGTTTTTTTTTTTCCCCTGATGGGGCATGGGCTGCTGAAGCTGAAGACCAAATGGAAAGGGAATGGGAGCGGATTTTCTGTTTTTTAATCTTGTCACATTCTTACAAGTATAAGTGATGTATATCTAGAGAAGAGTATACAAAAGAATGAGTCTTAAAAGTTTTATATGGGGGGTGTTTTTAATGTGCTGACCTTTATCTCACTTTAAGAGAAGTAGTTCACTGAGTCCCTACCTACTCTAGCAGTTTGAATTGCTCAGTATTTCCTATCCTTCCCAAATTCCCTGGACTCTGGAATTTTCTCCATGCTGCCTCTATAATTATAGACAATAGAAAGTAATTTCATTTTTTCTGTTTTTTTCTAGACTCTAGGTGTTTACAATGTTTTTCTTATCAAGTTGGGCTCCAGCCATCTACTTTACACATAGTTTCCTTCACCTGAAACAACATATTCCAACATGAGGAAACATACAAGTGAAATGCTTGTTTCAGGTTGCAGGTTCTGTAATTGATTTCTTTGTTCTCCTTCACTAAGAATCATAGAGCAAACTTACTTGAGTCAAGTGATATCTGTATTTTTCTATTAGTATATGTGATATTTGTTTATTAAATGAACACTTCATAGCTGCTAAAAATCATCATAAAACTGCAGCTGATAGTTTTTAAGAAAAGTAATTCAGTGATGAAAATATTGGAGAGGTCGTTATCTTTTCTCTTTCCTGCCTAGACTGTTGTTGTTTAGTCCCCAAGTCGTGTTCAACTCTTTGTGACCCTTTGGACTGTAGCCTGCCAGGTTCCTCTGTCCATGGGATTTCCCAAGCAAGCATGCTGGAGTGGGTTGCCATTTCCTACCTGATCTCCTGCATTGCAGGCGGATTCTTTACTGCTGAGTCACCGGGAAGCCCCTGCCTAGACTAGTCCCTTGAAAAGTATTGAGAGTTTCATCTATTTTTTATGTATGAATTACAGTAATAATGCATTTATTGATGTGGTATTTATTGATTATTAAAGTATTTATTAGTATTACGCAGGATTTTTCTATTTTTACAGTTTTTCTACATGCATAGGAACCACATATATCCACATTTACACACATCTTGGATTTGAGTCAAACTACCAAACTTAAAATTTTCACTCTTTAGATACAGGGCCTTGAAGAAAATTAAGTCCAATTAGCTCAGAGGTTAAAGTGTCTGTCTGGAATGTGGGAGACCAGGGTTCGATCCCTGGGTCGGGAAGATCCCCTGGAGAAGGAAACGGCAACCCACTCCATTACTCTTGCCTGGACAATCCCATGGAAGGAGGAGTTGCAAAGAGTCGGACATGGCTGAGCGACTTCACTTTCACTTTCTTTAAAATACTCAGAACTCCCCCAAAGAGAAAATTTTTATGATTTTCATGAGCAGTATGATCACATGGATACTGAAGGGAAGTAATTTCTCCATGGTTACTGCTGAATCTCAAAGGCAGCAAAGGAATTAACTCATGAGTTTGAATTACTTTATTATAGGATTGCAGTTGTGCATCCCTATAAGAAGTATAGATTTCTTATTTAAAAATCTATCTTCAACATCAGATGTTTCTGGACAATATTACATTAGATATAGATACTATAAAATTGTAGTAAATAATGATATAAAATGGATACTTTAAAAATTACTTGTTTAGATTTAACTGGCATTTATCAAATATCTACTAAGAGCCAAATATCTTCACTTTTTTGATCTCATTCAATCTGATCCTCAAAACATTCATCAGCCCTCTTATTGACTGTATTGTGTCCTCTCCAAATTCATATATTGAGGTCCTAAGGCCCAGTACCTCAGAATGTGGCTGTATTTGGAGATGGGGGTCTTTAAAGAGGTAGTTAAGTTGAAGTGAGATTATTAGAATGGCCATAACCAAATATGACTTTTGTCTTTACGAGAAGAGATTAGGACATATGCACATAGAGGACTATGTGAAGCATAGGAAGAAGACTGCTATTATAAGCCAAAGAAGGACTCAAAGGAAGCCAACACTGCCTTCAACTTGATCTCAGACCCTAGTCTCCAGAATTGTGAGGAAATAAACTTCTCTTGTTTAAGCCACCCAGTCTGTGGTACTTTGTTGCAGCAGGGTAACAAACTGACATACTTGTAAAGGTATGTATTGTTCTTCTCTATGGACTGATGGCTCTAGAAGGCTTCTAATCTAAGAAGAGGTTGCACTATGATCAAAACCCAGGTCTTCTGACCATAGTTCTATTGTATGTTTGTGTGTATTTAAATTATAAAACTAATTTGTGGGAAAAGTGCTTTGGAAAGCATTTAGGTACCAATGTAGAAGATGACACATTTAGTCAGATAATGTTAGCTACTGAGTCCAGGAAAATCTCACAATTACTCCCCTTCTGTTCTTGGCTGCAAATCCAGCCCAGCTTGGTCCCCCAGTTGGCAGGCTTGGACCTCAGCTGGGTAATAGGAAGAAGCTGGTCCATGAATATGGAAGGTGGGAGGACTTTGGATTGTGGCAAATAAATAGAGAATTGGTTGCACATGTTTCTTTGTTAGTGTAAGAGAATTAAAAAGCATATGTATGCTGGACAATTATAGTTAGAATTAACCATTCATTTTTTTCATATTCAGCTTAGCTTTGTTTTTAAGTTGTTCCATGCAATTAACTCCCATCCCTATTCATTGATCCATAATGTATACATAGATATTTAAAAATGAACAAGCCATGGTTTATTTATTTTAGTGTTTTTCATGTAAAGAAAGAGGGAAGCTCCTTTGAAGTGGGCAAATATCATCAGTTAAAAAGGAATCAGAGACCATATACAAGTGAAAAAGCAACTTTATTTTTAGAAAAAATGTTTGTAAATACTTTAATTTTGAAATTAAAAACATTCAACAACAATAACAAACTTAATTTTCATAAACAATGCAAGCATGATTGGGCGATATGAATGAATAAAACAAGGTAGAAACAGAGGTAAAGAAAAAGATGGCAGGAGGTGACATAGGGATTTAGTTCTGAGAGTACTTCTACCTACTGATTCCCAAATAGCTTTCTGCATGGAACACTCTTTCTTCACTTCCTGCTTCCCTTTGCCATGTATTTCTCAAGCCTCAGTTTAAATGTGTCCTCTGGTGACAGGTCTTCACTTCAAGAAAGGATCTTCCTTGAGATAGAAGAGAATGAGAGAGGATTTGCTGATGGGAAGGGTTCCCTTTATGCCTAAACTGGGAATATTTGGCTGCCTCAGGGGATAATCTGATTCTAGGCTCCTGCCCTTCTCCCCCTTCTAAACAATCAGGCCAAGCAAAGAAGTAGAATCCCATAAAGGGGCTTTAGAATAAGTCATTCCTAAATCTGTAGGCTTATGGCTCATGGACCAAGTCCTACCCATAGCCTATATGGCCAGTAAACTGGTTTCTGCATTTTAAAATGGTTGAAAAAGAGTTAAAAGAATATTTTGTGACACATGGAAAGTATACACAATTCACATTTCAGTATCCAGAAAGAAAGTTTTATTGGTTCACAGCCACACTCATTTGTTTTGAATATTGCCTATGACTACAGGGCTTCCCAGGTGGTACTAGTGGTAAAGAACCTGCCTGCCAATGCAGGAGACATAGGAGATGCATGATCAGTCCCTGGGTTGGGAAGATCCCCTGGAGAAGGGCATGGCAACCGACTCCAGTACTCTAGCCTGGAGAATCCAATGGACAAAGGAGTCTCACGGGCTGCATTCCATAGGGTCGCAAAGAGTCGGCACGACTGAAGCAATTTAGCACACACACGAACTCTCATGCTACAATGGTGAGCTGAGTGTAGTGCGATAGTGCCCATAAACCTGAAGATATTTACTCTCTGCTCCTTTACCAAAAAAGTCTGTGACCCATGTGTAGGAGAGAGAGAGAAATAGAAGATGGGGTATAAGAATGAGGTAGGTTGAGATTAGCCCTTGAGAGATGAGATTCCAAAATGGATACTGTGTTCTTTGTGTCTTCTTAGACACCCCTCTGAGAGATTGCATAATAGGTTTATTGGGATGCTAGCCCTTTTCCTCACTGAGAAATAAAAAGAGATGGTGAAAAATTATTTTTGGAATTTCAGGGGTTTCTTTCTGTGAGGAAAAATAGTTTTGAGACAAGACTACATTTTTCAGTGGGCTGTGTACTGGGTCACCTGTAGGGAATACAGGTTTTCAAAGGTAGGAGCACACAGGCAGGGGGGCTCTAAGAGAGGAGGAAGCTAATGATAGAATCAGCAGGATAGTGGTGGAATGTTATGTGATGTGATGATTTTTGTTGTTAAGTCACCAAGTCGTGTCCAACTCTTTTGCAATCCCATGGACCGTAGCCCACCAGGCTCCTCTGTCCATGGAATTTCTCAGGCAAGAATACTAGAGTGAGTAGCCATTTCCTTCTCCAGGGGGTCTTCCTGACCCAGGGACCAAACCTGCATCTTCTGCACTGCAGGCAGATTCTTTACTGCTGAGCCACCAGGGAAGCCATGATGTTCTTGGAGGAGCTCTTATTTTTCCACATCAAATTTCCCTAGAGAGGAAGAAACTTCTGATGATACTCTAATGTGATGCTCATTTGGTTCCTTATGTCTACTTTCAGTTGGTTAGAACTTGGAGAAGATGGGCGATTGACATTCCATGGCCTTCAATACTCATAACCATAAATTTAGAAAGACTGATAACATACTTGATGTCTGGGTCTCCTCAGGAAGATAATGAAGGACAGAATTTGTGCCATATAGGCATGAGGAGACAAATTTACATAGAATGCAGAAACTTAGAACTTGATGTTCTATTTAGATGTCTAATATCTTCATAGTATTTTGTAGCCTGGAGCTGCTAACTTCTGTCCCACAGCCTATCATAGTCCCAGTTACACAGAGTAACTATAGAGCTCAAGATGGAGAGAAAGCAGATATTTTCCAAATCTACTCCCTAAATCACAGAGTAATCCCATCTTAGCTCAGTTGCTAACTTGATGCTATGCGACATTATCTTCTCCTCTTCTTCACTGTGGGCTCTAGGTTTGAGGGCTCAGTATTTGAAGTGCATTGGCTTGGTTGCCCCAGGGCATGTGGAATCTTCTGGGACCAGGGATTGAACCCTGCAGGGAGTGTCCCCTGCATTGCCAGGTAGATTCTTAATCACTGGACCACCAGGGAAGTCCATGGCCTCTTCAGATTTTTGGCAGAATGTTTTCACTTTTTGTTTGCATGTTAGTTCACATGCAGTCAAACCTTTGTCCTCTTCAACAAGAAACAACGATGTAACTACAAAGAGTTTGGAGTTGAAAACTGGCTTTGAGTATCATATACCACTAGAGTATATGAAACGGTAGAACTGACCTTTAGTAAATCATTACTAATGGTTTTCCCATTGGGGGTTAACCCTCTTGATCACTCAGTCATGATTAACTGTTGTTGCTTGTCAAAACTGTGGGTTACTTTTAGCTCTGACCAACTGAATACTTACAGTCTATTCTGGGAAAGATGTGTTTTGCTTAGGTGGCAACATTAGGAAAGTGGAAGAAGGATTTCTCCATACCATTTTCAAAATGAAATGAATGGCTCCTTACCTCTTGTTTCTTTAACTGGTCTGCTAGTCCCAGTATGTCCGAGATCATATTATTATCATATATAATATCATCTTACTATTAAAACAGATTAAAAAACAAAAACCACTAGCTCAAAACCTGCTTCCTTTAGCCATAATATTTCTAATACTTTGAGCCATTCAAATAAAATCTCAGAATACTAAATTTCATAAAAAATTAAAAACTACACTTGTTGCTTATCCCTGAATGTCTTTTAAGTTTTTCCCAATTATTTACTTAAAATTTCTGCCTGTAGCAGGCAGTCCTGTATTTGAGTCTTGGCTCACTTTCTAGCCCCATGATTTTGAGCTAATCAGTTCCCTCATCTTTAAAATAAAGATAAAAGTGGTATCCATCTCATGGGATTGTCTCAAGGTTAAGACAACAGATGAAAAACAGAATAGTACCTGGTCGCTAGTAACTGCTCATGAGATGTCTTTGATCATTACTGTCTGTTCATTTACTTTTTTCATGGGGGCAGTAAGGTGCATTGGGAGTCAGTGAGTCAGTTCTGTGGTCCAATTCTTTCAGCCACTTAACTGTGCAGCATCTTGAGAAACTTAATTAACGCGTTGACCCAATATTTACTCATTACCAAAATGGATATATGGTAGTAATATCCAGTTCACTGAGTTGTGAGGAAAGTGCCTCTTATGTCCCTTTCCTCCCAACTGATTATCAACAAGTTAACATTTATGAAGTTTATTCCAAGGGCAAGGCAAAGCACAGGGTATTACAGGAAGTTTCAACAGAAATGCGTGCTCTCCATCGCGGGCAAGGAGAGCAGCTAACAACATCAAGCCAACCATACACAATGAATTGCTGATGAATATGCAAATTAAAGTGGGTCTCTAATCCGTGCTCATTTATATTTTTCCCAGTGTGAATGTGGAGGAATTTTCAATGAGAGCCTTTTTCCTGGTATTTCCACAAGTCAGCAGATCCTCAAAGCCCAACTGAAATAGAGGGCTGATGAAAGACCCTAGAAAAACTGCAGCAGTCACAAACCATGCAATGGCCAGGGCCACTGAAACTAAACTAAAACAAGGGCAGGTCTCAGGCAGGTAAACGAACGGACGAAAAGCCGGTCCAGTCGCCTGGACACCGACACAAGCGGTGGCAGGAGGGCTTCTCCCCAGCATCACCGGCCTCGCATCCCGGTCATGGAGGATTTTCCTTACGCGTCGTGACTGACCCGAGGCGTGGCGCCGGCGGCCGCCGGGCTGAGGAGTAGCAGAGGCCCGGAGAACTCCAGCCCTCACACGGTTAAACCTCTCCCAAGGAGACTGGAGGAGGGAGGGTCCCCGCCCACGAAAACCGGGAGAATCTCGTCCCGGCGCCCCGCCCCCACCTCGTCCCCCCGCCCCCCGCGCCCCCCTCCCCCGGACGGACTCACGGGCCGCACCTGCCGGTGCTCACACGCCCCCCGCGCGCCCGCGGCCCCGCGCGCCAGGCCTCAGCGCCGCCGCCGCCGCCGCCGGCGGACCCGGGCGCCCGCCCGCCCTACCCGAGCCCGGAGCCGCCTCCGCCACCACCGCCGCAGCCGCCGCCGCCTTCGGCACGCGTCCGCCGCAGCTCAGCCGCACCGCGCGGCCTCGGCGCGGGCCGCGGCCGCCGGAGCCGTAGCCGCCGCGCTCCTCTCCGCCGCGGGCCGGGGCCCGCGGACGCCGCCTCCTTAACCGCCGAGCGGGCCAGGCGCAAAAGCTGAGGAGAACCCGGCCGGGGCGCGAGGGTGCGCGGGCCGCAGCCGCCACGGGCGTTCGCGGCGCTCGCGCTCAGGCGAGGACGGTCTCCGTCTCCTCCTCCTCCGACCTCCTCACTCCTCAGCATCCTCCTCCCGCTTCTCAAAAAGCATCCCCGGTCCCCACCCCCTGACACCCCACCCGCGGGAAGGAGGCCTCGGGAATTAAGGGGAGTGGCTGTGGGGGCGCGTCGCGGCTCCCAGCTCAGCCAGACCCTGTTCCAAGACATGGTCTGGTCCTCGTTGTAAAAGCTGCGCCCCGAAGAGGAGCGGAGAGTAGTGTTCCCGGCTGGGGGCTGCAGGGCTCTCTAGGGGCTGGAGCTCTGGCATTATCTTAGGGTGGGGCGGAGAGGGCTCTGGATTTGTGGGGAGTGGGGGTGGGCGGGGAGGAGGACCCGAAGAGGGAAAGGACTCTGAGAGGGAGTCGTTGAGAGACTATGGGGAAGGACCAGGAGCTCTTGGAAGCTGCTCGCACTGGAAATGTGGCTCTGGTGGAGAAACTCCTGTCTGGCAGGAAAGGAGGGATCCTGGGCGGTGGATCCGGACCCCTGCCCCTGTCTAGTCTGCTAAGGTAAGGACCGGAACCGGCTCCGCGTTTGCACACCTCGCTATGCATTGTGATGAATACGTCCTTCCTCCTCACGGTTATTGCACCTGGTGGCTGCCAGCGATTCATTCTTAAATTAGGTGGGAAAACAGAATGTGTATATGGAGAGGAGGCATGAACCTCCCTGTCAGATAGATGCCTCAGATTCTTTGAGTAATTTTAAAATAGCCTTCCTTCAATGCGTCAGTAGCTACTTTTCTGTGAGCTGTGGTGCAGAACTTGTACATGCACTAGCCCTAGTGTTGCTGGAAGAATTTTTTGCGTCTCACCCGCTCTCCATCAATGTTTATTATATGTTTTCAGTTTCGAATCCAGCCTCCTACCCGCACCGCACCCCCCCCACCCCCGCCCCACCGTTCCCTTTTCTGCTATTTAAATGAAATTGGCAGAGAAGCTTTGCGTGCATGCTATTATCCTGCAAAAGCCACAGCCCTTGGTTGCTGCTTCCCTTCTCTTGCAGAAGGCATTTGCTGTGCTGTGGGATATGATCCCACAAAATGAAGAGAGTGAGCCTTCTGGTGAGATGTCATCAGTACAGTGTGTGTAAAACTTGATGAGGCAGGTTAGGCAGCCCCAGGAGTACTTTCAGTCACCTGGACATGGCTGAGTAAAACTTGGTTATTGTATCTCAGGATGAAGAATGCCAGGTTGGGATTGGGAAAGTGTATATGGAATATAGTAGAGGGCTTTTAATGTGAAGATGTTCCAGGTGAGACTTAATATTGCTTGGAAACACACACACACACACACACACACACACACACACACACACACACACACAAGGTCTTTTTTTCACCAGGCAGTATCTTAGAAATAGCAGGATTGATTTACATATTTGAAAAAACAATTAATTTAAACGATGAATTGATAGGCAAATGAAATCAGTTGTGAGGGAGGAAGCCTGAAGAATATTCACTAGATAAAATTCAAGGAAAGCTATTTAGTTTCTAAAATCACAGCTATTCAGTTTATCCTGGATGTTTTTGGAGGCATCGATCATCATTCACATCTTCACCCTAAAATATCTCTTAAGTCTAACTCTATTTGTAAAAATTTTTTAAGCTCAAGTGATTTTCTTGGTTTTTAACAGTTTCATAAACTATTCTTTGCTGCTCTTGACCAGTGCTTAATACAAACTTTTGGATGATGACATTGTGTTCTTTACACAAGTTTTCATGTGTTGTGGTGGTCAGATAATGCAGTTAGTTACAGTCTTGGCTAATAGGGTAAATGAGAACATTCCTGTTATGGTGAAATGAATTTAGTTGGAAAATAATTGATAGGATTTTAGAAAGCTCCACATAATGATCATCTGTACTTGTTGACAGTGGCATTTTATTGGAATGATAGTTCGCTTCGGAACAATGAATATTTATGGGGTGAATATTTATAAATATTTAGAAGTGATGACTCTTGTGTGCACTCTCTTGTTAAGTAATTTTCACTTTCAATCACAGGTAGACAGTTTGTACAAATTTCAGATTATAGATCTAGTAATTGCCCTTAGTCACAGGTAGTTTATACAGAAGCAGTTTATTTGGGTATAGTTTTAAATTGCAGGTGAAATAAATGTTTGCTATCATATCAGTGATAAATATCATTATGGTTAGAAACTGATATCATGAAAGAGGTTTCTAAAAATAATCAATTTCTTTACAAAAACACTAAAGAATTCTTTGAGAGCAGGGAGAACTTCAGTTGATTCCTTTGAGATGAATGGTGTTTTAAAAAACTTATCTTTGTGATAGAAGTTAAACATCTTTTAAATGCGTTCTTAGTTGTGTCATTTTAAAAAGAGAATGTAAAATTTCAGGAATAGAATAGCAACTATTTAGTGTTGGTAAACATCAACTATGACATGAAAATTGTGACTATAATGTACTTCTTGAATGAGAGGCTGTCTCTTTTGCTGGTTTTGTCAGAGGTAGAAGTAGTAGCTCAACAGTGAGAATACAAAACAAAAAACCTTAAAAATGTGTGTTCATTAGAGTAGTTTGAACCAAGTTGTAAAACAGCAAAATCAAAACCAGTAACCTTTAAACTTCCATTTTTCTATATCATATTGAATAAACAACTAAAATAGTGCCTTTGAAGAAAATGAGAATTGAAATTATCTTCTTTGGGTGATTCTTTACATAAAATGAAATTCCTAAGAAAGCATACTTTATTTCATTGTCATTTTATTTCACAGATGATTGTCATCAAAAGCTTATTTACAAGATAATAGAAAATTATCTCTTTACCTTCAGACATAAAGACAGTTCAAAATTTTAAAATATTTTGGAATTGTGGAATAGATTTGGTACTCCTCTGCCCTACTTTTGGATGAGGAAATGGCTACCCCCTCCAGTACTCTTGCCTGGAGAATCTCATGGACAGAGAAGCCTGGCAAGCTATAGTCCTTGGGGTCACAAAGAGTCGGACACAACTGAAGCGATTTAACATTGCCCTACTTTATTATTTGTGTTGTGTAATAATAGGCTCAGATCCTGTGCTAAATGCGTGTATCATCTCATTCAGTTCTTATGTCAACCTTAAGAGCTTGGTCCTCATTTCTCAAATGATGGACTAAAGAGATAGGAAGATTAAGAACATGCCCAAGATCACATAACTAGTAATGGCAAGGATTTTAAGTTTTGTGATTCAAATTTGCCTTACCTTGCCTTAAGTCTTATTCATTTAATCTGTTTTATTTACAAAAGTTTAAAGTACATGGCCAATGTGTCTAATTTGAACACTTCTTTGTAGGAATAATAATTTGGAAATCCTTACATCCTTAAAAAAAGCAACTCATGACTGCCCTTTGAAGAATCAGTAGATACTCTTTCTGAAGATGCTTTTGATTATTTATTACCTACTAAGTGAGCAGTAACTGTATAATGGGGAATCAGGCATGTTTGGTTGACACTGTGATTTTCAGCAAAAGTGAAAAAATGACCTTGAGTAAATATGTTTCTAAGCCTCACTGTGCTCTTCTATGAAGTGGAGATAGTAAGAATACCTATCATATGGAGCTATTGTAGGTTAAATGGGGTATAGAAATTAATGCAAAGCATTTAGCACATTGGTATTCATCATTGTGCTGTGATTTCTCACAGAACTCTGGAATACTTGACTCTATTTCTTTTCTTTGTTATTTTTTCATTTTAGAAAGCTTTAATTTATTAGTAATCCTTCCTTTCCCTTGAGCTGAAATCTTCCTTTCTTGAACATCTACATTTTGTTTTTAATTTTGGGGCTTTCCAGAATAAATTTAATCTCAACACTGTGTACAACACTTTTAAGGTCTTAGTGCCTCCTCTTCCTACTTTATCAAGACTAAGTATCTCCAATTCCTTATCACTTTGTTGACTATTTCTAAAGGCCTTAGGTTTCCCTGGTGGCTCAAATGGTAAAGAATCTGCCTGCAATGCAGGAGACCTGGATTCAACCCCTTCTTCAGGAAGATCCCCTGGAGAAGGGAAGGGCTGCCCATTCCAGTATTCTTCCTGAACAATTTCATGGACAGAGGAGCTTGGCAGGCTATAGTCCACGGGGTCACAAAGAATCTGACTAAGTGACTAACACTTTGGCTTCACATGGTACTAGGAGTAAATTTCTTTCTCTTTTTTTTCAAGTTCCAACGCCTTGTTGTCTTTTCAGTTATTTATAAGAAAACAGACACTATGTCAAAGAAGACATATACCTGCCAATGAACACAAAAATGTTCATCATCGTGAATTAGTTATTGTTTAGTTGCTAAGTCATGGCCGACTCTTTTGTGAGCCCATGGACTGTAGCCTGCTAGGTTCCTTTGTCCATGGGATTTCCCAGGCAGAAATACTGAAGTGGGTTGCCATTTCCTTCAACAAGGAGTAAATTTCTATAGTAAGTTTTCCATTAGAATCACAGAATCTTCAAATATAAAGGAGTCTTTTCATCTAGTTTCTTACCTGGAGAATTTACCTATAACATCCTTTACCAGTTACTTACTGCAGTTCTGTTAAACCCTGCAATGGCTAGATCCATCCACTCTATTTCTTGATGGCTCTAATTACTTAAAATATTCATCTTTTATTGAGCTAAAATTCACTTCCCTGTAATTTCCAGCAGTTGGTACTAATTTGGCTTTATGGGTCAGTATAAAGTAGTTTAGTTTGCCAGGGCAGTTCTTCAGCTAATATTTAGCTATATTGTTTTCTTATGAATCTTCTATTTTTTTCTAAGATTTAAACAACCAGTTGCCACGTGGTAATAGAGCATAGGTGTTAAGAACTTGGAGCTTTTCAGGTAGCTCGATGGTAAAGAATCTGTGTGTCAGTGCAGGAATCACAGGAGACGTGGGTTCAATCCCTTGGTGGGGAAAATTCCCTAGAGTAGGCAATGTTAACCCACTCCAGTATTCTTGCGTGGAAAATCCTATGGACAGAGGAGCCTGGTGGGCTATGGTCCGTAGGACCACAAAAAGACAGACATGACTTAGTGACTAAGCATGTTAAGAACTAACATTTTCATACTTTTTTCCTATTCTCAAAATTTTCAATGACTCTCTTCAAATATGGTGACTAGAAATGAAAAAAATGCAATAGTTGTCATTTGACCAGTGTAGAATATAGTGGGACTTAATATATTTTAAATTTCTAAAAAAATTACAAAGCAGCATATTTAGTATGATCCTTTTCTTTAACAAAGAATAAATGTGTGTGAACATTTATATTGTATGTTAAGAAGTCTGGAATGATAAGCACAAGAATGTAGTTATTGGGTTTCCCTGGTGGCTCAGATAGTAAAGAATCTTCCTGCAATGCAGGAGACCAGGGTTTGATCCCTAGGTTGCAAAAATCCTCTGGAGAAGGAATAGGATTATTTAGTGAGTGGTGGAATTGTGAGTGATCTTTATTTTTTGGCTTATATATATTTTCCCATATTTTAGAGTAAACCTGTATTGTGCAATGAAAATGAAATAGCAGCTATTTAAAACATGGTACAATGAAGTTATTACTTTCTTATTATTGATCTAAGACCTGCCTTAGTACAGGTCAAAATTTTCTAAGCTGTATGGTGCCTTTGGCTCACATTGAGCAGATAGTCAATTAAAACTTCAACTTTTTTTTTGTCAACTTGTCATGGTTCCCCTGTCTGGTACTTGTGAAAGCGTTGACTGAACTTAAATTATTTCTATTATATTTAATCTTAACCTACGTTAGCCTATATTTATAATATATCTAGCTCTCTTGGCTCTTGAGTCTGTTTTCCAGTATATTAAAGTCTCTTCTCTGCATCATGCTGCTGCTGCTGCTGCTGCTAAGTCACTTCAGTCATGTCTCCAACTCTGTGTGACCCCATAGACGGCATCCCACCAGGCTCCCCCGTCCCTCGGATTCTCCAGGCAAGAACACTGGAGTGGGTTGCCATTTCCTTCTCTGCATCATATGTAGATTTAATAAGCATGTTTTCTATAACTGGTATTCAACAACTATGATATACTCCTAAAGAACTTCAAATTAGTATAAATTTGAAAGTGACCATCTTTATGCATGGTCTTTCTACCAACATTGAGGCCACTTAATAGAACCAGTTATTTCTCTCTAATGTATCTGTTTGAATATTATGAGGTATTTTATCTATTGCCTTTCTGTATTCACATTATGTTCTGTTTATTCCATTCCTTTGATCTACCCCTGTAGTAGAAGTCTACGTGTATGTGTGTGTTAGTTGCTCAGTCATGTTCAGCTCTTTGTGACTCCATGGACTGTGGCCCACCAGGCTCCTCTGTCCATGGAATTCTCCAGGCAAGAATAATGTAGTGGGTAGCCGTTCCCTTCTCTTAAGGGATCTTCCTGACCCAGGGATCCAACCTACCTCTACTGTATTGCAGGCAGATTCTTTACCCTCTGAGCCACCAGGGAAGCCTAGTGTGTCTATAAATTCCACCAAACTTAAGCTACTTTGTTATAACTTGTTTCTGATAGCAAACCATTAATGATGCCTAGTATTGTTGCAAATTCTTTGCACCCCTTTGCTTCTAATTCTTTTGAATCTGGATACTTAAACCCATTTGAAGCGGCTAAGTGCCTCTTATGATCTCAGTGTTTCTGGAGCTTTGGTAAAATCTTAGCATTGTTTATGCTTTCTGGGTTGAAAATTATTCTCACTAGGGATAAGAGCAAAATAGAAGTTGAGAAGAATCAGATTCTTAGTTTTGTTAGATGTTTTAGGGAATTCTCTTGTGGTGTAAACCATCTGCAGTTTTAATATGTCAGAGATTAAGATTATATTAGCTGTCATAGCAGTGAACTTCTATTTCTTCTCTCCTTTTTTTCAAACTTAGCTGAAAAGGACATTAGCCTTTTTCCACGGCAAGTATATACTTCACTTCTGTGTTTGCTTTCAGTTTTATCTTACACCCTCTTTCATCCTTAAAAAAAAAAAATCTGAACTCATCAGAGCTCATTAGAGTACTCAAATTGAATTGCTTCTCTCCTTTTCTTCCTTCATATTATGTATGAAATTTCATTTTATTTAACATATCTTTCATGAGATAGCTGCAAAGCCTTTTAAAATTTTACTCTTTGGCACAGTTACCTTTTAATCTAAACAAAAATAAGTCCCGTTTAAACTGTGTTAAATTATTTCTTTTTTAGTCTAGATTAAGAATTATTTATATTTTGATAAAGCAGTAAAAAAGTTTGTTAATAACTCAAATTTACTTAATTTTCTCAATGCCTTAAAGAATCAGATACTATGTAAAGTATAGTTAGTAAATTCTTGTGAAACACAAGGAATCCAGTTCTCAAGACCTCCATGTGAAGAAGTATATCTGTAAGAACTGAGGGAAAAGTAATCTTGTCACCAAAGATATGTAAACCAGACAGCTTATAAGTTTTTCAGATTCAGGATTCAGTTCATGGCAACTTGGAAGTATTGTCATTTTCAACTATTTGGGCAGCTATGGCTGTTGAGACTAATATACGATACTCACTTCCAGGGAAGCTGTATTGGTTAAATGGAATAAATCACAAATAGAGCAGTTAAACTGCATGAAAATGTTATATCTATAAAAATAGTCAAGTTGCAAGTGGGTTATCTATTTTAGATAGTAATGATGTTTGAAGCGGTGATTGCACCATTCTGTTCAGCGAGCTGTGTCTGCCTGAGTGAACAGTGCCAGCTGCATGATGGGGAGTAAGGAGAGAGGAGAGAGAATTTTGGTATTGACCTCTTTCTCAACTACAGGGTTTTCAGCTCCCTCTTCGAAACTGTGAGGATGTTGTGTAGCAGGGAATTAGGACAACCAACTGGTGACTGACTACTCAACCTGTCGTTTTTGCATTGCCCAATTCACAGTGCATCTCAGTGGTTTCTTATAGTCACAGAAGAGTGAAGTAGGTCTTCACTGACATTAATGCAGGAGTTTACAATATTCAGTAGTGTGCCTACTAACCTTAGCAATTTAACCTCTCAGGTGACAGTAAACAGAATTTTATTAGCTCAGTTGTGTACTGAAATAATTTATTTCACTATACATTTGAGGTAATTTTGGAAAATTCTTTCAGAGTCTATTATAGAACATTCTTCCTGAGTGTTTAACTAGAAATGGAAGCTGACTATAATTCAATCATGGGTTAGAAAAGATTAATTTCAGCCTACAGAATCTGAAGCTATTTAACATTTAATGCATTTTAGTGTGTCTTTGGTTTCCATTTCAAACATATTTCAGCGTAGTTTTAATTAATTGAAATATGAGTTTTGGTCATTTCATTTTATGTTGATATTAGAGATTATCTCGTTTGAAAAAGCAGGAGTTTACCCAGAAGACATATCTGTGTGCCAGTTCTTTCTCTTGTATGTGATGACATGGTCGTGTAAACCATATGGCAGCCCAAGGCACAGTGCCAGTTGACAGCCCAGTGCATTTTCTTGTGTAACACAGATCTAAAAACTCTTCTTAGAGCCCAGTTTTCCTTTGTGTCAGTAGGACAGCAAGTGACTTCTACATTTGTGTTAAACCTGGGTAAGGCTTGCAGTTTTGTGATTTTTGAGGATGAGTCAGAATATATGGTTAAAAGATAAATTTTATTTTCCTCATTTCCTTCTGTTGTAATCTCCAAAGTTCATCTCTGAAAGTGTTTCTTATAGGTAATACTTTATTATTTAACAGCACATCCTTATGAATCTGTAAAATGAATTTTGATTCAGTTGTGCTATAGAATTATTTGGGTTCTACTGTGTTGTGAGAGCAGCTTTATTTAAAGCGGTTAATTACTTCTAGTTAACTGAGCTGAAACAATCAGAGTAAACTTGTCGCTGTCAAATTGGATCATCTGTTGATTGATGGTTGTGGACATAAACAGCCAACCTCATTTCTTGCTATCTGCTTGATATTTCTGTTTCCTCTACCACCTTTCTTCTAACACTTCTGGCTCAAATTTCTTTCTCTTTAGAAAGAAAGCCTCTTCTCTACTGAAATTAGCACAAGTTCAGCCTGCCTCTAGTTTTTGTGTCAACTGCCCCTCTCCAAGGGTTGCAGGTTTTGTGTGAAGAGCAGAGCTGGAATGAGCTGTGCATAGTGAGTAGATTAAGAACAAAAATTGAACCTTCACAATTCTGGAGCTTACAGAGTTTGCTTTCATCATCTCTAGTTTCCTGCATATGTCAGTGTTAATTTCTCCTCTCACCTCACAGATTCTGTGTCCATGTGTCTTTCCTAACCTTCTCCTACCACCAGCAACTATTTGTGGGTGCTGAAAATTCATACTGAAGTATGATTGACTGTAAAGGCTTTTAGGAAGCTCTTTTAGTATTTTCATTTAAAGAAGAAACAACTGCTGCTGCTGCTGCTAAGTCGCTTCAGTCGTGTGACTCTGTATGACCATATAGACGGCAGCCCACCAGCCTCCTCTGTCCTTGGGATTCTCCAGGCAAGAATACTGGAGTGGGTTGCCATTTCCTTCTCCAAAACAGGAAACAAACTTCAGGCCAAAATACTAAAGCTATGAAGCTCTAATGGCAGAGTTGATGGAGTGGATTTTTTCAGAATGGGTTGGATAAAGGTGGTCATTTATCCTTTCTTCTTATAAGGCTAGTGCTGTTGAAGGGGAAAGGGATTTGATTGAAGAGAAATAGGATAGCACAGGGGCAGTGCTGGAAAAGCCTTTTTTTTTATTGCTATCAAATTAGTCCCTAGAACTTTTTATTGGATATCTGTTATATTATATACTCATCTTAGGTATCAGCATATTTTGTATTTTTTGCCTGTTTCCAGAAGTTATTCCTTAGGTGTTTTTATTTATTATGACAGAGATGTAGACTATAATTGTATAAGAGCTTCAGTGTCTAATATGGTTTGAGATTCAAATTCTTTTACATCCATTTTCTTATTAAAACAAATTCATATTTTAAGTTTACTCAGTATATAGGTTTTTTTTTCAAAAACCTATGTTTCATTGTTGGGGAGGTGTTTGAAGTTCTGACCCATGCATCCCAATTAGCATTCTTCCACACTAAACTTTTCTTTTCTTTTTGTCTTTTACCACCAAATTACTATTCAGCCACTTTGAATCCTTGTTTGATACCTGTAGTTACTAATCTGCATTTGAAATGTTTTATATAGCATCTAAATATGCTAAATGTAGTTTATTAGTGTTTTGAAGATACTAAAAAAACTGCTGTATTAAATTACAGAATTATCCTTGTTTTGTATAAATATTTTGCTGCTATTATGAAGGCAAGGAGTGAATGGGAGTGTGTTTGGGGGAAGCTGCAGGAATTATGCTGAGATGTTCTTTGGCATGGTAAACTCTCCAATGGGGGTGTAATGTATAACAGAGTCTTTCCTGTTGGTTTGCTTTGGCTAGTGACAGAGTGTTCTGTTACTCTGAATTTCATAGAGACTTTGGAGACATAATGGAGAAGGTGAATAATTATGAACAAGTACTTGTAAAATAATGGGAGAATATTAACAAAGATTTAATACACTGTAATGTGTGCTGTAATGAAATTCTCAAACAATGCTTCAGGAATGACAGGAGGAAGAAGGAGATACCTTTAATCTGTTGGAGGAGTGAGTAGTCAGGGTAAACTTCAGAGGGGAGATGATTCTTAAATCTTGTTGAATGAGTAGGAGTTTGTTAGGCTGACACTTTTGGGGAAGGGTAATTCAGGCAAAAAGAACAGTATATTTAATAATTTGTATAAAAATGTAAATATATATATAATTTGGGGCATTAGAAGTAGTTTGTTATAGAACATGGGTATGAAGTAAGTCTGGAAATAGAAGTACTTGTGTACTGCCCTTAGGAGTTGAATTTAAATCTGAAGGCCATGGAGATTCATTGGCTCTTTGTTTTAAATTTTGATATGTTGCTTAATCATTTATAATAGCATGACAGTGTTTCAAAAAATTGAGTATAAGAAAAAAATTGTTCCAATCCTATTGCTAAAATACCTTTTTCTGTGTCTGTTTAATGTGGTTATTATTAGATAGAGTATACAGTTTGAATCCTAAATATTTCACTTAAAAATATATCAAACAATTTAGTGTTATTATAAAGTCTTCATAATCATATTTCTAATTGCACAGTAGTATTCCATTTAATGCAGACTTTTCATGGATCCCTTCCATCACAATTATTCCTGGTTGTTTGCTCAAAATAATGTATTTCCTTTTCTCATCTCAAACTTACTAAGTCAGAATTTTTAAGTATAGGGTCTAAGAATATACATTTTACAAAGCTTCCTTAGTTTGTTATGTACTCTATAAAGTATGAGAACCACTGATCTGGTGATGTATATACCTATTACTTAACATTCCCTTAATACTAGATTAGTTTACTTGTTATTTTTATAAATGATATTATGATGAACATTGTTACACAAATTACCTTTTTAATAAAGTTATATTGATGCTGTGAAAGTGTTGCACTCAATATGCCAGCAAATTTGGAAAACTCAGCAGTGGCCACAGGACTGGAAAAGGTCAGTGTTCATTCCAATCCCAAAGAAAGGCAATGCCAAAGAATGCTCAAACTACCGCACAATTGCACTCATCTCACATGCTAGTAAAGTAATACTCAAAATTCTCCAAGCCAGGCTTCAGCAATACGTGAACCCTGAACTTCCAGATGTTCAAGCTGGTATTAGAAAAGGCAGAGGAACCAGAGATCAAATTGCCAACATCCGCTGGATCATGGCAAAAGCAAGAGAGTTCCAGAAAAACATACATTTCTGCTTTATTGACTATGCCAAAGCCTTTGACTGTGTGGATCACAATAAACTGTGGACAGTTCTTCAAGAGATGGGAATACCAGACCACCTGACCTGCCTCTTGAGAAACCTGTATGCAGGTCAGGAAGCAACAGTTAGAACTGGACATGGAACAACAGACTGGTTCCAAATAGGAAAAGTAGTACGTCAAGGCTATATAGTGTCACCCTGCTTATTTAACTTATATGCAGAGTACATCATGAGAAACACTGGGCTGGATGAAGCACAAGCTGGAATCAAGATTGCCAGGAGAAATATCAATAAGCTCAGATATGCAGATGACACCACTCTTATGGCAGAAAGTGAAAAGGAACTAAAAAGCCTCTTGAAAGTGAAAGTGGAGAGTGAAAAAGTTGGCTTAAAGCTCAACATTCAGAAAATGAAGATCATGGCATCTGGTCCCATCACTTCATGGGAAATAGATGGGAAACAGTGTAAACAGTGTCAGACTTTATTTTTGGGGCTCCAAAATCACTGCAGATGGTGATTGCAGCCATGAAATTAGAAGACGCTTACTCCTTGGAAGGAAAGTTATGACCAACCTAGATAGCATATTGAAAAGCAAAGACATTACTTTGCCAACCAAGGTCCATCTAGTCAAGGCTATGGTTTTTCCAGTGGTCATGTATGGATATGAGAGTTGGACTGTGAAGAAAGGTGAGCACCAAAGAATCGATGCTTTTGAACTGTGGTGTTGGAGAAGACCCTTGAGAGTCCCTTGGACTGCAAGGAGATACAACCAGTCCATCCTAAAGGAGATCAGTCCTGGGTGTTCATGGAAAGACTGATGCTGAAGCTGAAACTCCAGTACTTTGGCCACTTCATGCAAAGAGTTGACTCATTGGACCATACCCTGATGCTGGGAGGGATTGGGGGCAGGAGGAGAAGGGGACGATAGAGGATGAGATGGCTGGATGGCATCACCGACTCAATGTACATGAGTTTGAGTGAACTCTGGGAGTTGGTGATGGACAGGGAGGCTTGGTGTGCTGCGATCATGGGGTCGCAAAGAGTCAGACACGACTGAGTGACTAAACTGAATTGATATTCATAACATCTTTTTATTTGTACTGGGGTATAGTCAGTTAACAGTGTTGTGATAGTTTCAGATGAACAGCAAAGAGACTGAAATATTGTATGATAGCCCTTATATGTGGAATCTAAAAGGAAATGCTGCAAATAAACTTACAAACAGAAACAGACTTAGAGAACAAACTTATGGCTGTCGGGGGTGGGGGGCGGGGAGGAATGAAGGGAAGGGATAGTTTGGGATGGATTAGTCCCTTAACATACATTTCTAGAAGTGGAATAATTATTCTGAAAGGTATTTGTTATTAACTCCATATTTATATGTGGGATGAAAGAGCAGAAAAATTGAATAACTTGCCCAGTGTTACAAAGCTAGTAAGTGACAGATCCAAGATTCCAATTCAGGTCTTTCTGATCCCCGATATCTTTTTTTGTGCCACATTGCTTCCTTGTTTCATAGGGGTCAATGTGTATCCTTGGTTCAGTCCGTCAGTTCAGTTTTGCTCAGTTGTGTCCTACTCTTTGCGACACCATGAATGGCAGCATGCCAGGCCTCCCTGTCCATTACCAACTCCCGGAGTTCACTCAAACTCACGTCCATCAAGTTGGTGATGCTGTGAAAATACCAATTTGATTCCATTAGATAAATAGAAAGGATATTTTCTACAAACTTACATAGCAACGTATTACAGATCCTGCATAGTTCTCATTAATTTTGCTTTTGTTTATCATACAGTTTCATATCATAGGCACTATTTTGCTTTACATTTGTTTCTTTTTAATTTACTAAGTTACTGTGCTGCGTGACATGCAGGATCTTAGTTCCCCGACCAGGGATCAAACCCATGTCACCTGAAGTGGAAGCATGGACTTTCCTGGACTGGACCACCAGGGAAGTCCTACATTTCTTCTTCTTTTTTTTTTTAAAATAAGATTTATTTATTTTGGCTCTGCTGGCTCTTCCTTGCTGTACATGGGCCTTCTCCAGTTGTGGCAAGTGGGTGTGGGAAGGTACTCTTTGTTGCAGTGCAGAGTGCAAGGGCGCCTCATTACAGTGGCTTCTCTTGTTGCAGAGCATGGGCTGTAAGCCTGCGGGCTTCAGTAGCTGTGGCTGGCACACTCTAAAGCACTGGCTCAGTAGTATGGGGTCAGTTGTTCCATGGCATGTGGGATATTCCTGGACCAGGGATCGAACCCACGTCCTGAACTGACAGCAGATTCTTAACCACTGGACCACCAGGGGACTCCTACATTTATTTCTTGATAGTACATAAATAGTAGACTGAATTCAGTGTTGAACTAAAGATGTTTTAAAATACTACTTTGTCAGTTGTTATTTTCACATTAAACAGGGTGGAATTGTTTTATCCAAAATTGAGCACTTGATGTTATAGTACTTCCTTTGTCTTCAAAGATGGTCTAATAACTTGTCTACCCCATGTCTTCAGATGGGTCTGACTTACATCTCCTTATTTTTTCCCTCCTATAAAAGAAGGAAAAGTGAGTATTAACCATCAGTTCAGTTCAGTTAAGTCACTCGGTTGTGTCTGACTCTTTGCGACCCTACGAATCGCAGCATGCCAGGCCTCCCTGTCCGTCACCAACTCCCAGAGTTCACTCAAACTCATGTCCGTCGAGTCGGTGATGCCATCCAGCCATCTCATCCTCTGTTGTCCCATTTTCCTCCTGCCCTCAATCCCTTCCAGCATCAGAGTCTTTTCCAATGAGTCAACTCTTTGCATGAAGTGGCCAAAGTACTGGAGTTTCAGCTTTAGCATCATTCCTTCCAAAGAACACCCAGGGCTGATCTCCTTTAAAATAGACTGGTTGGATCTCCTTGCAGTCCAAGGGACTCTCAAGGGTCTTCTCCAACACCACATTTCAAAAGCATCAATTCTTTGGCACTCACCTTTCTTCACAGTCCAACTCTCACATCCATACATGACCACTGGAAAAACCATAGCCTTGACTAGATGGACCTTTGTTGGCAAAGTAATGTCTTTGCTTTTCAATATGCTATCTAGGTTGGTCATAACTTTCCTTCCAAGGAATAAGCGTCTTTTAATTTCATGGCTGCAGTCACCATCTGCAGTGATTTTGGAGCCCCCCCCAAAATAAAGTCTGACACAGTTTCCACTGTTTCCCATCTATTTCCCATGAAGTAATGGAGCCAGATGCCATGATCTTCGTTTTCTGAATGTTGAGCTTTAAGCCAACTTTTTCACTCTCCTCTTTCACTTTCATCAAGAGGCTTTTTAGTTCCTCTTCATTTTCTGCCATAAGAGTGGGGTCATCTGCATATCTGAGGTTATTGATATTTCTCCCAGCAATCTTGATTCCAGCTTGTGCTTCTTCCAGCCCAGCATTTCTAATGGTGTACTCTGCATAGAAGTTAAATAAGCAGGGTGACAATATACAGCCTTGACGAACTCTTTTTCCTATTTGGAACCAGTCTGTTGTTCCATGTCCAGTTCTAACTGTTGCTTCCTGACCTGCATACAGGTTTCTCAAGAGGCAGGTCAGGTGGTCTGGTATTCCCATCTCTTTCGGAATTTTCCAATTTGTTGTGATCCACACAGTCAAAGGCTTTGGCATAGTCAATAAAGTAGAAATAGATGTTTTTCTGGAACTCTCTTGCTTTTTCCATGATCCAGCAGATGTTGGCAATTTGATCTCTGGTTCCTCTGCCTTTTCTAAATCCAGCTTGAACATCTGGAAGTTCACGGTCCTCACTTAATAAACTTTATAATTTCTGTCTTTCAAGCTGATAAATCTGAGCTCATTAACAACTCAGGAACCTCATCAAATCTAGTATTAGGTTGTGTAGAAAAACCAAGGAACCAAGGCAGTTTATTCTCAGGACCTTCACCTCCCTTCTTTCTGTTCACCACTTTCCTTTTTCAGAGCCTTTCTTCCTATCTTGGTTCTGAGGCATTCTTTGGATTCCTTTATCTGAAACTCAGAACTCTCATTCAGTTATATCCTATACCAAAAAAAGTTTCCTATATTTCATATTAACCTTTGTGCCTTAGATCTCCATTTTCAAAAACAGTAAATGGTGCAGTAGAAAGAAGCAGCAAGACATAATGGAAAAAATCTGAATCTTGAGTTTGAATGAAAACTCTGCCATTGAATGGATTCTTGGCCCTAAGCAAGTTATTTGCTTGGGCTTCTCCTTATTTATAAAGTTGCAATTATAATACTTTTCTTGGAGAGTTGCAAGAAGTAACAATCATTTATATAAAGCACCTAGCTCAGTGATTCTTTTGTTATGATTATTATTATTACTAAGACATTAATGGCTGTGCAGGGAATAATTATATAGATTTCCAAGTATCTGTATTTGAATGAGGACTCTGGGATATTTACATTTTAATATGTAACTTCTTAGGGACTTTGTCTTAGCCTGAATCTTTAATGGTATAGGCACCAAGACAGGCTATTAAGGATGCTAATTTGTCTAATCTTGATTGCAGAGATAGGGATTACTTTTTCCTGCCTACGTTTAGGTGTTGTACTGATCACCAAATATTTAGCCTTTGTTCATACCTTCTACTTTTCTCACAAAGCTAATTTCAACAGAAAGAGATTATTTTCTGTTGGAAATGTATGTGCTCACTTAGTCATATCTGGCTCTTTGTAACCCTATGGACTATATAGCCCGCCAGTCTCCTCTGTCCATGGAATTTTCCAGGCAAGAAAATTAGAGTGGGTTGCCATTTCCTTCTCCAGGGGATCATCCTGACCCACGGATTGAATCCATGTCTCCTGCATTGGCAGGTGGATTCTTTACCAATGAGCCACCAGGGAACCTGGAGTTGTATATACTCTGCTGTAATCTATGTTGTTAAGGGGTTTTTAATAAGCCTATCATTAATATGTTCCTTATCTTTCTTTTTAAAACTTCATCAACAAATATTTTGAGAGTGTGTACTATGTATTTAGTGTGATAGTGGTGCTTTGGAAGGTAAAAAATAGACTTTTTTTAGGCCCTTACAGAAATTGCATGCATATGACCATAGCTAACTATATAGTAGTATCTAATTTTACTAAGGTCTGAATAAATTCAACTTTTTCTTTGGAGTAGTCCAGTGTCAACACTGGGCTCCCATTTTCCATTGCATATCAGTGTATGATCTAAATCTGATCATAAATAAGGTTTAAGTAATTCTTTAATGGCTGAAGATAGACCTATATACTCTCAAATATTTTTATTTAAAAAATTTTAAAATAATCAAACACTTGTAGAAAATCTGGAAGTATAATTCAAAGAACTATTTTTTTTCCTGAATCATTTGAGAGTAACTTGCCAGCCTAATGTACTGGTACCCCAAAATACCTTAGTTTGTATTTAGTTATTTCCTAAAGACAAGGATATTTCCATATACAACCACAATGTGCTCAGTCGCTCAGTCATGTTCCACTCTTGTGGCCTAATGGACTGTAGCCCGCCAGGCTTCTCTGTCCATGGAATTTTCCAGGCAAGAATACTGGAATGGGTTGCCATTTCCTGCTCCAGGGAATCTTCCCAACTAAGCGATCAAACCACCTCTGTTGCATCTCCTGCTTTGGCAGGTGGATTTTTTTAAAAAATCACTTATGCCGCCTGGAAAGCCCATGGCCAGAATATATCCACTAAATCAGGAAATAACCACTGCCCCCCACTCAGGTTTTGGCAGTTGTGCCACTTGTATGCATCGCTTGGAATCCAGTTCAAAATCACCCATTACATTTAGTTGTAATACCTCTTTAATCTTCTTCACTAGGGTACAGTTTCCCAGTCTTTCCTTGACTTTTATGACCTTGATATTTTTCGAAGACCATAGGCCAATTATTTTATAAAATGAGTCTCAATTTTGGCTTTCCTGATGTTTTCTTATACATTTTGGTAAGAATTTCACAGAGGGATGGTGTGTTCTTTTCATTGCATCCTATCAGATGGTATGTGACTTTGATTTCATCATATTGCTGATAATGTTTTCTTTAATCATTTGCTTATGCTAGTGTCTTTCAGACTTTTGTATATACAATTATTCATTTTCCCTTTGTAAAAACTGTTTTGTGGTGAGATATCTTTAAACTATGTGAATATCCCATTCTTCATCAAGCTTTCTTTTATTCGTTTATTTATTTACAGGCATACCTCAGAGGTACTGTGGGTTTAGTTCCAGATCACTACAGTAATGTGAATTTGTTGGTTTTCCAATGCATATATAAGTTATGTTTACAGTATACTATATAGTGTGCTAAGTATGTAATAGCATTATGTCTGAAGAACAGTGTACATACATTTATTTAAAAATATTTTATTGCTAAAAGTGCTAAACAGTATCTAAGCCTACAGCAAGTTGTAATCTTTTTGCTGGTGGAGGGTCTTGCTTCGATGTTGATGACTGCTGACTGATCAGGGTGGTGGTTGCTGAAGGTTGGGGTGGCTATGGCAATTTCCTAAAATAATAAAATGAAGTTTGCCACATCAAGTGACTCTTCCTTTCATGAATAATTTTTCTGTAGCATGCAATACTATTTCATATTTTACCCACAATAGAGCTTCTTTCAAAACTGGAGTCAGTCTTTTCAAAACCTGTGGCTTCTTTAGCAACTATGTTTGTGTAATATTCTAAATCCTCTGTTGTAGTTTCAACAGTCTTCAAAGCATTTTAACCAGGAGTAGATTCTGTCTCAAGAACTACTTTATTTTCTGTTCCATGAGAAGCAATTCCTCATCTTTTCAAGATAGATTACAGCAATTCAGTCACATCTTCAGGCTCCACTTCCCTATCTAGTTCTGTTGCCATTTCTGCCACATCTGTAGTTACTTCCTTCCCTGGAGTCTTGAATCCTTCAGTAATCTATGAGGGTTGGAATTCAAATTCTTCCAAATTCCTATTCCAGTTGATATTTTGACTTCTTCCCACGAATCAAGAATGTTCTTAATGGCATCCAGAAGAGTGAATCCTTTCCAGAAGGTTTTTAGTTAACTTTGCCAGGGTCTATAGTTCTATCTGTCTATGGCAGCTATCAGTTCAGTTCAGTCGCTCAGTCGTGTCCGACTCCTTGCGACCCCATGAATTGCAGCATGCCAGGCCTCTCTGTCCATCACCAACTCCCAGAGTTCACTGAAACTCATGTCCTTCGAGTTGATGATGCCATCCAGCCATCTCATCCTCTGTCATCCCCTTCTCCTCCTGCCCCCAATCCCTCCTATAGCCTTACAAAATATATTTCTTAAATAATAAGACTTGAAAGTTGAAATTACTCCCTGATCTGTGGACTGCAGAATGGATGTTGTGTTAGTAAGTGTGAAAACTGTATTAATCTCATTGTATATCTCCATCAGAGTTCTTGGGTGACCAGGTGTTTTGTCATTGAGCAGTAATATTTGGAGAGGAATATTTTTCCTCAGCAGTAAGCCTGGGGCTTAAAATATTCAGTAAACTGTGTTGTAAACAGATGTGCTGTCATCCGGGCTTTATTGTTCCATTTAGAGAGCATAGACAGAGTAGATTTAGCATAATTCTTAAGGGCCTTAGGATTTTTAGAATGGTAAATGAGCATTGGCTTAATTTTATTTTTAATTATTTTTAAAATTGAAGTATAGTTGATTTACAATTGGCTTAAGTTTAAAGCCACCAGCTGCATTAGCTCCTAACAAGAGAGTCAGCCAGACCTTTGAAGCTTTGAAGTCAGACGTTGACTTCTTCTCTCTAGCTGTGAAAATCTAAGATGGCATTGTCTTCTAATGTAAGATTTTCCTACATTGAAAAATCTGTTGACTGGTGCACTGGGATGACCCTTGAGGGATGGGGGACACATGTACACCCATGGCTGACTCATGTGAATGTATGGCAAAGACCACTACAATATTGTATAGTAATTAGCCTCCAATTAAAATAATTAATTTACAAAAAAAAAATCTGTTGTGTAGTGTAGTCACTTTCATTAGTTATCTCAGTTAGATTTTCTGGGTAACTTGCTCCAACTTCTGCATTAGCACTTGCTGCTTCATCTTGCACTTTTATGTGATGAAGATGGCTTCTTTCCTTAAACCTCATGAACCAACTTCTGCTGGCTTCAGACTTTTCTTCTGCAGTTTTCTCACCTCTCTCTCAGCCTTTACTTGCTCTGGATTAGGCTTTGGTTTAAGCAAATGTTGTGGCTCATTTGATCTATCCAGATCACTAAAACTTTCTTATTAGGGATAAGACTGTTTTGCTTTCTTATTGTTTGTGTGTTCACTAGACTGGAACTTTAAATTTCCTTCAAGAATTTTTATTTGGCATTCACAACTTGGCTAGCTGTTTGGCTTTAGATTCCTAGCTTTCAGTCTGTCTCAGGTTTTGACATATCTAACCTCAGATCATGAGCTCCTTATTGCCAAATTCAGACTTAAATTGAAGAAAGTTGGGAAAACCACCAGACCATTCAGGTATGACCTAAATCAAATCCCTTATGATTATATAGTAGAAGTGAGAAATAGATTTAAGGGACAAGATCTGATAGAGTGCCTGATGAACTATGGACTGAGGTTCGTGACATTGTACAGGAGACAGGGATCAGGACCATCCCCATGGAAAAAGAAATGCAAAAAAGCAAAATGGCTGTCTGGGGAGGCCTTACAAATAGCTGTGAAAAGAAGAGAAGCGAAAAGCAAAGGAGAAAAGGAAAGATATAAACATCTGAATGCAGAGTTCCAAAGAATACCAAGAAGAGATAAGAAAGCCTTCCTCAGCGATCAGTGCAAAGAGGTAGAGGAAAACAACAGAATGGGGAAGGCTAGAGATCTCTTCAAGAAAATTAGAGATACCAAAGGAGCATTTCATGCAAAGATGGGCTTGATAAAGGACAGAAATGGTATGGACCTAACAGAAGCAGAATATATTAAGAAGAGATGGCAAGAATACACAGAAGAACTGTACAAAAAAGATCTTAATGACTAAGATAATCACGATGGTGTGATCACTCACCTAGAGCCAGACATCTTGGAATGTGAAGTCAAGTGGGCCTTAGAAAGCATCACTATGAACAAAGCTAGTGGAGGTGATGGAATTCCAGTTGAGCTGTTTCAAATCCTGAAAGATGATGCTGTGAAAGTGCTGCACTGAATATACCAGAACATTTGGAAAACTCAACAGTGGCCACAGGACTGGAAAAGGTCAGTTTTCATTCCAATCCCAAAGAAAGGCAATGCCAAAGAATGCTCAAACTACTGCACAATTGCACTCATCTCACATGCTAGTAAAGTAATGCTCAAAATTCTCCAAGCCAGGCTTCAGCAATATGTGAACTGTGAACTTCCAGATGTTGAAGCTGGTTTTAGAAAAGGCAGAGGAACCAGAGATCAAATTGCCAACATCCGCTGGATCATGGAAAAAGCAAGAGAGTTCCAGAAAAACATACATTTCTGCTTTATTGACTATGCCAAAGCCTTTGACTGTGTGGATCACAATAAACTGTGGACAGTTCTTCAAGAGATGGGAATACCAGACCACCTGACCTGCCTCTTGAGAAACCTATATGCAGGTTAGGAAGCAACAGTTAGAACTGGACATGGAGCAACAGACTGGTTCCAAATAGGAAAAGGAGTATGTCAAGTCATAGTACATCATGAGAAATGCTGGGCTGGATGAAGCACAGGCTGGAATCAAGATTGCTGGGAGAAATATCAATAACCTCAGATTTGCAGATGACACCACCCTTATGGCAGAAAGTGAAGAGGAACTAAAAAGCCTCTTGATGAAAGTGAAAGAGGGGAGTGAAAAAGTTGGCTTAAAGCTCAACATTCAGAGAACGAAGATCATGGCATCTGGTCCCATCACTTCATGGGAAATAGATGGGAAAACAATGGAAACAGTGTCAGAGTTTATATTGGGGGGCTCCAAAATCACTGCAGATGGTGACTGCAGCCATGAAATTAGAAGATGCTTACTCCTTGGAAGGAAAGCTATGACCAACCTAGATAGCATATTGAAAAGCAGAGACATTACTTTGCCAACAAAGGTTCGTCTAGTCAAGGCTATGGTTTTTCCAGTGGTCATGTATGGATATGAGAGTTGGACTGTGAAGAAAGGTGAGTGGCAAAGAATTGATGCTTTTGAACTGTGGTGTTGGAGAAGAGTTTTAAGAGTCCCTTGGACTGCAAGGAGATCCAACCAGTCCATTCTAAAGGAGATCAGCCCTGGGTGTCCTTTGGAAGGAATGGTGCTAAAGCTGAAACTACGGTACTTTGGCCACCTCATGTGAAGAGTTGACTCATTGGAAAAGACTCTGATGCTGGGAGGGATTGAGGGCAGGAGGAAAATGGGACAACAGAGGATGAGATGGCTGGATGGCATCACTAACTCGATGGATGTGAGTTTGAGTAAACTCTGGGAGTTGGTGATGGACAGGGAGGCCTGACATGCTGCAATTCATGGGGTCGCAAAGAGCCGGACATGACTCAGTGACTGAACTGGGCTGAACTGAAGCTTTTCACTAAACTTAATCATCGCCAGTCCAGGTTCGATGCAGGATACAGGAAGTTGGGGTGGTGCACTGAGATGACCCAGAGGGATGGTATGGGGAGGGATGTGGGAGGGGGGTTCAGGATGGGGAACACATGTACTCCTGTGGCGGATACATGGGTTGATGTATGGCAAAACCAATACAATATTGTAAAGTAAAAAAAATAAATAAAATAAAATAAAAAATAAAAAAATTAAAAAAAATGCTCCTTTGGAAAAAAATTAAAAAAAATAAAGTAAGAGATGTGTGACTCTTCATTTCACTTGAACACTTAGAGCCATTCTAGTGTTATTGGTTGGCCTAATTTCAAGATTGTTGTGTCTCAGAGAATAGGGAGACCCAAGGAGAGGGAGAGATGGGAATCGCCAGTCAGTGAAGCAGTCAGAACATACACAAGATTTATCTGTTGAGTTTGTTGCATGGTTCATGGCACCTCAAAACATTTTCAGTAGTAACTTCAGAATTCATTGATCACAGATCACCATAAGAAATATAATAATGTTTGAAATATTATAAGAATTATCGAATTGTGACACAAAGACATGAATTGAGCCAGTGCTGTTGGAAAAATGGCACTGATAGACTTGCTTGATACAGGGCTGTCACATGTCTTCAATTTGTAAAAATTCTAGTGTCTGCAAAGTGCAATAAAGTGAAGTACAATAGAACGACAGAGGTAATTAGAAGATAGATTTTGGGTGCTAGGTATGCTCATTGCTTTTGGAGTGTCTCCTGTCTCAGATTATCTCAGCAAAGGAGTAAGAAAAAATTCACATACAAAGATACACACATTTTCATCTATATATTTATCGTAATCAATGAGTTTACAATGATATGTCTAATTCTAGTCCAGCTCCACAGGCAGGATTCATTTTAGAGTCTCCCTTCCTGTGTTTATAACTTCCATTTTCAGATAGTGAAAACCTTGGCCTCGTGTTTCTTTAATATGTATACGTATTTGATAAACTCTCTGTATGTAACCAGTCCTCTTCTCTATTGTGATACCCTTCCAGTGTCATTGTCTTCCTTGCCCTGCATAGGCTCTGCCACCCATTTTAGACTGCCTTTTACACAGAAAGCCTCTTGTCCTTTTCAGGCTCTGACTCCTGCCAGTTGGCCTCTACAGAAAGATAACTTTTTTATTCTTCTTAGGGCTTAATCCCCCTGCACTGAGTGTGACCCTTGTATATGAATATAGTCTTCACTCTGGACTCTGACACCCTGCATCAGGATGTTTCCCTCTGCCATTGCCACAGGGACACCTTTTTCATCCTATTTGGTCTCTGACCCTCTCACATTATCCACTCCTCCTTGGGGATACCCTCCTTCAGCTTGCTTAAGCTCTGACACCCCACAGTCAGCTGTCCCCAATATGAACATGCTTCTCCCCTGGCTTGGGCTCTGTTGCTTCACTGTAGGCCACTGCAACTTCCCTCTTTCTTCTGATCTAGATGCCTACTTTTCTCTGCCTTACTTAATGGCTCTAGGGACTAAATTGTTCCAGAAGAGAAGGGAAATGATGAGGAAGAAAAAGAGGAGAGTGGAAGAGGAAGTGGAAGAGGAGAATAACATAATGCTCTTTTTAAAAAAATCAATGATGATGATACTATTAATGTTGTTGCTGCTGCTGCTGCTTCTACTACTACTACTGCTAATCTCTCCAAGTCAGCAGTGTCTGTAGCCTTGTGTTGGAAGAAAATCAGGCTGTGGGCATGTAAGAATTCTAGGTAACTTGAAGATTATGACTAAAGCTTGAGTACTGTGTTTCCTGGACACTATTTCTCCTTGCATTTTGGAGGATAGATGATGATAATTTGATCAGCTGGTCAGTGCTTTGCATTTTTTATGAGCTCTTCTTTCATGTGTATTGTTGTGGATATGTAGTAGGCGTCCAGATTGACTAGGAGACAGAAAATCTTTATGTATTTTTTGCTCTGTTTAGCTGAAAGTCTCTATCATAATTGTCAGCAAAGTGCATTCTCAGGAATTTCAGTAAGATGATGATAATGCAGAAAAAAAGAGTTATAAAAGCACTGAGATAGTAACTGTCATTTGCTGAGGGAGTTGAGTTTGCAGAATTTGATAGACATAAGGATTTCAGCAAGTAGGTTTTTCTTGTTATATGATATTTCTCATTATGATTTTTAAGATGTCACAAAATATTATGTTAGAAAATTGACCAAACATATTTAAAAATATGATAAATCTGTACAGTTCTTCTAAAAATGATTATTGATGCAAATGAACCAAGACAGTAGGTAATTAGTACTGGGAATCTCCCAGACTTTAAATATTACCAGGATTCCATAATTCCTTGAAACAAATCTAAGCAAAGAAACTTCCAGGAAGCTCTTTAATAAGCATTTGATATAGCTGAAAAATACTCTCTTTATTTGTTAAAAGTGGGAAGAGAGAGTTCGGAAAACTTCAGAAATAATTTACTGCAGTTATAGTCTGTACTTTAAAAGACCATTCAGCTTTTCATGCCAAATCCAAGAAAAACTAAGCAGCAGGCAGTGTTATCAATTACTGCCCTCCTTTTCTAGGTCTGGGAAAACAAGTTTAATGGAAAGATGATTAGAATTTTGGTTTTACTACCAAATAACAGAACCAAACAAGTCTGGATTTAAACAACATACTTAAAGTGGAAGATAATACACATTATAGCAATCTGAAGAGATCATCACTCCTACTCTTTTCTTATCTTTTCTTATCATCAGTACACCTCTAATACCATATTACCTTTTCATAGTATTTTGTATCTTGGATTTCTATTTTTATGGAATCTTTGGGCTTCCATAGAAATGGTTCTTGAACTTTGTGACATATGTTAGCAGAATGTGTGACTACACAGATTAGCTATCCAACTTCTTCCTGATTCCCTTCAGAATCCTTCCAAAACTTTTGAATCTGGGATTGAAATTATTTTGTCAGCAATGTAATCCATATATTGTTTCTCTGACAGAAAGTAGTTGAGGAAAAGACTATAAGATCCATATCTAATGTAACCTTCCTCAGAAGTCTTGCTTGCTTGCTCTTTACATGGAAATAGGAATTTATACAACTGTATGGAACTCTTAGAATCAAGAAGTTGAGCTGCCAGGAGCTGGAAAGACCAGGAGTCAAGGCAGCAAAGATCAGTGGGACAGGAGCATATAGTATATACTAGAGTCTGCTGGATCTCTTCGGGCTCAACCTCATGCTTGGGAGTGGGAGAAAGGGGACAAGATCTCAGAAAAAGGTTATGCAGAAAAAAATTTATTACCTTGACTATTTTGTGAACTTCTTGAGGGAATACATCCAAACCAGAAGTCTTTCTTCACTTTATCTTTCCCATTTGCTCTCTGTTATTTGTCCCTCACTTACGTAAAGAGCCAGAATACTGTGTGACACAATTGGGCTTGTTATCTTGTCTAAGATGACAGTGTTGGTAGTAGCAATGTTATAACTTCCAGGGAGTTTCTAATAGTAAAGGTTCTCAAAATGATCGTCTGTCATTCTCTTTTCCCTGGTTGTTAGCTGTGAACATTATCCTGGCTCCTAGTATTACATTTTAAAATATGTATCTTATTTTTTTAAACTTTTTATTTTGTATTGGAGTATAGCTGATTAACAATGTTGTGATAGTTTCAGGTGGATAAAAAAGGGACTCAGCCATACATATACATGTATCCATTCTCCCCCAAACTCCCCTCCCATCCAGGCTGTCACATGACATTGAGCAGAGTTCCCTGTGCTAAAATGTATTTAAGTCAGTGAGAAGTCCATTTAGAAAACCCTTGTGACTCTTAGTTGCCCATGGCCCCTGATCTGAATTGAGAACATTAATCTAGAGTTATAAGTTTACACAGATTTGAACAAAGTCCAGGCTTTTCCTCTCAGTTGTTAACATTTCTGTTTTTCCTTCCTCTTTTCTCTCTGCCTTGTTAATGGTTCAGCTGTTTTTTTCCAGCAAACTCTCAGCTGTGTCAGCTTTCTCTGGTAAACCCTGTAGTAAGGAAACTAGAAAATGCTCCATGACAAAGAAAGAATAGAAGGATTAAGAAACATAAGGAAAAGAAGGTTAAGAGAAAGAGACATAGTTTGACCATGGTTTCCCAAGGTAATTCATGTAGCTAATTCAGGTAGACACCTATGAGGCAGGTATCTGGCTTGGAAGTGTATAAGGGGACCTTAACCCTGGCTAGATGTCCATAGTCTGAAAGAAAAGGGTAAAGATTATCCCCAGGAATTCATGGGGCTCTACCTTTGGCTTTTAGAGCTTGTTACATGGACGGACTTATGCTTGTAATCTATGTCTTAGAAATGTTTCCAAATATCCATAAATGAGACTCTTAATAGAATTCTCTACAATTCCATATTTTATAACCACACATTTTGCCAATATTTCGAGTCTCCTGGTTTTTTGCAAACAAAGTGCTCATTTTGGCTATTTTCCAGATATGACAGTTGGTGGACATGCTTCAGTAGAGAAAAGGAAATTTTCTCTGCTTATCTGCTCTCTCCCGTCTGCCTGAGATAGTGTCAATTGTGACCTGATTTTGAAATAATTTATTAAGTAGAGGGTTGCACGGTGTTACTTAAAATTTTGGTGTGATGCTGACTTTTAGTTCTTTATAATAAGCTCTTGACTATATTCTCTGGGTGAGGC
This sequence comes from Bos javanicus, assembly GCF_032452875.1. Lineage (NCBI taxonomy): Eukaryota > Metazoa > Chordata > Mammalia > Artiodactyla > Bovidae > Bos > Bos javanicus. The sequence continues at coordinate 64,524,538 of NC_083872.1, read as the reverse complement.
TTATTGCTGCTAGGATTTTAGAAATTTCTTCGCTCCTTCAGTGAATTTGGACTCTGTTCAGTGTCAAGTATGAGTAATATTTACTCAGGAAATTAAACATACTTGATTATTCAGAAGATGAAGCATGGTTTATTTTTTTTGCCAAGAAAACATTATTTTAGAGCTATATTAACTTTATAGGTAAGGAGAATGTCTTTATTAGAAGACTGCTTAAAAAAGTGATAAGTAAATTAATATAAAATACTTATCTTTGGTAAGAGTTTATTGTTTTCATTAATATGTTGATGTCTTTTTATGTTTTGTATGTTAAAATTTAATATATGTGGAACAGACAGTAATTTAAAGTTTTTAATTTATAATCTTTTTATTTGAAGTCTAGAGAGGCCTAAACAAATTACATTTCTTTTAAAAATCATGTACCTTGATTTTAAAAATTATTTCTCACAAATATCGATCATAAATCATAAATCTCTATTTTAGTCCTCTCTATTGTACTTCAGACATGTTGTTCCCAATGATGTTTTGAACATCTCCTCCTCAATAGAGGTATGAAACTCCAAAATTTCATTATCTTTACCCACAGTTCTGCTCTGCCACGTCTGGGTCCTTTTTGTCAGTGGAACCACCATGCACCATTTGTCTAAACTAGAAACCCTAGAGCCATCCTTGACCCTTTCTCTTTCTGCTTGCATCCATTTGTTATCACCACTTTCAGTGTCAGCCCTCCCTCCGCTTTCCTTCCTCTGCCATTAGAGGAATTGTTTTAAAACATGTTATTCTCTGACTTAGAAATCAATGATTCTCTGTTGCTTAAAGAATAAAGTCTAAACTCTCTGGCATATTGTTTGAGACTTTTTGTGATTTGGCTCCTTCCAACCTGCCTCATTTTCCACCAGTCCTCTGCAATAGAATCTTCCAATCATATCTGATTCCTGTACTTGGCGTTGTCAGCAGGCATCATGCACTTTCCATTGTTATTCTCCCTGGAATACCCATCTTTCCCTTTTGTGCTCAGCGAAGCCCTGTTCATCCTCCTAGACTCAATTCCAGCATAATCATCTCTTCTGGGAAGCTTTGCCTGATCTCTCTTTTATGCATCTGGGCACCTTGTACACATCTCTATTTTTAGCACTTAGAATACTGCATTGTAATTGTTGGTTTGCATATTTGCCTTCCCACTAGACCCTGAGCTGCTTCAGTCCTGAAACCTTGGCTTAGTTATCTTTTAAAGTGCTATATAAATATTGTTTTATTCCTAGAACCACAAGGCATTTAGAAAATTGTTGAATAAGTAAATGAGTGAATAGTTGTGGAACAGGGCATGATAATGACACATAGTTTAGACTTTATATCCTTATGGATTGTATCTTTGAGAGAAATTGTTGACTGAGAACATAGGTTTGGTTAGCAACCTCAGTGCAGAGAAAAACTAAATCACTTGCTGCTGCTGCTGCTAAGTCACTTCAGTCGTGTCTGACTCTGTGCGACCCCATAGACGGCAGCCCACCAGGCTCCCCCATCCCTGGGATTCTCCAGGCAAGAACACTGGAGTGGGTTGCCATTTCCTTCTCCAGTGCATGAAGGTGAAAAGTGAAAGTGAAGTCGCTCAGTCGTGTTCGACTCTTTGTGACCCCATGGACTGCAGCCCACCAGACTCCTCCGTCCATGGGATTTGTCAGGCAAGAGTACTGGAGTGGGGTGCCATTGCCTTCTCCAAAATCACTTGCTAGAGTACCTATTATTTTGTAGGCACTGTGCTGATTGGCATAAATGTGTTAGTTTATGGGACATTGAGACTCAGAAATTTAGTAACTAGACCAAGTAACTTGACTAAGTGAGAAACACAATTGGATTTGAAATCCATTACTGCTTGACTTAAAAGCCAGAAATATTCTTTACTCAATGCTGGAAAATTATCAGAGATGGTGGAGGGGGCACTTTACAATAAAAGCAAGCAGTTTTATTTTTAAGGGTGGAGACCAGTTTGGAACCTTAACTTCTACTTTTCACTATGAATTCCAGAGATATCTGAAGACATTTTAGGAGAGGCAGTGGCAAGTGTATACTCTTCATAACTTTGAATAAAGGAAAGAATGAATGACAAGTTGATAAAGAGGAACAATATAAAGAAGGTGAAGCCAAGAGGAAAGAGTTGTAAGATAGTGTGGTCAGTAAATTTATATTAAAAAATAGGCTTTTATTCATTGAGCACCTAGCATGTGCTAGTCATAGATTTATCATTTCCTTAATAGTTCTTACAGTAAACCTATGAGATATTATTATCCTCATTTTCATGTGTTTAGAGTCCCATATACACTTCTGCCTTAAAAGAAGTTAAACATCTTAGTCACAGTCACATAGACCCTGATGGTACTCAGGTTCAAACCCAGCTTTATATGACTCCATCTCATGAAGAACAGAGATAATCTCAGCCGTAGCATCAGATATTTCAAGGCAACTGAAATATGAATGGTCATCATGAGTTAACAAGGTGTTACAGAGGCTGAATCAGTCTAACTCTGGATCTGTTGTGCTATTTCAGTTGATAACTAGTATTTTATAGTTTTAGAGGTAGAAAGAATATAGTACAGTTATCTCTTTTCTTGGAAACTCTGCCTGTTGCTCTAAAATTCAGAGACTGTGCCAATCCAACATGACATTAAAACTGTTTAACAACCAATAATGCACAAAGACTGACCAATCAGATGGACAACTGGCTGTAAACATCTGGAGAGGCTGTATGGTGTACTCTAGTCCGGTATCAATCTAGTCTATGCACAGACTAATGGGCTCAATCTATTTTAGAAGTTTCATTATCTGCAAAGCTGAGAAGCAAAGATTTTTCAGCATGGATTATTACAGAATTCTTCTACCACCAGATTAATTTATTATATATGCTAAACCAATTAGCATTTATAGTGAGAATGACATTTAAGGAAAATGAAGATATGTAGTAGAATAATGAAGCTCTCATTTACATGATGTACCACCTTGCCTAAGACCCCCAAAGAGCTTTACTAGTTTGCTGTTTTGTTTCTTATTTATCCATCTGCTTGGTTATTTACTCATTCATTCATTCTATATACTTTTATTTGGGGACTGTTATTTCTGTCAATTCTGAGGAAGGAATTCTTTTTTTGATCTATAAAATAGGGATAATCTTATTGTAATCAGTCTAACTATGAATAATTTATTTACATATCTGTCTTATATATTAAGTTGAAAGCTATTGATCATGTCAACTCCAATCTTCTTTCTCCAAACACTGTTTCTTCACTATAATTTAAAATCATTCACATTTCCATGCACTTGCAAATACAAGGCTGCTTCTTGGTCTGTGTTCATCTTAGGTTACCTTTGGTCCTGGTTCCTTTTGGAATTCACACAAAAAGATGTAACATTTACATTTATTGTTGTTTAGTCATTCAGTTGTGTATGACTCTTTGCAACCCAATGGACTGCCCACACCAGGCTTCTCTGTCCTTAACCATCTCTCCAAGTTTCCTCAAACTCATGTCCATTGAGTTGATAATGCCATCCAACCATTTCATCCTCTGTCTCCCCCTTCTCCTTCTGCCTTAAATATTTCCTAGCATCAGTGTCTTTTCTGATGAGTCAGTTCTTCACATCAGCTCCAATGTTCTTGAGCTTCATCTTCAGCATTAGTCCTTCCAATGAATATTCAGGGTTGATTTCCTTTAGGATTGACTGGTTTGATCTCCTTGCTGTCCAAGAGACTGTCAAGAGTCTTCCCCAGAACCACAGTTTATAAGCATCAATTCTTCGGTTCTCAGCTTTGGCTTCTTTACGGTCCAGCTCTCACATCCATACGTGACTACTGGAAAAACCATGGCTTTGACTGTACAGACCTTTGTCAGCAAAGTGATGTTTCTGCTTTGAATATACTGTCTAGGTTTGTCATAGCTTTTATTCCAAGGAGAAAGTGTCTTAATACGGTCACTTATAATCACTGTTTCCCCTCACCCTTTCTTTAGTCAAAAGTAGCCACTTGATTCAACCAGGTAAAACATTTGTTCTCAACCAGGAGTGATTTTGTGCTCGGGGGGTGGGGGGGGCACTCAGCAATGTCTGAAGGCATTTTTTTGGCATCTAGTAGACATAGGCTAAGGATGCAGCAATCCCACAGTGCAAAGTTCAGCTGTGCCCCACCCCCAACAAAGACTTAAATGGCCCAAAATGTCAGTAATGCCAAGGTTGAGAAATCCAGTTGAAAAATACTTCACTCATATTCTAAGCCTTGTGGCAAATAGTTAACCATCAAGTGAAACCTGCCTTAGGCTCCAACTCACTCTGTCTTCTGTTCTTTGACCTACTATGTTCCCAGGCTCTTTGCCTTCACCATTGAGACTTTGCCCTTTTTCCCAACAATGCTGTAATATACTGGCTTGCAGGTCCTTAACTCCTTCCTGACGTTTGACACCTCAGACACTGTTGCCCCCATTTGGTTCCCAGACTTCTTGGCTTGTTTTTCACCATGGAAAATGGGGGAGACTTTAATTTCTTGTTTTCTGGACTTGGATCTCTACACAGTCTTCTTTCCAACCCATGCTGACCAATCTTAATCATCTGTTGCTTCCTGCCCCCCAGGGGGAACAATATGGTTTGACTCTGTACATCAGAGCAGCCTTTAAAAGGCCTTCCCCTGTCTAACTCTGGAGACCTGACATTTAATATCTTCTTTTTGTAGTCACCTTAGAGGCTGTTGCCTGTTTCTATAATAGCCATTTATGGGTTTTAAGAGCTCATTACATGATCATTGAAAAAAACATGAACCAAAAGCCTATAGCTTGGATTACAGAGAACATACATGTAGATGGACTGAGTTCCAAGTTATTAAAGTCATCAAAATATTTACTGAAGTACTGTGCTAGACATTGGAGGCCAGGAGGATAGAAAATTAGAAGATCAATCCAGCATACTTGAGATCTAACTAATAGGAATTCCATATATGAATCCATGTATCCAAGCTCTTTGGTTGTACTCTCTGATACTTGCTTTGTACTTGATTCTGTGACTTAATTTGGTCAATGAGGAGTAGAAAACTTGATATGGAAGCTTAAAATACATTTCTGCTTCCTGTCTAAAACCTCTGTGATTATCATGAGAACTGCCTGAGCTGCCCTGCTAGAGGATGAGGCTCATGGAACAGACCTAATCTTAGCAATGCCATTTTAATTCCGCTAATGGCCAGGCCACCACAAAATTTTTTGCCCAGCCAAGACCAGAAAGAACTGTCTAAACAAACCCAGCCAAGATCAGTGGCACTGCTTAGCTGACTGGTAGAATCCAGAACGATTATAAATGGTTATTATTTTAAGCCACTGAAATTTAGGATGCTTTGTTAGGCGTCATTATTGTGGCCATGGATAATGATACAAATAGAGAACAAAAATAAGGCCTGAAGGAAATTATCAAAGAAATATTACAAGAAAATTTCCTTGTACTGGAGGATTAAAGTCTCTAGTCTGAAAAGCACTCCCCCACCCGCCAAGTTTCTAGCATAATTAATGAGAAAAGACTATGAAGCTACATCATGCTAAAATTTAAGGACATCATGGATTAAAGTAAAATCCTGGAAGCTTTGTGGAGGATATATAAAGTAAAATGAAAACAGAAGGAAGTCACATAGAGAAGAATAGAAATCAGAATAACATCAGACTTTTAAGAGCAACAGTGGATTGTAAAAGACAAGGGTGCAAAGCTTTTAGAATTATGAGGGAAAATAATTTTCAGCTTTGTTTCTTTATTCAGCCGAACTATTGATTAGATATGAGGGTAGAATAAAGAAGTGCTGAGACATAGAAGGATTAAAGCTTTTATGTCTTATGTGTCCTTTCATAGAAAGCTTCTGAAGGTTTAGCTTGCATAAAACAAAGAAGGAAATCAATAAAGAAAAAGACACAGAATGAAGAAAACAAAGAATTCAATATAGGAGGGCAAAGAAAAGAGGTTCTATGAAAATAACTGTTCATTTGGCTTAGAGAGCAACTGGTCTAGATTGGAAAAAAGGATGGAGGACTGTGGAAGCTTTTGAGAGGAACAATGAAGTATTTGGTATGTTTGAACATTTGAAAAAAAAATTGACAGTTGACAAACGTGTTGGATTTGGAACAAAATAGTGATAGGTAAATGATGGAAGTGATAATTACTAACTTCAGAAAGACATTTTTATAAATATGAAAACAACTGGACTTCCCAGGTGGTGATAGTGATTAAGAAACCACCTGCCAATGCAGGATACACAAAGAGTTGGGCACGACTGAAGTGACTTAGCAGTATGGAAACAGTCACATTTCATCGTTAGGTTCAATAATGAAGAAAATCATAGTGATGTTTAGCCACTATGGAGAACAGTGTGGAGATTCCTTAAAAAACTGGAAATAGAACTGCCTTATGATTACTGTTTTAAATATGTATTTCTACTGTGATATGAATTAAAATGATAATCTTAGAAATTGATCAATTAAGAAATAGCTTTATACGCTTCATATTTAGATCAGAACAAACTGCTGAAAGAGTTGGAACAGTGGATTATAAGGTATGGGGCTAGAGCTAGAAAGTTAATGCTTTAGATTTTAATTGACTGTATGGTTTTTTGCTGTTGTAAGGTGAAAGCAGTCATTAATGATTCATGAATGACTGGACATGGCTGTGTTCCAATAGAATTTTATTTATAAAAACAGCGGGTGGGATAGGTATTGCCTGTGGGCCAGTTTGCCTATGAGGGTAAAGAGGGGTAGGACAGGGATAGTTTTCCCTTCCTAATTCAAGCTCATTTATTGAACTTCCCTGCCTTTTCCTCCCTTAAATGTGGAGTAAATATAGAGTAATTTTGCATATTGCCTCTCAAATCAGTCTCCTCTCTCCTTTTTAACTGCTGAGATCCTAGTTTAGACTTTTGACTGGATCAATGTCATAATCACTTAACCTCAATATTTGGCCCTGAAAATGTGTATCCAATTTAATATTTATTTGTAAAGAGTTTGTGCTGTAGATTATCTGAACCAAGTAACTAAGTAAATACATTCTGCAAATATTGACCCTATTTCTGTGCCTTAGCTGTTTCCCCTGGAATTGTTCTCCTTCCTTAACATCTTAGCTTTTCAAAATTGTTTGTATCTTTCCAGGTGCTACCTGAAACAGCTGCCTTCCTAAGAAACTTGTTTCTTGTTTCTCTCTACCCTGGAATTGTTCTCCTTCCTTAACATCTTAGCTTTTCAAAATTGTTTGTATCTTTCCAGGTGCTACCTGAAACAGCTGCCTTCCTAAGAAACTTGTTCCTCGTTTCTCTCTACCAGCCTCCAAACCTCCATCCAACTAGCCAACCAGAGATGATTTATCTGTCCTTTGGAGAGATTGAATTTTGGGGTCAGGTAGTGCTGAATTTAGTGGCTTCTCAGGTGGCACAAGTGGTGAAGAACCTACTTGCCGATGCAGGAGATGTAAGAGATGCTGGTTCAATCCCTGGGTTGGAAAGATCCCCTGGAGGGGGGCATGGCAACCCTCTCCAGCATTCTTGTCTGGAGAATCCCATGGACATAGGAGCCTGGCGGGCTACAGGCCATAGGGTTGCAGAGAGTCGGACACAACTGAAGTGACTTACCATGCAAGCACAGTCCTGAATTTGAATCTATACTCTACTGTATACTTGCTATATGACCTTGATAAATGTTTTTATCCTGTCTGAACCTTTGTTTTGCTATCTATGAATATTTCATATGGTTCTTTATATGGTTAAAATGTTTTAATATTGTTTTCTTCCCTTTTTTTCACTTTCCATACTTAATCATTCAACCTCACATTATAATCATTCCTGTGCTTCTCTTTTTGCAGCGTGAGCTCTGATTGTGCCTTCTTCTTTTTAAATATTCTGAAGTAGTACTCAGTAAGCATTGATTTAATTGAATTAGGAAATATTTCAGTGTTGATTAGCTGAAGAATACTGATTTTATGATAAAATTAGAGAAATTTTGTATTCTATAGTTTGTTCCCTGATCTTCTTTACATGGTCTATTTTTATTAGTTCACTTCTGTTTTCTCCCACATTGCAAAGGAGATGCAGCATTGGAGAAGTGAATACAGTGACTTGATTTTTCCTTTGATGGAGACTAAGCCATATGTTTGTATTGAGTCAGCTACTCCAGACTGCGAATTCTCAATCAGATGGTCAGTAGTGTTTAATTGAATTCCCAATATGTGTAAGGCTACACTGGGTGCTGTCACTCTAGGGAGGTGAGACCATCTGGAAGAACTTTTTTAAAGAGCCAGAATATGAGAATATGTCTCTTTGTATCTAAATTAAAACGGTACTAAGTTTGTCTAAGTAAATAGCTGGCATAAATGCTGTCTTTTGCCTCCCCCTCTCTTTTTATCATTCTTTCAGTCTCCAAGAAACCTCCTCCTTTTTTGCTATGGCTAGGATGGTATACTTTTTCCTTGATTTCTTTCCTTCCTTCGCCCCTCCTCCCCTCCCTCTTTCTTTCTTTCTCTGTCTCTTCCTTTCTCTTTTGTAATACTATATGATTCTGACTTTTTTATTTACTTAAAAAATAAAGAAGAAAAGAACATAAAGGTTGAAAGATTATTTAAGGTTAAATCATGGAAGAACTTGAAAATCAAACTGGGCAACTTTTATTAGGTTTGGAAATGAGTCACTAAAGTTTTTAAAGAGTGTGATGATATAACTAGGTCTGTAGTTTAGAAAGTATATATAAAATAATATATACAGTAAATTGCAAAAAAGGAGACAAAGTAATTAAGAGATCATTACAGGAGACCAAATCAAAGATGACAGAGACCTGAACTAGAATAAAAACAGTGATAATTAAAGTTAAAAAAATAATACCAATCACAGGGGTATTACACAGATAAAATCAATAAGAAAATCAGTCATCCATTAGATCAACACCACCTGCTATGTATCTACCAGATATTATTCTAGGAACTGGAAACAGGAAAAATAAGCATACTATGGTCCTGTCCTTTACAGAGCTGACAGTTTCTCTGAGCAGTTCCAGTAGGGAAAACTGAAGCTATGGTGAGTAAACAAAGGGAGAAGTCAAAGACTCTCATAAGCTTTGAATCTATATGACTAAGAGAATGGTAACATCATTCAGAGTTTAGCACAGACCAGAAGGTGGGCAGGGAAGAGTATATGGACAGCTTAAAAAATTTTTTTTTTAATTATAAAAGTATGGTAACACATTTAAAGGAAACTTGGAAAATACACAGTAAGGTTACATATAGTTCTACTATATGTTACAATTTTTAAGTAGATAAATAAGATTTTTAGTTAGAGTTTCAATATCAAACTCTCAAAAATTAATAGAATGAATGTACAGAGAAGTAAAGATGCCCTGGAGAAGGGAAAGTCTACCCACTCCAGTATTCTGGCCTGGAGAATTCCATGGACTAAGTCCATGGGGTCGCAAAGAGTTGGACATGACTGAGTGGCTTTCATTTTCACTCACTTTCAGGATATAGTAGACCTGAAAAGCACTGTGAACCAATTCAATATCATTAAGATTTATACAGTTTTCACACAACAGGATACAAATTCTATTCAAGTGTCCATGGACTGTAAACTAGGAGACACTGTAACATATCCAAAGGCATAAAAGAAGGTGCAAGCATCTCATGGTCTAAAGTTATTGAAATCCTACAGAGTCTGTTCTCTTATCACTGTGGAATTATGTTAGAAATCAATATCAAAAGATATTTGAAATACCCTCATATTTTCAAGTGCAATATGACATTTACCATGATAGATCTTCGACCTAGCTATCAAAAGCCTCAATCAAGTTAAACTGAAAAAGAGAGTGATTACAGAGAAGAAAGCATTTAAATAATATGGACAGTTTTTGATATATTGGCTTTGAGAGAACATACAAGTGAAAATATTCAGCTAGCAGTTACAAATTAATGACTGGAAAACAGAACAGAGGTAAGGACTTGTGATTTGGGAAACATCTAGCATATTATGACAGGTGAGGTTGAGAGCTAGAAAAGATAAGGAAGTATGGTATAGGTAGAACCTTGGAGACTGTCTGCATTTGAAGAGATCAGGGAAGGTAAAGGAGAGTTCAGTAAAACAAAAAACAAACAAAAAAACCAAAAAAGACAGAACAAAGCAATCAGAGAAGCAGAAGTATCATCAAGACAAAGAGAAGTGTTTCCAAAGGCATGAACCTTCAGCAGCACTAGATGAAGCAAAGAAATCGTGGGAAAATAGGACTGAGGAAGAAGGGCACTAAATTTGGGAACAAAAGAAATATACCTGGGACATTTGAGAGAATGGCTGAGTGATAAGAGAAAATTCAGTTTACAAGGAGCTGAAGTATCAGTGAGTGAAGAAGCAGTGAAGATAGGTAGAGCATACTACTTTCTTGAAGTCTGACAGTGAAGAAAAAAAAATAATGCGCCAGTAAGTTGAGGAGTATAGAAACAGAGAATGATTTTTTTTAGGGTAAGAAAGACTACATGACTTACATTTTGTAGTGGGGTGGAAAGAATTAAGTGAACAAAAATTAGTAGCAACATTTTTTTTTTTTTTGACAGGAAAGAGCCAGAGAGAAGGAGGAAAAGGAGCTAGTAAAGAGACAAAGATGCATAAAATATTCTTTAAATAAATATTTATGAAGTGCCAATCATGGACCTTTGTTAAGTCTACTAATCTTCCAGAGGAAATGAAATAATATAATAGACATGGTAGAAAGCCTCCTCAACATCCTTCCATTCTACTCCTCCCCTGTTTCTGTCATGAAGGTTGACCAAAATGGCTTACTCACATGCTGGTAGCAGGTATTGTCAGGTGGGTGTAAGGCTGATCTGTTGATTGGAGTGCTTATATGGGTCTCTCTAATATGGCAATGTCAAGGTACTTGGATTTCTTATGTGGCTTTAAAGTGAGTGTTTCAAGAGAACCAGATAAAGCTGTATGGCCTTTTCTGACCTAGCCTCAGAAATCACACTGTCAGCTCTGTTGCATTCTCATTGTTACAAGCAACTTAGCAAGGCTGACTGATTCAAAGGAAGGACACATAGATCCTACATCTCAATGGGAAGAGTGTCAAAGGATTTGCAGACTGTTTTAAACCCTCCAGTTACCATAATCATATTATATACATTTGTTGAATGGTTTTAATGTATCAGGTATTTTGATGAACACTTTATATGAATTACCTTATATACTCCTTACCATGACTTTATGAATTTTTTGCTACTTTATAACCATTCTGTAGATAAAGAAGGGAAACCTTGGAGAGGTTATATAACTTGCCATGGTCACACAGCTAGTAAATGATGGTCTAGACTTATACTCAGTTCTCTTTGATCCAAGAGTCTGTAGACTTAATCATCACTAAGCTAGCAATTTATCATAAGAGAACAGAATTGTGTTTTAGATACTTCATTCCTGGAAGCAGGGAGATTAGTTGGAAGCTATTATTACTATCAGCTGCTTGTTTTATCTGTCATCACAGAAGGTAATCAATGGAAGGAGTGAAAAAGTAGGAGAGGGGAGGGTATGTGTTGTTAAATATTGACAGGAAAAAAATGTAACATTTTTAGGTTAGAATTTCTATGATTCCAATGATTTTCAGTAACCATTTGTTATTGGTTCAAATTATTGACCATCTTCACTCTTCATCATCTGTCATCTACCATAAAGTCTTAGTTTATTCATTCAGAGCGTGTCACAAGTCCTTTGGTCTGAGCTAGATATGCTTTTGGTATTTTAAAGACAGAATAAAAAATATTAGTCTTTCTTCTCTTCTCTACCAAAGGCATACTTTTTAGCTTCTTATTAGACTGAGAAAGATTTGAGGTGTGGGTTCTCTGAGTTTTCATATCAGGGGTTGGCAAACTATGGGTTGTGGTCCAAGCCTGTAGTTTGCTTTTTGTAAATAACATTTTAGTGGAACATAGCCATACCCATTCATTTACATATTTTCTATTGCTGCTTTTACGCCATCAAGTTGGATAGCTTTTGCAGAGACTGTATGGCGTGCAAAACCTAAAATATTTACTATCTGGCATCTTATAGGAAAAGTTTGTAAACCTCTTATAGAAAAGTTTGTCAAGTTTTGTGTAATACAGGGCCTATTTAAGACATTCTGTTGCATATGTGAGATGCTTAGTGCAGGTCAGGGTGTAGGGTTAGGGCAGACTGGCCAGTCATATTATTGTATGTCTTAGTAGGAGAGATCAATGACTAAGTCAATTATTGGTGCATATTACAGGTCTGAAAAAAGCAGTGATCCAGAGGCCTCTTGAATGAATTCTAGCAAATAGGATAGAATAACCATTTTAGGACAAAGCTACTCTGTTTTGTACTGTGGGCTAGATGCTCATGAATTTGGTTCATCAGATACTATTCATAACTAGAAGTAGCAGGTGAGAGACCAGTATGTGACTCTTGTCCCTAACTGAGGCAAGAATAGAGATCTGTTGTTGTTCAGTCATTCAGTTGTGTCCAGGTCTTTGTGACCATGGACTGCAGCACACCAAGCTTTCTTGTCCTTCTCCATCTTCTGGAGCTTGCTCAAACTCATGTCCGTTGAGTCAGTTATGCCATCCAACCATCTCGTCCTCTGTCGTTCCCTTCTTCTGCCTTCAGTCTTTCCCAGCATCAAGGTCTTTTCTAATGAGTCCCCTCTCCACATCAGGTAGCTGAAGTATTGGAGCTTCAGCTTCATCATAGTCCTTCCAATGAATATTCAGAATTGATTTCCTTTAGGATTGACTGGTTTGATCTCCTTGCGGCCCAAGGGACTCTCAAGAGTTCTTCTCCAACACCACATTTCAAAAGTATCAATTCTTCAGCGTTCAGCCCTCTGTTACGGTTCAGCTCTCACATCCACACATGACTACTGGAAAAACCATAGCTTTGACTATATGGACCTTCGTTGGTAAAGTAATGTGTCTGCTTTTTAATATTTTGTCTAGGTTTGTCATAGCTTTTCTTCCAAGGAGCAAGTGTCTTTTAATTTCATGGCTACAGTTACCATCTGCAGTGATTTTTGAGCCTGAGAAAATAAAGCCTCTCACTGTTGTCAGAGATCTGTAGGTTATTCTCAATTTACCCTTCTTTTTTTTTTTTTTTCTATTTTTTCCAAAAGCCTTATAATATTTTTGTTTTGTTTTGGGCTTCTGTAGGCAATGGCACCCCACTCCAGTACTCTTGTCTGGAAAATCCCATGGATGGAGGAGCCTGGTAGGCTGTAGTCCATGGGGTTGCTAAGAGTCGGACACGACTGAGCGACTTCCCTTTCACTTTTCACTTTCATGCATTGGAGAAGGAAATGGCAACCCACTCCAGTACTCTTGCCTGGAGAATCCCAGGGACGGGGGAGCCTGGTGGGTTTCCGTCTATGGGGTCGCACAGAGTCGGACACGACTGAAGCGACTTAGCTTAGCTTAGCTTATGCTGATTTTAAACATTATTACATTTAGTGCCCCTTTGTATCCAGGAGATTTTTTGGTTTACATTATTGTGCATTTCATTTATTCTCACGCCCTATTTAGGACATTGTTGTTTCAGCCATAGGACTGACCCAGATGTTCAGAAACGGCATCCAGAGAGAGATACCTCCAGGCACTGTTGGCACATAATCGAGTTATGGTTATGCTTTGTACACTTATCCTTGGGCATGTTCTCAGGATTTATTTAGAGTAAGTATATATTCTTTCCAGTGATTTTGCTTTTATTTCCTTAGTTTTGGAAATGTGATTATGCATTTACTAATATTACAGGAATGATTTTCTCACACAGCCGTGAATATTTTATCTACCTAAATTGTCAATGAAAGTACTTTTCAACTGTTAATGATTTACAAAAAGCCTTTTTTATTGTGTGTAATTAGAGGAAATTAAAACAACTCTCTTAATATGCAATAAGAGTTAATTTAATTAGTTGCCCATTTGGAAATAGGTTATTGATTCACTTTTCCTGTACACAGAAAAATTAAATAAAATAACATAGTGTATCTTCTTTTACAAAGGAGAAAACTACATTACTCTAGGCATATATTTTGTCCCACATTTTGTGTTTTACAAGTAACTAAATGAATTTACTCTTTAAAAAGTGAGCATTAAATAAATACAGTGACAGGCGAGTACTTTGTATCTTTCTCACTGTTGAATAATAAAAAATAAATCTTTTTAATTGCTTTTTTTTTAGTTACATTTATGCTCCTGAAAAAAAATTGTGCTAATATATCCTTTCAATTTCTTGTGAAAATATTTGTGCTACAATGAACCTGTGATGATGGAATTTCTGAGAGAATGATGGTAAGAACCTTCAGATGGTATGTAGGCTTACTCTAATTTGTTTATGATGAATAGATGTCCTCAAACAGGGGCTGTGTGTGCTTAGTCATTCAGTCATGTATGACTCTTTACAACCCTATGGACTGTAGTTCACCAGGCTCCTCTGTCCATGGGGATTCTCCAGGCAAGAATACTGGAGTGGGTTGCCATGCCCTTCTCCAGGGGATCTTCCCAACCCAGGAATCGAACCCAGGTCTCCCACATTGCAGGCAGATTCTTTACCGTTTGAGCTACCAGGGAAGCCCAAATCAGGGGCTAATTGTCATTTAAAAGAAGATTATTAAAAAAAGGGTGTGTGTGTATATATATATATATATATATATATATATATGAGGTGACAGATGTGTTAATTAAACTTGATGGTGAGAATCATTTTACAGTGTTTATGTGTGTCAAATCATCATGCTGTATACTTTAAATATTATAATTTTGTCAGTTATACCTCATACTTAGTACTTAATAAGCCTGGTGGCTTGTTCTGATAATTTAGTCAGGAAATGGAAACTGCTTGCTCTCTGAGAATGTACATAGTAAGAATATGCAGCTGATCTTTGGTTTTTGATCTGTTGAATCAAGTTACTGGCCGTTTTGGCAATATTGGCAACAAATTGGAGTTTGAATCTTACAAAGAGTATAAGTGTGTGACTGATTCTGGTGTATAAGCTAGGGGTTTCATATTGCCAGTGGTGATCTGATGTTTAGAATGCTTGCATTTACCTCTTATGATATGTGGACAACTCAACTCATGTAAGAAGGAAGATATATATGGTTGTCTGTTGCTCGGTAATAATATTACCGTAAACTTCCCTGGTGGCTTAGTGGTAAAGAATCTGCCTGCTGTGCAGGAGATGCGAGTTTGATCCCTGGGTCGGGAAGATCCCCTGGAGAAGGAAGTGGCAACCAACTCCAGTATTCTTGCCTGGAGAATCCCATGGACAGAGAAGCTTGGCAGGTACAGTCCATGAGGGTGCAAGAGTCGGATATGACTTAGTGACTAAACCACCACTAAGCCACCACCACCATATGTAGGTAAACAACAAGGACCTACTATATAGCGTAGGGAACTATATATATCCAATGTCTTGTAATGACCTATAATGGAAAAGACTTTGAAAAACAATGTATATATAAAGCTGAATCACTTTGCCATACACATGGATTTAATACAACTTTGTATATTAGTCATACTTCAATTTAAAAAAATGTTAAAAAAAAAAGAGTGCCACAGTCTTACAAATCATAATCACATACAGGTAATCACTTACCTCCTATCACCTTTGCCAAATTGTTTGAATTAGATACAAGTCCCTGCTCATACTCAAGGGCAGGATTACTAAGAGTTAGGGATCATGGAGTGTCTGCTATAAAAGGGAAAAGAAAACTGGATTATCTTGCCCTCAGGATTTTCTTTTGACCTATTATAAATAACCTGAAGGCAGGATTCATGGTTGATTCATTCTGAATCTTTTGGTCTTCCCCATCACCTACCTACTAGATAGTGTTTTATATTTAGTCGGGACTTGGTTGGTACTTGTAGGCTTAATTAATTATTATCCTATAAAGCTGCTATCAAAGAAAGTGGATTCCCTTGTACTTGGCTTGACAGTCTGACTCTTTGAAAGTTGAAAGCCATTGTTTATGAACTGAGACTGTTAAAATTTTAATTATTTCTAGCAAAGTCTATTTTGTCATCTCTTCCATTAAACAGTAATTTTAAATAAATCCCTCCTTCTCAGAAAACAGCTATACTAGTGCTGTATTTAAAGCTGAATACAGATTACCTTGTTAACTCAATATAGCAATGGTAATAGTTGTCTGAAAAAGATCTTGAATCTTATGCCACATTGTTATGAGAGACTAACAGCTATATAAGGTGTTCCTTCTTTTCATAGTGTTTTGTTTCTTTGTCTGTCAACATAATGTTTTCTTTCCAGATCAGCAGGCAAAACTAGCAAGTGCTTTTTATTTTTGTCTGTGAGAAAAATTATGAGCTGCCAGATCAAAGGAAAAGCATTTCTAACTCTGAGACTTGTGCTTCTAAAGAATCATATTCAGCATTGTAGAAATATTAATTATGTGTATACTTAATATCCATATGGCCCTAGGCAGACATTTTGCAAAGCCGTGTCATTTGCAGTTCTTTTTCCTTGAATAGATAAGGTGGAAGCTAGATAACTATAGAATGCCAACAAACAGTTTTATAGCATGAACTAACACACAAGGTCAGAAAAATAAAGTCCAACGATGAGGGGGAAATATGCAACAAAGATTTTGGGTCTTTGTGGAATGAGGGAAGACCTTAGTAAGTCAATATGAATCTAATAGTAACAGAGAAACTAGGCAGGAGTACAATATATGATAATCAGAGGGAGGGATGGTTCATGTTGAATGTGAAAGAGAGGCAAATATTCCCACTTGTTAAATACAACCACATAGTAAACGGTACCATGAATAACCAAAGAAGACACAGTTACCAAATGTGGTGAGGTCCTCAGATGCAGCCGTAATTATGCATATATGTTAGGAGAGAAAACTATTTAGATGAATTTTGGTATAGTTCTGAAGAGATTTTATTTTTATCTTTTGTTACCATCTGTGCTAGGCAGAGTCTAAGATGACCTCCAAGATTCTTATTCTCTGGTGTGCTTGTTTGGTATGGTCCTCTTTAGTGGCTCCTCTATAATCCTTTTCATTTGAATTTGGGCAGAACTTGTGAATATGTTGAGTCATCACACCTGTGATTAGGTTACAACTCAGTCCACTTTAATAAAAAACCTGGCCTGATCCAATAAGGTGAGCTTTTAAAAGGATTTTTCCTGCAGTTCAAGAAATTCAATACTTGGTAGCATTAGAGGGCCTACTGAGGGGACCATGTGGTGAGGAATTGGGAGTGACATCAAGGGGCTGAGTGTGGCTTCTGGCTGACAACCAGCAAGAGAATGGAGGTCAGTCTTAACAATGGCAAGGAACTGAGTTCTGAAACAACCAGTGATCTTGGAGGAGGATCCCACACTCTAGATGAAACCATAGCCCTGATAGACACTGATTTCAGCCTAGTGAGATCCTGACCAGAGGACCCGGCTAACCCAGACTCCTTACCACAGGAACTGTGAGATGATAGATCTGTGTTGATTTAAGCTGCTAACCATGGAGTAATTTTTATTTAGTCATAGAAAAGAGTATGGCACCTTATATATAGGGTACATATCTACGTTAACACTTTTCTAAACATGCTCCATCTCTTTCCAGCTTTGTTTCTATACTCAGGTATTCTCTTCCTTGGAATGATTTCTGTTATAAAACTGTTCTAGCCTTCATTTATGGCCCATCTCATGTGCCATCGCCTTGTTTACAGTTTTTCTATCTGTGTAGATGAAAGCCATCTCTTTGTCCCCTGAATCTGTAGTGTTCTTTGTATCTTTGTCATGTCACTTACATATTTTAATTGTATAAGAATTATTTGTATTCATGGTTTATGCTTTTTGTTTTAAATTTGTTTTTTGATTTGAATAGGAAATACATATTTTCAAATATTCCAAATATTTGAAAAGAATATTTCAAAATATTCTTTTGAAAGAATGTATGATGAAAAGTGTTTTTAGTCCAGTTCACTAGTCCCCTAGTCCTTTGGTTCAGAGGTAACCTTTCTTTTCAGTTTTTGATGTATCTTTCTGTAGAGTTTCTATACATCAGTTCAGTTCAGTTCAGTCTCTCAGTTGTGTTCGACTCTTTGCGACCCCATGGACCGCAGCACACCAGGCCTCCCTGTCCATCACCAACTTCCAGAGTTTACCCAAACTCATGTCCATTGAGTCAGTGATGCCATCCAACCATCTCATCTTCTGTTGTTCCCTTCTCCTCCCATCTTCAGTCTTTTCCAACATTAGGGTCTTTTCAAATGAGTGAGCTCTTTGCATCAGGTGACCAAAGTATTGGAGTTTCAGCTTCAACATCACTTGTTCCAATGAACACCCAGGACTGATCTCCTTTAGGATGGACTGGTTGGATCTCCTTGTAGTCCAAGGGACTCTGAAGAGTCTTCTCCAACACCACAGTTCAAAAGCATCAATTCTTCTGTGCTCAGGTTTCTTTATAGTCCAACTCTTACATCCATACATGACTACTGGAAAAACCATAGCCTTGGCTAGATGGACCTTTGTTGACAAAGTAATGTCTCTGCTTTTTAATATGCTGTCTAGGTTGGTCATAGTTTTCCTTCCAAGGAGTAAGCATCTTTTAATTTCATGGCTGCAGTCAACCATCTGCAGTGATTTTGAGCCCCAAAAAATAAAGTCAGCCACTGTTTCCCCATCTATTTGCCATGAAGTGATGGGACCAGATGCCATGATCTTCGTTTTCTGAATGTTGAGCTTTAAGCCAACTTTTCCACTCTCCTCTTTCACTTTCATCAAGAGGCTCTTTAGTTCTTCTTCACTTTCTGCCTTAAGGGTGGTGTCATCTGCATATCTGAGGTTATTGATATTTCTCCCGGCAATCTTGATTCCAGCTTGTGCTTCATTCAGGCCAGCATTTCTCATGATGTACTCTGCATATAAGTTAAATAAGCAGGGTGACAGTATACAGCCTTGATGTACTCCTTTTCCTATTTGGAGACAATCTGTTGTTCCGTTTCCAGTTCTAACTGTCGCTTCCTGACCTGCATACAGATTTCTCAAGAGGCAGGTCAGGTGGTCTAGTATTCCCATTTCTTTAAGAATTTTCCACAGTTTGTTGTGACCTATAGAGTCAAAGGCTTTGGCATAGTCAATAAAGCAGAAATGTATGTTTTTCTGGAACTTTTTTGCTTTTTTGATGATCCAGTGGATATTGGCAGTTTGATTTCTCGTTCCTCTGCCTTTACTAAATCCAGCTTGAACATCTGGAAGTTCATGGTTTACGTATTGCTGAAGCCTGTCTTAGAAAATTATGAGCATTACTTTACTAGCGTGTGAGATGAGTGCAATTGTGTAGCAGTTTGAGCATTCTTTGGCATTGCCTTTCTTTGGGATTAGAGTGAAAACTGACCTTTTTCAGTCCTGTGGCCACTGCTGAGTTTTCCAGATTGGCTGGCATATTGAGTGCAGCATCATCTTTTAGGATTTGAAATACCTCAACTGGAATTCCATCACCTCTGCTAGCTTTGTTCATAGTGATGTTTGCTAAGGCCCACTTGACTTCACATTCCAGGATGTCTGGCTATAGGTGAGTGGTCACACCATCATGATTATCTGGGTCATGAAAATCTTATTTGTACAGTTCTTCTGTGTATTCTTGCCACCTCTTCTTAATATCTTCTGCTTCTGTTAGGTCCATACCATTTCTGTTCTTTATTGAGCCCATCTTTGCATGAAATGTTCCCTTGATATCTCTAATTTTCTTGAAGAGATCTCTAGTCTTCCCCATTCTATTGTTTTCCTCTATTTCTTTGCACTGATCACTGAGGAAGACTTTTTTTTTAATCTCTCCTTGCTATTCTTTGGAACTCTGCATTCAGATGCTTATATCTTTCCTTTTATCCTTTGCTTTTCGCTTCTCTTCTTTTCACAGCTATTTGTAAGGCCTCCCCAGACAGCCATTTTGCTTTTCTTTAATTTCTTTTTCTTGGGGATGGTCTTGATCCCTGTCTTCTGTGCAATGTCATGAACCTCTGTCCATAGTTCATCAAGCACTCCTATCAGATCTAGTCCCTTAAATCTATTTCTCACATAGACAAGTATATTTGTATATATGACTTCCTTCCTATCTATACAAAACTAGCATAATATTTATCCTCTCAGTTTATCCTCTCTTCTTCATTGTGAGATGTATGAAGAATCCATGTCTTTTTCTTTGTTATATTAATCTTCTGAGATACCTTAGTATTTAAGACCTCCTGATTCTAATCTTTCCCATCAAACCTTTCATTGATGTTATTTATATTAACTCAGATTTCATTTTGACAGACTGTTTGATTAAAATGTTTTCCTTAAAATGGACTCAGAACCTTTCTTAACATTTCACTGTTAGGGTGCCAAAATACCAGAGACTTGTAACTTTAAAACATGTTTATTGGGGACTTCCCTGGTGGTCCTGTGGCTAAGACTCCATGCTCTGAATGCAGAGGGCCCGGGTTCCATAGCTGGTTAGGGAACTAGATCTCACATTCTGCATATAAGACCCAGCACAGCCAAATAAAAAAAAAAAGTTATATTTATTTGATTAGAGGAATCACATGGGTAAGTATTTCTGAATAGGATATTATTATTAGCAGATACACCCTTTCTACCTTCTCTGGTAATTCTTTTGCTACTTTCTTGACAGAGTGGTTATTCTGTGAGGTCTTATGGGGTATGGAATTGGGAACACTGCATTAGGATCAAGGGTTTTCAGTTTATATAAGAATTTGTGAAAATGTAGTTCTTTGAACTGAACTGAACTTTGTTATTAGTTCTTATGATGCTATTGGGCAAGTGAAGCTAATAATATTTTCTGCATTTTGAAAAAGTTAAAACACCAAAAAACCTAACTTATCTAATTGATACACATGACTCTGGAGCCTTATATTTTGTTAAAGCTTTTACTACCTTATTTACTTCTTAACATCTAGTTGTCTTAATTACCTCATTAAAAGTATTAACTCTTTCCATGCTTCCTTTTCCTCTCTTACCTCAGTGTATCCAATTCCCTTTCCTAATTGGTGAAATTCGAATGAGTGAAAAAGAAAAGTTACCTGGAACTATGATCCTGATGGGATTTAAAACCCCTCATGACTAAGTTCTTATCAAGTTTGTTTTTAAAGTGCATTATGTGTGTTTCCTTCTTTCTCATGCTGTCTTTATTCACAGTTGTGCTGCTTAACACATCATTCAGGAAAATACATACAATGAGATTAGATAAACCAGCTATTAAAACCATTATTAGCAACTTTAGAAATTAGTGAATAAAGACTATCAAAGATTATGTGTTTATCTCTGAATTTTAGTTATGAAAGCCATCATTTTTCCTATGTAATAGGATAACATTGATTTTATTGAATAAAAATTTGGGGACTAGTTTATTTCCATATGACTTGTGTATTAATGGTTCATAATAAATGTGCCCTCTATAATAAGGATTCCGTGATTTGTAACAAAATAATAAATTTCAGCCTTCCTCCAAATGAGTTTAAGAAAATACTAAACTTAAAACTTTGTTTTATAAGTTATAAATACCAAAATGATATTTATTGATGACCCCATTTTATAAGTATTATGGTTTTCCTGAAAGTTTCACTGATCACAACACTTTATAGAATTTTGTATTACTGTATTATATTTTTTAATATAACATTTTTAATGCTATAACATTAAAAGCTCCAGATAACATGGAGCTCATTATGGTTTTTAATTGTGCTTTCTAATTTAAAAAGTCCCTTATAAACATGAGCAAAGAGAGAGTATTCCTGGGTAACCTTTGCATTTTAAGTAGCCTCAGTGTTAGTGATGTTTTTAGGGCAAATATTGAACACATGTAATATTTTGAATAATATCAATTTATGAAAGTTTATCAATTTATCCAGTGATTATAGAAACCGCTTGAAGTTAACTTGTTCAATTATGTAAATTTCCATAATGATTTGCACACAATAGGGGTGGCTCAGAGGGTAAAGTGTCTCCCTGCAATGCAGGTGACCCAGGTTTGATCCCTGGGTCTGGAAGATCCCCTGGAGAAGGAAGTGGCAAACCATTCTGGTATTCTTGCCTGGAAAACCCCAGGACATAGATTTTGGACAGAGAAATCTGGTAGGCTATATAGTCCATGGGGTTGCAAAGAGTCGGACATGACTGAGTGACTTCACTTTCTTTTCACTTTCCTGGCTCCAACCAACTGAAACCTAATTCAGATCAGTTTAGGCCAAAAAGAGACTTTATTTACTAATGTGACTGAGATTGAGAGGCAAGGTGAGGCTAAACTTAAGGAATGAATGGGACAAGGGAGTTGGGTATTATCAGCAGGGCCCTTTTTTCAGCTCTAGCTTTTGCTTCTGTGTGTTTACTTTGTTCTCTTAGGCCTGATTACTGTGCATGGCTGATGGTAAAAAGGGACTTTAGTCAACTCTCTTTCAGTTTCTAAATTGAAAAAAAAATCTCATTTGTATGTGTAGCTTTTTATTGTCTCAGCTTGAATCAGATGTCCCTCCTTTCCCATTGGCCAAGCAACAGTGTCCTAGAGGATAGAAAGGATTTTCAAGAAGATGCCAGTTTATATTCTAACTACATAATTAGAGATGGGGTAGGAATATTTCCAGTAGGTTGTGCGGTGGGGATTGGGGGACATGGGGAAAGGGGATGATAATCCCAATACCTTTTGAGATGGGGAAGAAAGGGAAAGGTTTGGAGAATGTATAGCTGTTTAGGAGAGATGCTTTAGCAAGAGTCAATAGGAGATCATTTGAATTCTGTATTAGTCAGGGTTCTCCATAGTAACAAAATCAGTAGCATGATACACAGACACACACACACACACACACACACACACAGACAGACACGGTGGTTTAGTTGCAAAATCATGTCTAACTCTTGTGACCCCATGGACCCTCCTCTGTGCATGGGATTCTCCAGGCAAGAATACTGGAGTGGGTTGCCATTTCCTTCTCCAGGGAATATTCCCCACCCAGGGATCAAACCTGCATCTCCTGCACTGCAGGTGGGTTTTTTACTGCTGAGCCACCAGGAAAGCCCACATATATGCATAGTAAATATAAATATAAGGAATTGGCTCACATGATCAAGGAGGCTAAGTCCCAAAATATGTAAGGTGAATTGACAAGCTGAGGACTCAGGAGAGCTGATGGTGTAGTTCCAGTGTGAAGATCAGTAGGCTTGACCCAGGAAGAGTCAGTGTTTCTGCTTCAGTCAAAAGCAGAAAAAAACTGATGTTCCTGTTTGAAGGCAGGCAAGCAGGAGAAATTCTGTCTTACCTGGGCGAAGGCCAACCCTTTTGTTTTATTCAGGCCTTCAACTGATTGGATGATGCCTACCCATGTTAAGGAGGGCAATCTGCTTTACTCAGTCTACTGATTTACATGTTAATCTCATTCAAAAGCATCCTCATAGAAACACCCAGAATAATGTTTGACCAAATCTCTGGGCACCCCATGCACAGTGAAGGTGACACATACAGTGAAACATCACAAGGTGCTACGTGGTAGAATACGGGTTGGGCTGTGTTTTGTACTAAATAGTTCTAATATAGAGCAAGTTTAGATTATACTGATAAGCATTAGATATATAAATTGGCAAGCCTTGTTGTTCTGAATGTTTTTCATTTTTATTATAGCCAAAACATAGTAACACTTTATCATCCTATAAAATGGGAAGATATTTGGAATGTGAAATGGAGTATATAAACAACCAGTCTTACGATAAATGAAACTGGAGTCTACTGGCCTAAATACCTGCTTAAAAGCCATCCATGTAGATATGGGATATAAATCTTCAAAAAAAAGAGAATACATCTATTGAGGAACTTCCTTGGTGGTCCAGTGGCTAAGACTCCATGCTGCCAATGCAGGGGACAGAGTTCAGTCCTTGGTCTGAGAACTAGATCCCAGTAAGCCACAACTAAGAGTTTGCTTGCTTCAACTTAAGATACTACATTCAGTTAAGTTCAGTTCAGTTGCCCAGTCATGTCTGACTCTTTGTGACCCCATGGACTGTAGCACGCCAGGCTTCCTTGTCCATCACCAACTCCCGGAGCTTGCTCAAACTCATGTCCATTGAGTTGGTGATGCCATCCAACTGTCTCATCCTCTGTCATCCCCTTCTTCTCCTGCCTTCAATCTTTGCCAGCTTCAGGGTCTTTTCTAAGGAGTCAGTTCTTTGCATCAGGTGGCTAAAGTATTGGAGTTTCATCTTTAGCATCAGTCCTTCCAATGAACATTCTGATTTCCTTCAGGATTGACTGGTTAATCTCCTTGCAATCCAAGGGGCTCTCAAGAGTCTTCTCCAACACCACAGTTCAAAAGCATCAGTTCTTTGGCGCTCAGCTCTTTATAGTCCAGCTCTCACATCCATACATGACTACTGGCAAAACCATAGCTTTGATTAGATGGACGTTTGTCAGCAAAGTAATGTCTGTGCTTTTTAATATGCTGTCTAGGTTGGTCATAGCTTTTCTTTCAAGGTCCTACGCTGCAACTAAATTTTCTCCCAAGATCCTGCATGCCACAGCTAAAAAAGATTTTGCATCCCGCAATAAAGATTGACAATCCTGGAACATGCCACAGTTAGGACCTTGTGGAGCCAAATAAATACATAAATATATAGATATTAAAAAATACATCTATTGAGTTAAAGAAGTAGCTGAGAATTTCTTTGAATGTTAGATATGGTTAGGGAGTATTTCAGTTTGTAAAAAATTAAAGTCAGCTTTAATTTAATTGGGAGAAAAGGGTGGCTATTAGGTGAGAATTATGTTATTAACTTTGTACTGAAGTGAAGTGAAGTGAAGTGAGGTCGCTCAGTCGTGTCCGACTCTTTGCGACCCCATGGACTGTAGCCCACCAGGCTCCTATGTCCATGGGATTCTCCAGGCAAGAATACTGGAGTGGGTTGCCATTTCCTTCTCCAGGAGATCTTCCCGACTCAGGGATCGAACCCACGTCTCTAGCATTGCAGGCAGACGCTTTAACCTCTGAGCCACCAAGGAAAAAAACTTCCGTTTTATTGTATTCAATGGGTAAAATCAATTTATTTGAAACAATTTACCTTTTCTTTTGCAATAAAAATTTTTAATTAGGTTATGTACATTGGTTTTTCAGTCATAATGCTGTTGCACACTTAATAGATGTAATGTAAGCATAACTTTTATATACACTGAAAAATGAAATAATTCATGTAACTCATTTCACTGTTGTGGTTTGGAATTGAATATCTCTGAGGTGTACCTGTGAATGCTGTAGGCTTTGCAGGTCATGTCTCTCTTGTAGATGCTTGATTCTGCCATAGATCATATGTAAATGAATGGGTGTGGCTATTCCAGTAAAACTTTATTTATAGAAGGAGGTGGGCCAAATGCCATAGTTTACAGATCCTTATCTGGTCTAGTGCTCTCAGGCTAGCAGAGAAAAGAGGAGGGGAGGGCTGGATGGCAGATTGACCTAAGGTGCCTGGTTCAGAGGGGTCCACTTACAGGGCTATGCAGCTTTCACACCTTTGCCATGGGACAGACAGGTTTGTGGATACATAAAATGACTACTGCCAGCCTTGTTGCATGGCACAGAAGGAGCAGGTCAGCTCACCAGGCTCAAGGCTCTTTCCCTCAGCAACTTTGGGATCCCACTTAGCTCGCCTTTTTCTGTGCTCTTGCGTCTTCTAAGTCAGAATGTCTCCAGTAAGAGATCGGCCCCCAAATTTCTCATCCCTCCTCTTGTGAAGGACAGTTGGCTGACATGGTGACCAGTTGGCTGTGCTGGCTCTGGGATCACTGAAGTTCTGTGTTTCTATTTCTCTGTTAGGTATAGACCTAACATTCTCCAGTACATGTAACCCCAAACCTAGTTGTGTGGGGAAATGTAGATGGGACTGCTCACATAAGCATGGCCCACCCTCATCAATAGCTGGCCTGGGCCCAGGGCTCCTGGGGAGTGACTCCTGCTGTGAGAGCTCCCTGGGTACATGTGGCCCTTGGGCTGTGTACTCGCATTCTTCTTTAAAGCTGCTCTGGGCTGGGCTTGCAGACTGTCTGCTTCCTCTGTTTTGACATGTGACACAACAGGCTGTGAATCGTTGTTCTTGGCAGGGAGGGCAGGTCAAGGCAAGCTGACAGTACTGGGGAATGAAGCAGAGTTTATACTGGTCCCATGGGACCCCATAGTAGGAACATTCTGACACTAAGTCACTGTTGAAAGATAAGACCTGATGCTCATCGAAAGCAACCAGCTTCCCTATGTAAAAGCCATCAGAACTCCTCCAGGTACTTGTGGACCACCCGTGAGCTGGAACACTCCTTGCACACTCCCTTAGCATTGAGGTTGACTGAACCCCACTCACAACAGATGCCACAGTGCAATACATCAGCACCCTCTTTTTGAAAAGTTCTAGATTTTCATCAAAGTAGCTGGGGAAGTAACTGAATTTCCTGTTGTCTGGGGCTAAGCAGCCCTAGAGTTGTCCTATTTTGCTTTCATAGGAGTTTTTGCAGTCCAATAAGATTGTATCACTTTCTTCTTGATTTTCCTGAGACAGAAACTTTTCTACTTTGTGAAGTTCACCTAGGGATAAATGGGTTCCAGTCTTCTTGTAGGAGGTCTTATTGGGACTGATCCCCATGGGCACAATTTCTTCAAACTCACCAGCACACAGTTCTGGAAAATAGCAAACTCTTCCTTTGCTGGTCTTAAAATTGTCCTTACACATGTAATCCTCACACAGTGGGCAGTAAAGCATCACTTCTATGTAGAGTCTGGTGGCTAATCTGCTTCCACCAACTGTCCCATTCATTCCTTCCATAGCAAAACAAACTAGTAGTGGCTCTCCAGAGTCCCATGATGAGGATTCTCAATCACATCCGGGCTCCTTGAGAAAGAGGTGAAGCCTCTTTCTGGGCTTGCCTGTGAAGTGCAGGTGCTGACACAGAGCTGTCTGCCAGGCACAGACCCAGTCAGGATCCTTCAGGTCACAGTAGCGGTAATAAAGTAGCAAGTTCCCCTTCATCATTGCCCCCGGTCATTCATCAGCTCATCAGGGCTAAAGCAGCCTATATCAGGGAGCCAGGCAGACACTTCATGGTTATGGGTAAGGTCCTCTATGAAAAGGTTCCTTTTATCTGCAGACTCAAGACTCTTGGAGGTGCTCAGTGTCACAGCCAGCTGCTTTAAAGCAAGTGGTTTGGAAAACCTCATCAGCATGTTGTGTTGCCACATGTCTGTGGATGCTGATTGGGTCTGTTAGCAGTTGCTGATTCCACCATTTTTCTTTACATTTAAAAGGAGGTACTAGAACTTCTTTAGTTTTGACAAAGGGGCAAATGCCTTTTTCTTTGCAAATGAGTATTTCTTTTTGTAATGACATCTAACTGCTTTGAGTCTGCTACTGGGGTTGATAAGACCTGTGTCTTTCAAATCCAGGTCTGAAAACCTTAAAACACAGGCCTGCAGGTCATTTCCTTGGTCTGGTGGAGTGAAAGAAGGCATCTGGTTTGGTTTCATCAGTGGGCAGATTTCTTTCAGTTAACTATGTCCTCACTCTGGAAGTTAGGCCATTGACCTACCTCTTAATGGGCTGATCAACCTTGCCCCTTCAGGATACTCTTAAAGCTTAACATTGTGTCATCAAGCACAGGAGAAATATTTATAGAATCTAGCCCCAACATGACAAAGCAGGACAGAGAAGAGAGGATTTGGAGCTGAGATACAATAACTTGATAACTAGCACACCCCAGATCTAGTGTTTTGATTTTGGTGCTTAGGATTCCTGGACCATGTGTAGATAGTATAAATTTAAAGCTGAAAGTCTTGAGGGTAGGTTATAGTCAAGAATTCTCAGGAAGACTTTTTTCATTTTTCCCAAAGCCCAGGCTGAAACATTTCTTTTCATCTTGTATGCTAATGTAAGGTATCAGCTTTCTACAGAGATTTGGATCTCATCTGGTCAAAGGCTGTAAAAACCCAATCCCATTGGTTACCTAACTGGAAAACCTTTCCAAGGTAAATTGCAGGTAAGCTCTTGAGCTTATTGCTCTGGTTTGCAGTTTCATTTTTTTTAGGGATTTCTTTCACATTCTCTTGAGCTCCTAACTACACTTTTCTATCCATACAGGGTTTTATTTATTTGCTTTGTCTTATTTCTGTGCCAGTGTAAGCCTTCCTTCAACCACTCTCCCATCCTTTGTCATCACCTTCAAAGACATCTATTTTAGGTGTTGAGGATACAACAAAAGAGACATATCCCAATGTTCTCATGGAGCTCATCTTTTAAAGGGGAAATAAAAATAGATAACATATTACTCTATTAGGTGATGATAAGTGTTATGAATAAGAGTGAGGTAGGATAAAGAAATAAAGTAATGAAGATGCTGTTTCATAGAGGTCAGGTTAGGCCTTGCTGATAGGATGTTGGTTGTTGTTTAGTCGCTCAGTTGTGTCCAGCTGTTTTGCAATCCCAGAGTATTGGTAGTGTAATGTCAAATTCTGTAAGTGTTAATTATACATTTGTATAATGAGCAGTTCATATTGATGTCCTAAGTAATGTTAACTCATAAACTGAGCTAAGAGATTGGATATTGCTTCAATAACTCAAATATTAATATGTTTTTAAAAGATAATGGGGAAATATCCTGAGGACAATTCCTTGAGTACTGTCAGTCTTTAATATCTCCTATTATAAATGTTGCCAGTGTTGAATAATAAATGATCTATAAGATAATACACTATGCAGTGTTTCGACATGCATTATAAACTCATCATCTTTTCCAGACTCTGTTGCTCCTCCTGTATTCACTGCCTCTGTTAATGGTGCATCACCATCCATCTTGTTGTTTATGCCATTAGTTTGCTGTTTCCCCATTCAGCATGCATTTAAGTACCTGCTTGTGTTATTAGATGCTGAGAATCAGGGCAGGTAAACTAGAATGAGGTAAGTGAGGTACTTGCCTTGGGTAGAAAATTTAACAGGATGCGAAAAAACCCTTGGTAATCATGATAAATACTATTTTAATGCAATGTTTTAAAAAAATCAATGTATGCAAAAAATCCATAATGAAGGGATTCAGATATGTCGTTGTTTCCATTAAGTGATTCAGTCATTTCCAACTCTGTTGCGACCCTGTGGACTGTAGCCCAGCCAGGCTCCTCTGTCCATGGGATTTTCTAGGCAAGAATACTGGAGTGGCTTGCCATTTCCTTCTCCAGGGGATCTTCCCGAGCCAGGGATCAAACTCTTGTCTCCATGTCTCCTGCATTACAGGTGGGATTCTTTACTGCTGAGCCACTGGGAAGCCCAGATTCAGCTTTGCCATAACATAAGCCCAAAAGTGAGTGCCTCATTTTCCAAACCTAAGCTCTGCCTCTGCTGACCATGTAATGGGAATACGTCATAGTGTCTGCCCATAAAGAGTTTATCAGTAGGAGGGGAGAGATGTGACTAAAGTACAAAAACAAAAGTCCACTAAGGTAGAAATAAAATAGGGATTCAAAGAAGAAGTTTCTTCAAAGGGGATGTAGGGATTAGGAAAGAACCTGGGTTGTCCTAGACGTCTTTCTTCCTTGTGCTATGAGTTAAGTCGCTCAGTTGTGTCTGACTCTGCGACCCCATGGACTATAGCCCACCAGCCTCCTCTTCCTTGTTTTACCAAATTTTGACTTCCTTTCAAAAATCCCTTTTGAATATATCTTTTATTTTTCTCCAAACCCTCTCCTATTTAAAATCCTTTAATAATTATCAATCACCTTCGTTATAAAAGCCTAAAAGATATCCAAAACATTTAATGATCTCAGCTTTACCTTTATCTTGGCATTCTCCCTGGATTCAGACTTACACTCTGTCTGGTTCTCCAAATGGCTTTGTGTGTGCCATTTCCTCTTCTTGGGAAGTCATTGCTTCTTTTCTCCTCACAACTAAATTCTGTTTATACTTTAGCACTCAGCACAGACATTGCCTTCCCAGGGGCTGTGGTTTACATGTATGTGTCTTTGGTGCCTAACACAGGCAGTTAATATTTGTAAATATCTAGATCGTCCTTGGTGAAAAAGAGTTCACACTTTTGTGCCCATGCACATAACTTCCATCCTGGCCACCATGTTTGCTCTATAAGCATCAATATGGTTAAGGACAGAGGCTGTCTGATAATAAGATGGATCATGTTTTCCACCAAGATGCTCATTTACACTTTGTGTCTACTCTGTGTACTCCTATAGCGTCATCTGCATGCTTCTTTTACAGACCTCTTTGTGTCTGATTATCCATTATTGCTCCTTCCAGGCTCCTGATCAATTAGCAGAGTTATTAGCCATTGACCAATAATTCATATATATCCTTACCTCAAACCACTTCTCTCTCATACAAAGATGATGAACCTCTGCCTGATGTTGGAATTTTCTTTCACTCCTGTCCTTTAGAATAGTGATACTCAGACTGACCATGTGAAGGACTTTTTGTTTTGAGTCATCATGATTGATCATTTTGTAAAATATAAAATCACACACTTGGTTTTTGCAATAATATAAAGTTATGACCAACCTAGATAGCATATTGAAAAGCAGAGATATTACCTTGCCAATAAAGGTCCGTCTAGTCAAGGCTATGGTTTTTCCTGTGGTCATGTATCGATGTGAGAGTTGGACTGTGAAGAAAGGTGAGCGCCGAAGAATTGATGCTTTTGAACTATGGTGTTGGAGAAGACTCTTGAGAGTCCCTTGGACTGCAAGGAGATCCAACCAGTCCATTCTGAAGATCAGCCCTGGGATTTCTTTGGAAGGACTGATGTTAAAGCTGAAACTCCAGTACTTTGGCCACCTCATCTGAAGAGTTGACTCATTGAAAAAGACCCTGATGCTGGGAGGGATTGGGGACAGGAGGAGAAGGGGACAACGGAGGATGAGATGGCTGGATGGCATCACCGACTTGATGCACATGAGTCTGAGTGAACTCTGGGAGTTAGTGATGGACAGGGAGGCCTGGCGTGCTGCGATTCATGGGGTCACGAAGAGTCAGACACGACTGAGCAACTGAACTGAACTGAACTGAAAGTTGATATAAATGTTTTCAACTGTGTACTCTCACTGTTTATACTTGCATATATATAACTTGTTGTGGAATGATAAAAAACAGTTTGTGAGCTTGCTTTCATCTGTGGACCACATTTTAAGTAACACTGAAGTAGTTCATTCGTGCATGGGCTATAGTGTAATAGTGTATTTTTATCTTGTACCAACATATCAAATGGATCCATCTGTGAGCTGTATGTTTTCTGCAGCAGCCACTCTTTGAGAGTTGCATAATTTTTTTTTTTTTTTTGGTGGTACATGGCTACATTGTTCCTTCTGATTTACTACCTGAAAGAGAGTAAAGGGTAAGTAATATCAGGGGCTTCCTTTGTCCCTTTATATCATAATGGATCTTATTTCACAGGTCAAAGAACCAATGTTTGGGTTTTGGCTGCTGCTAAATATTTCCATCTCAATTATGTGTTCAAGGGCCAGATACATAACCAGATGGTGGGTCTGTAGACCCATTGGGCCAACTGTGAGATGGACTTGGACCTGGACTCCTTTTATTATCTGGACTATATATGCTTCCACTCTCACTGGGTGGCCATATAAGTATTTTGGGTACCCTGGTGTCAATGTTGGCTTAGAACCTATATCCAACAGTCCCTGGGTTGGATGAGTATTACTCTGTCACCATTGTTAAGCTACTCTGGTAAATTGCAGCACATCCCTTTGGAGAATGATTGGAGAAACATTGACTTTTTTTTTGCTCAAAAGGACTCGTCCTCCCCTTACATTGATGGGCTTTAGGTCTCTGAACTGGCTCAGATCTGGAAACTGCACATAAATCTTCTGCTCTTAAGTCCTTCATCTTTTTTGGCTATAAAAGTCAAGCAATAGTGTTATTTTCTACTAATTGTGGGTTGAATTGTGTCCCTTAAAAATTCGTATGTTGAAATACTAAACCCTAGTACTTCAGAATGTTTGAAAGTAAGGTCATAGAAGACAAAATTAGTTAAGATGAGGCCATATTGGAATAGATTAGGCCTCTAATGCAGCATGGTCGGCTCTTAAAAAAAGGAGAAATTTGGACATGGAAAACACATACAAGAGATTGCCACATGAAGATGAAGACAGAGATTAGAGTGATGCTTCTCCCAGCCAATGAGTGCTTAAGATTGCCAGCAAACCATTTGAAGACAGATGGAACAGATGCTCTCAGACTGCAGAAGAAACTGCCCTTACTGACACCTCAATCTTGGACTCTTGCCTGCACAATACATATCTGTTGTTTATGTCACTCAGTTTGTGGAACTTTGTTATGGAAGCCCTAGCAAATGAACATACTACCCATCTCTTTTGCCTCAACAAAGAAAAATGGCCTTGAAGGTCAAGGTTCTCTGGTTGCTGCTCTGACCTTACTGTCTTTTATGCCAAATACATTAATCTTGCTTCTAATGGTTAAACGCTACCTCTGGTGCCTTCTATTTTGGAATCCTCTAACTCACATTGACATCCCATCACTGTTTCGGAAACTCATTAAGGTTTTCTTGGTAGAAGTTATAGTCTGAATCACAGGAGAGTGCCTCTGTGTAAATACACTTTTTTCTCTTTGGTATTCTTCCCCCTGCCTCAGCTTAACACCCTCAACATACACTTCTATATGTGTGCCCAATTCTCAATAACACAGTCAGACAGGGTCAGAAGCTTTTTCGATGAATAAACTATTTCTTCCCATAGTAGAGACTGTGTTTCACAATTAGAGTGATTATGAATAAGATCTGACCAAACTTGTTGGTCTAGAGGTGATGAAGGGAGGCAGGGCAGATCTTGAGGAGGACTTCTTCCTCAAGTACTGCCTTTGCAAATCTCCAAGCATTTAGAGGCTGCTTTCCTTTATGAAAGGGAATGGAGTGGATCCTTTCAGCCCAGAGGCTTTGGCAGAATGAGTGGTCAATGTTCTTAACGAACCCAATATCACCATCCCGTGTTTCACTATCTGACTCTCTTCTTATCAGAGTAAGGGAGGTCTGCTAAGGCTGTATGTTTAGTCTTCTTTGTAGCTCAGCTACTCAGTCAAATATTAGACCTAATTTTCAGTACAGTCTGCTTTATGGGCACAGGAGATAAGATTTACTTTAAATGCTGATTTTCATAGCATTCTGTTTTTTACAGCTTGTCCTGTATTTTGGTAGGTGTTTTACCCAAGCCTGCTGGTCCCATTCTTCAGAGCTTTTTAGAGCAGTTAACAAATACTAACTCCAGAATATTACAGTTATGATTGCCCCCATATCTTTCAAGTATTAAAGCTGTTGTGTAAGCTTGTACATTCTCCTTCCTCCTCTTCTACATTTCAGTCCACCTCAGGTAAGAATTTTAGTCATTCTGCTGCTGTGACATCATATGGGTTATCACCACTCATATAGCAATAGAAATTGGATCCCTGATACCAGCTGACCAGTAAGTGATACTATTCTAGAATCCCATTCTGAGAGTCTGTTTTTTAGTACCACTTCTATTACCAACAATCTTAATTAGGGTTTTCTTCAAAAGCAGACACTGAGGTTAAGGATTTAGGGGCAGGAAATG
Organism: Bos javanicus; assembly: GCF_032452875.1. Classification (NCBI taxonomy): domain Eukaryota; kingdom Metazoa; phylum Chordata; class Mammalia; order Artiodactyla; family Bovidae; genus Bos; species Bos javanicus. The sequence goes on along the minus strand of NC_083872.1, from coordinate 64,490,934 downwards.
TATTTTCAAGGTGACCCCAGGAAGTCTAGGGAGGAAGTGGAGGAAAAGCTGTGGGTTCTGAAAGTGGGAAGCTGTCAGCATCAGTATGACTGTCCATAGCAATGGCAAGAGAACTCACAGATGAGTCAGGAGGATAGGGTGTGGGCATTAACAAGGTCTCTACGAAGAGTACAGATGTAAAACAAGAGCACGGAAACTAGTACACAGAATTAAACACTTAATAAATTTAGGTATTATTTCTATTGGTGGTTAATCAAAAAACAAGTAGTTTTTACTTATTTTGTTTGATTTTGCAGTATGAACGGATTCACTTCAGGATACCTTTAATTAGTAAACTCCTAATGCATTTGAAGGGGGCCTCCCAGGTGGTTCAGTGGTACAAGAATTTACTAAAGGAAATCAACCCTGAGTATTCATCGGAAGGACTGATGCTGAAACTCCAATATTTTGGCCACCTGATTCATTGGAAAAGACCCTGTTGCTGAGTAAGACTGAGATCAGGAGGAGAAGGGAGAGACAGAGGATGAGATGGTTGGAAGGCATCACTGACTCAATGGGCATGAATTTAAGCAAACTCCAGGAGTTGGTGAAGGACAGGGAAGCCTGGCATGGTGCAGTTCATTGGGTAGCAAGGAGTCAGACATGACAGCAACTGAACAAAAACAACATTTAAAAAAATTCTCTTTAATGTTTTTGTAAGAAAAAGTTAATAAATCCTGTGATATTGCTAGTGAGTATTATTGAACTTCATAAGTAGATGTTATGCTTTCTTTCCAGTTACAGTTAATATTTTTACAACATCATCATAACAGTCACAAAGACATAAGGAAGAAAATAAAGAAGCCATTTCTTTGGGCAAGGTTGTGGTCAGACCACTCAGGATTTTAAGTAAGTGTTTTGTGAACACTCAGGATTTTAAGTAAGTGTTTGGATTTTTAAGGCAACAGGACCTCAAAAAATTTCTATTCCATTTTCTACATTTGCTTATGAAAGGATTGTAATTTGGCTAGTCTCATCAGTTTGTGTCATGACTCATGTTGGAATTTGGGTCTCAGTTTTTGGTGCTGGGACTTTTTTTCCCACTCCATCAGATTTTGTGTACAAAAGTAATAAAATTGTACTGACAAACCTACTTGCAGGGCAGAAATAGAGACTCAGAACAGACTTATGGACACAGCAGAGGAGGGAGAGGGTGGGACAATATGAGAGAGTAGCACTGAAATATATGCATTACCATGTGTAAAATAGATAGCCAATGGGAAGTTGGGCTTCCCTTGTGGCTCAGCTAGTAAAGAATATGCCTGCAATGTGGGAGACTTGGGTTCAATCCCTGGGTTGGGAAGATCCCCTGGAGAAGCGAAAGGCTACCCACTCCAGTATTCTGGCAAGAGAACTTATATGCAGAGTACATCATGCAAAATGCTGGGCTGGATGAAGCAAAGCTGGAATCCAGATTACTGGGAGAAATGTCAATAACCTCAGATATGCAGACGACACCACCTTTATGGCAGAAAGTGAAGAAGAACTAAAGAGCCAATTGATGAAAGTGAAAGAAGAGAGTGAAAAAGTTGGCTTAAAACTCAGAAAACTAAGATCATGGCATCCAGTCCCATCACTTCATGGCAAATAGATGGGGAAACAATGCAAACAG